>NC_044561.1:57537604-57837604 GCF_007565055.1 Rhinopithecus roxellana
CTCAAATGATCCTTCCTCCTCAGTCTCCCAAGGATCTAGGACTACAGGTGTGTGCCGTCACGCCTGGATAGTTTTTATTTTTTTGTTTTTCATAGAGACAGGGTCTCTCACCATGTTGCCTAGGCTGGTCTTGAACTCCTGAGCTCAAGCAATCTTCCCACCTTGGCCTCCCAAAATGCTGGGATTATAGGCGTGAGCCACCATGCCTGGCCTACAGACATTTTTTTGGTTCCCCACAAAAGCCCAGGGTGCAGCTCCAGGGGCTGAATTCTCCTGGCTGACTCCTCCTCCATCCGTAGACAGAGACTCGGCTTCCTTGGAGCATCTTTGGGTTGATGGATGCCCTTTGTTACGACCTATTTAAAAGATTGATAGGGCCGGGCCCAGTGGTCATGCCTGTAATCCCAGCACTTTGGGAGGCAGAGGCAGGTGGATAACCTGAGGTCAGGACTTCCAGGCCAGCCTGGCCAACATGGTGAAACCCCGTCTCTAGTAAAAATACAAAAATTATCCAGGCATGGTGGCACACACCTGTAATCCCAGCTACTCAGGAGGCTGAGGCAGGAGAATCGCTTGAACCTGGGAGGCGGAGGTTGCAGGGAGCTGAGATCGTGCCATTGCACTCCAGCCTGGGCAACAAAAGCAAAATTCTGTCTCAAAAAAAAAAAAGATTGCTATCTTTTCAAGGCTCCAAACTTGGTGCCTGAGGTCAGTTCAGTTCAGCTAACTGAGGTTCAAGGTCCTCAAAGCTGCCTCTCCTGTTATGAGATTTCTTTGGTCTCAAGTCCACCTTCCAAAGCCCTTAGAACCTGAGAACCATGGACTGGGACCTTAGTGTAGGAACAGAGTGTAGTCCCCAACAGTCTTCGTCTTCACACCTTGAGACTAAGGACCTCAGCCTGTTAGGCTCAAATTCTTGGAGTTTGCAGGCCTCCCTCCCCATGTAGGGTCCTTCGCATGACAGGAAGACCCTCTCAGGGCTCTCAGGTTCCAGGGATCTTAGATATGGAGGATTTCAAGATCCAGGGCACATCCTTTGGAGCCCTCCTCCCTTGACTCTTTTTTTATTTTTATTTTTTTTTAGGCAGTCTCACTCTGTCACTCAGGCTGGAGTGCAGTGGCACAATCTTGCCTCACCGCCACCTCCACTTCCCAGGTTCAAGCAATTCTCCTGCCTCAGCCTCTGAATAGCTGGGACTACAGGCGCGCAAACCAAGCCTGGCTAATTTTTGTATTTTTAGTAAAGACGGGGTTTCCTCATGTTGGCCAGGCTGGTCTCGAACTCCCAACCTCAAGTGATCTGCCCACCTTAGCCTTCCAAAATGCTGGGCTTACAGGCATGAGCCACTGTGCCTGGCCCTCCCTTGACTCTTGACTGAAGGACCTTTGTCCTCGTGAACATCAATTCCCAGGACCTTTTACACTGAGGACCTGAAATGCTGAGAATTTGGGAGATGACAGTCTGGGGACTGGGATTAATGGAATCCAGTGGCCCACGAACCTAAGGTTCTCAGTTCCCTTGGGGAGTTGGAATGTTAGCTATTCAGGTCTAGGGCTTTCCATGGAGTAAATTCTAAACTCTGGGTTGGAGACTTTGAGCCTCCAAGGACCTTCACAGCTAAGGCCCAGCGACTAGGGTGAGGAGAGTCTTTGATCCTCAGAGTCTTGGAGTTTGGCCAGTAGACTCTGAGGAATGGAGTCTCTGAGCACTGTAAGTCCAGCTTTGGCTTCAGCAGTGAGGATCTTGGCCCTCAAGTCTAAGGACAGTGGGCAATTCTACGAATTGTCAGGCACAGGGAACTTATAGCCAAATGTGCAGGGCTCCAAAGACCTCATTTGCCCTGTCAGCAGCTCAGGCCATGTGGCATCACCTGATACACCTAGATGTCTCCGAAATCTCAGGCCCTGCGGGGTAAGGTTCTCGGGCTATTAGTCTTTTTTTTTTTTTTTTTTTTTTCTTTTTTGGCTTCTTATTGTTGTTGAGACACAGTTTTACTCTGTTACCCAGGCTGGAGTGCAGTGGCGCGATCTCAGCTCATTGCAACCTCCACCTCCTGGGTTCAAGTGATTCTCCCACCTCAGCCTCCCGAGTAGCTGGGATTACAGGCCCACACCACCATGCCCGGCTAATTTTTGTATTATTAGTAGAGATGGGGTTTTGCCATGTTGGCCAGGCTGGTCTGGAACTCCTGACCTCAGGTATCCACCTGCCTCGGCCTCCCAAATTGCTGGGATTACAGGCGTGAGTGACTGCGCCCAGCCAAGTTCTCAGGTCATTAGTCTTAAATGGTATCTGGAAACATGGGGCCCTCGTAGCACAGGTCCCTGTACTCTAGGACTTCTGCCCCTTTACAGACTGGTAGTTCGTGAGGACCATAGCCCCAGGGCAAGGTACTTGGCACCTTAGGAACGAGCACAAGGCTAGGGGCTACTTTGGTCTCTGACTTCCTTGAAGTCCACAAATTCAGGGTCTCGAGTCTGAGCCTGTAGGCCCCCATGCCCTGAGCGTCTCACACTGTGGGACTGTGTGTGCCTTTAGCTTAGGGATCTAATTTCCTTGGATTCACGGGTATTCACGTCCTTATCCTAGCTGAATTCTCCACCAATAGATACCAGTAGGGCCCTAAAGTTGTGGGTTCCTGGGTGTCTAAGGTCTTGACATCGTGTGTTGAGATCATAGGTCTTTTTTGAAAATTTTTTGAGGCAAGGTCTTGTAACCGCGGATTCATCAAGACAGGGGAATTACAATAGAGAAAGAGTAATTCAGGCAGAGCCTGCTGGGTGGGAGACCGGAGTTTTATTATTACTCAAATCAGTCTACCTGAACATTCGGGGAGTAGAGTTTTTTCCTGTTTGTTTTGTTTTGTTTTGTTTTTGAGACAGAGTCTCACTCTGTCGCCCAGGCTGGAGTGCAGTGGCATGATCTGTAACCTCTGCCTCCTGGGTTCAAGCAATTCTCATGTCTCAGCCTCCCAAGTAGCTGGGATTTCAGGTGTGCGCCACCAAGCCTGGCTAATTTTTGTATTTTTAATAGAAACAGGGTTTCTCCATGTTGGCCAGGCTGGTCTCGAACTCCTGACCTCAGGTGATCTGCCCACCTCCACCTCCCAAAGTGCTGGGATTACAGGCGTGACCACTGCACCTGGCTAAGGTGCAGTGTTTTTAAGGACAGCTTGGTGGGTTGGGGGAAGCCAATGAGCCAGGAGTGCTGATTGGTCAGGGATGAAATCACAGGGAGTTGGCTGGGCCCGGTGGCTCACGCCTGTAATCCCAGCACTTTGGGAGGCTGAGGTGAGTGGCTCACCTGAGGTCAGGAGACTAGCCTGGCCAACATGGCGAAAACCTGTCTCTACTAAAAATACAAAAATTAGCTGGGCGTAGTGGCAGGCGTCTGTAATCCCAGCTACTGGGGAGGCTGAGGCAAGAGAATCACTTGAATCTGGAAGAGGAAGTTGCAGTGAGCCAAGATCGTGCCATTGCCTGCCAGCATGGGTGAAAGAGCAGGACTCCATCTCAAAAACAGACACACACACACACACACACACAAAAACCTGGAAATCGTAGAATCATAGGGAGTTGAAACTGTCTTCTTGAGCTGAGTCAGTTCCTGGGTGGGGGCCACAAGATCAGATGAGCCAGTTAATCCATCTGGATGGTGCCAGCTGATCCATCCAGTGCGGGGTCTGCAAAATTTCTCCAACACTGATCTTAGGAGCAGTTTAGGGAGGGTCAGAATCTTTAGACTTCAGCTGCATGACTCCTAAACAGTAATTTCTAATCTTGTGGCTAATGTCAGTCCTATGAAGGCAATCTAGTGCCCAGGCAAGAAGGAGGTCTGCTTTGGGAAAGGGCTGTTACTATCTTTGTTTTAAACTATAAACTAAGTTTCTCCCGAAGTTAGTTCAGTCTACACCCAGGAATGAGCAAGGACAACTGGGAGGGTAGAAGCAAGATGGGGCTGATTAAGTTAGATCTCTCACTGTCTCAGTCATCATTTTGCAAAGGCAGTTTCAGTCTTGCTCTTTTGCCCAGGCTGGAGTGCAGTGTCAGGATCAAGGCTCACTGCAGCCTCAAACTCCTGGCCTCAAGGGATGCTCCTGCTTCAGCCTCCTGAGTAGCTGGGACTACAGGCACAGGGCCACCACACCCAACTAATTTTTTCTTTTTTCTTTTATTTTTTAATAAAGACGTGATCTCACTATGTTGCCCAGGCTGGTCTTGAACTCCTGAGCTCAAAAGATCCTCCTGCCTCAGCCTCCAAAAGTGCTGGGATTGCAGGTGTGAGCCACCGGGACCAGCCCAATTTTTGATTTTCTTGTAGAGATGGTGTCTTGCTTTGTTGTTGCCCTGGCTGTTCTGAAACTCCTGGCCTCAAGTGATCCTCCCACCTTGGCTCCCAAGTGGCTAACACTGTAGGTATGTGCCACCATGCCTGGCCTTTTTTTTTTTTTTTTTTTTTTTTTTTGAGAAACAGGATCTTTCTGTATTGCCCAGGCTGATCTCAAACTCCTGGCCTCAAGTGATCCTCCTTCCTCAGCTTCCCAAAGTGTTGGGATTACAGGTGTGAGCCACTGTGTCTGGCCTCAGTGTCTAAATCTTGAGAAGCCATGTCCATCATCGAAGGCCCCCTGAACTCAGATTTGCACTTCAAGGCCCTGGTGTCCTTGGATCCAGAACAGACATGAACTTGCATCTGGAGGTCTTCAGGCCTGGGTGGTGTCCTTCATACATAATCCCTGGAGGCTGACCTTGTCCTCTATGGGCCTTTGGATCTCTTCCATGCTCCCATCAGGTCCTCCCCTCTTCCTGTGTCTTCAGGCCCTCTTCCTCTCAGTCTTGCCTTTTGATCATTTTTCTCATTTCTTGCAGAGGCCCCTCCCTTCGGGAGATGGCTGAGCTGCCCTCCCCTGTGAACCTGCTTTCTCTCCTCTCCAGGAGGTGCAGAGGGGACTCCAAGACCGTGGCCAGAACCAGACCCAGAGGCCCTTCTTCTTGAATGTGGTCCAGGCCGTGTCCCAGGAGGGGGCCTGTGTGTATGCCGTCTCGGACCTGAGGAAGGGTGGGGAGGCCGCAGGCTACTAAGACACTGCTCTGCCCAGACCTGAAGTCCGGCCCCACCATGGGTTCTATGTCCAGGCCGGACATGGCTGGGGGACCAAGTACTCTGGCAGGATCTGGACCCCTGACCCCTGGCAGGGGAGTCCAGCTGAGAGTGGAAGAGGTGGCAGGGACCAACTGGGCAGATGGGAGGCTGAGCCTCTTCCCTGACCCCCTTTCCCAGAGCCCCTGGTGGCCCTGAACTGGCCCCTCTATCCCTCCGCAGGCCTCTTGCCTGGGGCCACTCTCCCACCCGCTCAACCTGTATATCCTCCAGTTCAAGATTAAAGAAGAGGCGGGCTGTGGCCTGATTCCATGGTTCTACGTGGGGGAGGGGACCATCGGACAGTGCACAGAGGGGTGCCTGCACCAGGCTCCTATGGTTCTCCACACTGCACCACCATGGAGGTGGGGAAACTGATGCTAGCAGACCAGCCAAACCTCAGCCAGGCCACCCCTGGACAGAGACAAGCGCCACCTCTGCACCCCCCAACACCTCACCACTCTGGTGGCCAGGACTCAGCAGCCTGACTGGCCCCAGTCCTGAGAGCTGGTTAACTGAAAAATCACACAATTCACAAATTTGGAAAAGATACTTTTTTCTTTCTTCTTTCTTTTTTTTTCTTTTCTTTTTTTTTCATTTTTTTGAAATAGGGTCTTGCTTTGTCGTTCAGGCTGGAGTGCAGTGGTACAATCACAGCTCACTGCGCCCTTAACCTCCTGGGCTCAAGCCATCCTTCTGCCTCAGCCTCCCAAGTAGCTGGGACTACAGGTGTAACCTGGCCAATTTTTCCATTTTTTTTGTAGAGACAGGGTCTTGCTATGTTGCCCAGGCTGGTCTTGAACTCCTGGTCTCAAGCCATCCTCCCTCCTCAGCCTCCCAAAGTGCTGGGATTATAGGTGTGAGCCACTATGCCCGACAAGATTTTCTTTTTTTTTTTTTTCCTTCAACTTGTATTTTAAGTTCAGGAGCCCATAGGTAGGATATGCAGGTTTGTTACATAGATAAACACGTGCTTTGGTTGTTTGTTGCAGATATCAACCCATCACCTAGGTATTAAGCCCAGCTTCCATTAGCTATTCTTCCTGAAGCTCTCCTCCCATCCCCCGACTTTCTTTCTTTTTTTTTCTTTGAAACAAAGTCTCACTCTGTTGCCGAGGCTGGAGTGCAGTGGCACAATCTCAGCTCACTGCAACTTCTGCCTCCCAGCTTCAAGTGATTCTCCTGCCTCGGCCTCCTCCTGAGTAGCTGGGATTACAGGCATGTACCATTGCACTCAGCTCATTTTGCATTTTTAGTAGAGATGGGGTTTCACCATGTGGCCAGGCTGGTCTTGAAATCCTGACCTCAGGTGATCTGCCTGCCTTGGCCTCCCAAAGTGCTGGGTGATTACAGGTGTGAGCCACAGTGGCAACTTTATTTTTCATAAAGGGTTACAACCTGCAGGGTGGCCATCCGCCACTTTCAAAAGCATAGCCTCTGGCAGAGACCAGAGACAGGCACTTCCCTTTTTTTTTTTTTTTTTTTTTTGAGACAGAGTCTCGCTCTGTTGCCCAGGCTGGAGTGCAGTGGTGCGATCTCGGCTCACTGCAAGCTCTGCCTCCTGGGTTCACACCATTCTCCTGCCTCAGCCTCCTGAGTAGCTGGGACTACAGGCGCCCGCCACCACGCACAGCTAATTTTTTTTGTATTTTTAGTGGACATGGGGTTTCACCATGTTAGCCAGGATGGTCTCGATCTCCTGACCTTGTGATCGGGAGATAGGCACTTCTAAGGAGGAGAGGTTGGGGCAGGAGCTATATGCTGAAGGGGTTGGCTAAACATACATATTCAACAGGTTACAGGGAGAGCTATGAATGTTCATGAAGACAATCCTGACATGTGTATTGAAAGAACATGCATGTGACATAGGACTCATGTTCACTGTAGGATGGAGATGGTAGAGGCACAGTGGCTCACACCTATAATCCTAGGACTTCATGGAGCCGAGGCGGGTGGATCACACGAGGTCAGGAGTTCGAGACCAGCCTGGCCAACATGGTGAAACCCCAACTCTACTAAAAATATAAAAATTAGCCAGGCATGGTGGCGGGTGCCTGTAATCCCATCTACTTGGGAGGCCAAGGCAGGAGAATTGCTTGAACTCAGGAGGCGGAGGTTGCAGTGAGCCAAGATGGTGCCACTGGACTCCAGCCTGGGCAACAGAGTGAGACTCCATCTCAATAAAAATAAAATAAAATAAAATAAAAATAAAATAAAATAAAATAATTACAAATAGGCTCCATCTGTCGAAAGATCTTTTCAGGGCCTGAAGGCCTGCAAGTGAGCAGCCTCTGAAAACCAACCAGAGCAGTTTATGGTCAATGATCTCTTATCAGGAGAAAGTTACTGAAATTGGTCTCTTGTACAGTCAGAGCTGTAGTTATGGCTGGAAGAACGGGGTCAATAAGTTGGCATCCGCGAGCTGGATGAGCTGCCAAGTGTATTAACGTTGCTTCAGGCCGGTGCTTGTTTAGCTGCTGGAGAAAAAGGAAAGCCTCGTTGCTGTTAGAACATAGCTTATTCTTTAAGTGCGGGGTGCATGAATGAACCCTTGCCTGGCTTGGCCTTGGGTCCTCTTTATAATTCGGTATCTCATTGCCACAGAATCTGTCACTTTTTTTGAGACAGGTTCTGGCTCTGTCACCCAGGCTGGAATGCAGAGCGCGATCTTGGCTCACTGCAGCCTTTGCCTCCCTGGCTTAAGTCATCTTCTCACCTCAGCCTCTCAGGTGGCTGGGACTACAGGCACAAACCACCATGCACGCTGCCATACACAGCTATTTTTTTTTTTTTTTTTTTTGAGACAGGGTCTCACTTTATCACCCAGGCTGGAGTGAAATGGTGCAGTCTCAGCCCACTGCAGCCTCGACCTCCTGGGCTCAAGCCTCCTCCCACCTCAGGTCCCCAAATAGCTGGGAGTACAGGTGTGCATCGCCACGCCCGGCTGGTTTTTTGCTTTTTTTGTAAAGATGGGGTTTCACCATGTTGCCCAGGTTGGTCTCAAACTCCTGGCTTCAAACAATCCTTCTGCTTCGGCCTCCCAAAGTGCTGAGATTACAGGCGTGAGTCACTGCGCCTGGCCCTCATCCATGTTTTGAATGAAGTGATTCTTTGTTGTGAGGCCCGTCCCCACACTGTAAGATGTTGAGCAGCATCCCATGCCTCAGCCTGTGTGATGCAGTAGCACTCCCCACCACACACACCCACTCATGACAACCAAAACTGTCTCAAGACAGTGCCACATCCCCCTGGTTGAGAATGGCCGCTCTAAACCAACAGGCCCCTAACTTCCATAAACAGCTTTGCCAGCTGCAGGGCGGGTACATGGCGCTCTCTGGGGATCTCGCTAGAGGGATCTGGGACTCCTGCCCCTCACTGGTTCCTGGGAACATCAGCTGTTCCTACATCACCCCAAATGTGCCACAGAAGTTGTTTTAGTCTGCCTGGGCTGCTGTAACAAAATACTGGAAAGTGGGTGGCTTACAGCATTTTACAGAAATTTATTGCTCACAGCTCTGGAGGCTGGGAAGTCCAAGATCAAGGTGCTGGCAGATTTGATGTCCTGTGAGGACCCATGTCCTCATATATGGCGCCTTCTAACTGACATAGTGGAAGAAGCTAGCTAGCTCTCTGGGGTCTCTTTTATTTAATTACTTTAGAGACACGGTCTCACTCTGTCACCAAGGCTGGAGCGCAATGGCATGATCATAGCTCACTCCTGTACCCAAGAGATCTTCCTGCCTCAGCCTCCTCAGCAGCTGGGACTGTAGGTGCAGCCCACTATGCCCGGCTTCTGGGGTCTTTTTTATAGGGCGCTAATCCCATTCATGAGGGCTCTACCCTCATGACCTAACCACATCCCAAAGGCCCCACCTGCTGATATTATCACATTGGTGATTAGCTTTCAACATGTGAATTTTGGGGGCATAGTGGGCCCACCTGGATGGTCTAGGATAATCTCCCCATCTCAAAATCCTTAACTGAATCACATCTTCAAAGTCACTTTTGCCACATAAGGTCTAATCTTGGGTTCTAGGGATTGGGACATGGACATATTTGGAGGTTGTATGTGGGAGAGGGGCAGGATGGGGCTAATTCTTAATCTGGGCTTGACTGTGTGGCTGGAAGGGGTGGTCTGGCAGACTAGGAGGAAGGTCAGGGAGCAAAAGCTGGCTCACTTTGAGATGAGGGGCCAAGCCAGCCCACCACTCGGGCAGACCTGCCATCATCACTGACTTTCGTGGGCTGCTGCCAGAACTCAGGCAGATGCGAGACCACCAGCTTCTCCTGGGATCTGGCTTTGGGAGTCAGCAGAAAACAGATCTTTGAAAGCAGCAGGCCTGGGTCAGGGGTCCAGGGTGCAGAAATGGTGGGTTTAGAGAGAAGGGAGTCTCTGGAGTGCTTCAGTGTGGTGGGATCCAGAGGCTGAACTCACACCGTCAGGGCCCTCTGTGTGGTAGCCTCCCCCTAGATGGGCTCCCAGGCCATGGTCCCAATGGCTTCAGTTGAACTTCACGCCCTGCAGGGTGACAGAGCTTCTCCCCTTGCAGTTTAACCAAAGCCCAGATCCAGCTCTCAATGCGGCCCCTCTGAGCAGTCTTCATGGGCAGGGGAGGGCTGAGGAGAAGTGGCTGGCTCAGGTCTATGGGGCCACCTTGAGACCTATTGGAAGCAGCCACCTGTCCCAAACCCTGTGGGCCAAAAAGGAAAAGGGAACCAAAGGAGGAAGAGGCTGCTAGGCACAAAACTCAGGTGCCCCACGGTGGGAACCTGGCTCTGTGTTCCCAGACCACACCTGCACCTGGGCGGGGGTGCTGGGAGGTTGCCTGGACCTTGCTTGGGAAGGCCTGGCCAGTCTGTCCCATCAGTGCCTCCCAGCAGCACCCACAGAGCATGATAACTTTGTCCCTGCATGTCAGGGAGAGGAATAGGGGCTCCTGTTCCCCGCAGCAGGGGTGCAACCCTGGCTCCGTGGTGCTGGATTCTGACTTACCTGCAGAGTGAGTGTGCACTCCATGGACCCTTGGCCAACCTTGGGACTGCCACCTACCCAGAGAAGTTTCGTTCACCAAATCAAAATAAATAAGCCAGGTGCGGTGGCTCATGTCTACAATCCCAGCACTTTGGGAGGCCGAGGCAGGTGGATTATTTGAGGTTAGGAGTTCAAGACCAGCCTGGCTAACATGGTGAAACCCTGTCTCTACTAAAAATACAAAATAATTAGCCAGGTGTGGTGGCTGGCACCTGTGATCACAGCTGATTGGGAGGCTGAGACAGGAGAATTGCCTGAACCTGGGAGGCAGAGGTTGCAGTGAGCTGAGATCGTGCCACCGTACTCCAGCCTGGGTGACAGAGCGAGACTCCATCTCAAAAACAAACAGGCCAGGCATGGTGGCTCACATCTGTAATCCCAGCACTTTGGGAGGCCAAGGCAGGCAGATCACGGGGTCAGGAGTTCAAGACCAGCCTGGCAAGCATGGTGAAACCCCGTCTCTACTAAAAAAAAAAAAAAAAAAAAAAAAAAAAAAAAAAAAAAAAAAAAAATTAGCTGGGCATGGTGGTGTGTGCCTGTAGTCCCAGGTACTCGGGCGGTTGAAGCAGGAGAATTGCTTGAACCCAGGAAGCGGAGCTTGCAGTGAGCTGAGATCGCACCACTGCACTCCAGCCTGGGTGACAGAGCGAGACTCCATCTGAAAAACAAGCAAACAAACAAAAGAACAAAAATAAATAAATAAATAAATAAATAAATAAATAAATAAATAAAGTATATTATTTAAGAAGTTAGTAAAGGAGGCCAGGCATGGTGGCTCATACTTGTAATCCCAACACTTTGGGAGTCTGAGGCAGGCCGATCATTTGAGGTCAGAAGTTCGAAATCAGTCTGCCCAACATGGTGAAACCCCATCTCTATTAAAAATACAAACATTAACCAGGCAGGTGGCACGCATCTGTAATCCCACTTATTCAAGAGGCTGAAGCAGGAGAATCACCTGAACCTGGCAGGCAGAGGTTTCTGCAAGCCGAGATCATGCCACTTCACTCCAACCTGGGCGACACAGCGAGACTCCATCACAAAAAAAAAAAAAAGAGAGAAAAGAGAAAAAAAGTCAGTAAAGGAAAAATAAAGAAAGTGAAAGATTCAGGAACAACTGAAGCAGAAACTGATAAATCTGAAATCAGAATAATAGGTCTTTGGAAAAAATATATAATAGGCTATTAGCTAGTGAATTGATACAAATGAATACACAAAATAAGAAATGAGAATGAAGAAATAACCACATCTTTAGGGGAAGTTAAAAGATTACTCATCTTTCTTTTAATAAATTGGAAAACTTGGACATAATAAAAGCCTTTCTAGGATGATATAAATGGAGTTGAGTTGCAATACATAGGACATACTTAGACTAAAAACAAACTGTCATTTATCTGACATTCAGATTTAATTGGGTATCCTATATTTTTATTTATTTATTTATTTATTTTTTCTGAGACTGACTCTCACTCTGTCACCCAGGTTGGAGTGCAGTGGTGCGATCTTGGCTCACTGCAACCTCCACCTCCCGGGTTCAAGTGATTCTTGTGCCTCAGCCTCCCAAGTAGCTGGAATTACAAGCACCCGCCACCACATCTGGCTAAATTTTGTATTTTTAGTAGAGACAGGGTTTTACCATGTTGGCCAGGCTAGTCTGGAACTCCTAACCTCAAATGATCTGCTGGTCTTAGCTTGCCAAAGTGCTGGGATTACAGGCGTGAGCCACTGTCCCCAGCCGGCAGCTATATTTTTATATTCTAACTTTGGCAACCTTAAATATAAGTAACAAATGAAACCAAAAATAATGGGCAAAGATCTAAACACATCAGTGATCACAAAAAGGAATTGAAAACATTGCCAGAACACTGTCCTGCCTTAAAAACCCTTCTGGAAAGTTCCACAGGTTAAATGTGTCCTGTCATTAGCACCTGAGATCTCTTCTGCTAATTAAGCTCCCACACCGTAGAATAAGCAGGAAAATTTCCGCATCTGCTTTACAAAGCCAGCATAGCATTGACCCCAAACCTGGCAAAGAAAACCACAGACTAATTGTGTTTATGATGCAAAGCAAAATCCTAACAAAATTGGAGAATATAAAATTAAAAAGGAGAACCAGTAGTGTATTAAAAAGAACAAGGTGACCTACCTACCAGCCTCTGCCTCAGCTTCTTGAGTAGTGTAACTACAGGCACACATCACCACGCCCAGCTAATATTTTGTAGAGATGGGGTTTCACCATGTTGCCCAGGCTGATCTTAAATCCTGAGCTCAAACAATCCTCCCACCTTGGCATCTCAACACTAATATTGCAAGGAAGGTCTTCTCGGTATGTCCCTGAATGTGACTCTTAGCTCTTATCTTTCACCAGAGGAGAAAAACATCACTCCATCAAGACTGAAGATGCATTTGACAACATTTAACACCCATTTTTATTTATTTATTTATTTAAAGACAAGGTCTCGCTCTGTTGCCCAGGCTGGAGTGGAGTGGTGCAATGACAGCTCACTGCAGCCTTGATCTCCTAGGCTCAAGAGATCCTCCTGCCTCAGCTTTTTTTGTTTGTTTTGTTTTGTTTTTGAGATTGAGTTCTGCTCTTGTTGCCCAGGCTGGAGTGCAGCGGTGTGATCTTGGCTCATTGCAACCTCTGCCTCCCGGGTTCAAGCGATTCTCCTACCTCGGCCACCCGAGTAGCTGGGACTACAGGCATGCGCCACTACGCCCAGCTAATTTTGAATTTTTAGTAGACACAGGGTTTTACCATGTTGGTCAGGCTGGTCTCGAACTCCTGACCTCAGGCGATCCGCCCACCCTGACCTCCCAAAGTGCTGAGATTACAGGCATGAGCCACCACACCCAGCCTCTGCCTCAACTTTTTGAGTAGCTGAAAATACAGGCACACATCACCACGCCCAGCTGGTATTTTGTAGAGATGGGGTTTCACCATGTTGCCCAGGCTGATCTTAAATCCTGAGCTCAAACGATCTTCCCACCTTGGCTCTCAAAGCATTTAGGATTATAGGTGTGAGCCACCACGTCCAGCATTAACACACATTCTTTTTTTGTTTTGTTTTGTTTTGTTTTTTTTTGAGATCGAGTTTCGCTCTTCTCCCCTAAGCTGTAGTGCAATGGTGTGATCTTGGCTCCCTGCAGCTTCCGCCTCCCGGGTTTAAGTAATTCTCCTGCCTCAGCCTCCCAAATAGCTGGGATTACAGGTGCCTGCCACCACACCCAGCTAATTATTGTATTTTTAGTAGAGACAGAGTTTCACCACGTTGGCCAGGCTGGTCTCGAACTTCTGACCTCAGGTGATCCACCTGCCTTGGCCTCCCAAAGTGCTGGAATTACAGGCGTGAGACACTGCGCCCAGCCATTAACACACATTCTTGATAAAAACAAACAGATTAAAAAAAAAACAACACTGAATAAAATCGGAATGGATGAATACTCCTTTGTGAGGACAAAAGTGACTTTATCTTAAATGCTAATTCACCATGTAACTTCTAACTAACCCTGAGTCTGGGAATGCCTCCAAAATGTCTAGTTGATGTATTACTCATTATGCAGAAACACCTATTCACTGTACGTTTCCTCCAAAATCACCCTTGATGCTGTTGCAGAAATCACAGGCTATGACACCTGTGGCCATTTACACATTCCTTCCAGGGTACATATATTTTCCCCAAGATAAAAGTCCTGGGTCTGGGGGTTTGCAGTGTGAATGATTATATGTCTTGTGGCTGCCCAAGACCATGCTTCTGTCTATAAATTTCCTCAAATTAATTGTGCCACACCAACAAACTTGATTTGTCGGCCTCTTTCTTCCGTTTCTTGGCTCCTTCAGCATGTCGGGGTCTCCTGGCACATACGATCCTTTAACAGAACTTCCCTTGACCCGAATATATATCTTAATACAACAGAAACAGCATCTGTTGGGCTGGGTGCTATTCTATTGCTTTATATGCGCTAATTTATATAATTCTCTCCAGAAGGGGAGCTGTGATTATACCAGTTTTATAGATGGGGAGACTAAAGTCCCAATGTTCCAAATGTAAAAATTAGCCAGACATGGTGCCGGGCGCCTATAATCCCAGCTGCTTGGGAGGCTGAGGTGGGAGAATCACTTGAACCTGGGAGGTGGAGGTTGCAGCGAGCCGAGGTTGCACCACTGCACTCCAGAGTGAGATTCTGTCTCAAAAGAAACAAACCAAAATGAAGCCATATAAATATTACAAAAACACATGAGCAAATTTTATTCATGTTCTTAGAGCGGGACAGGCCCTTTTAGGCATGTCATAAAACCAAAAAGCCATAAAAGAAAAAAAAGCTAATAAATATGAACATGTAAAAATTAAAAATTTAAATTTAGTTTTTTATTTTTATTTAAATATTTAAAAAAATTTTTTTGAGATGGAGTCTCACTCTGTTGCTCAGGCTGGAGTACAGTGGCACAATCTCAGCTCACTGGAATCTCCATTTCCCGGGTTCAAGTGATTGTCCTGCCTCAGCCTCCCGAGTAGTTGGGATTACAGATGTCCACTGCCACATCCGGCTAATTTTTGTATTTTTAGTAGAGATGGGGTTTCACCATGTTGGTCAGGCTGGTCTCGAACTCCTGACCTCAGGTGATCCACCCACCTCAGCCCCACAAAGTGTTGGGATTACACGCGTGAGCCAACGTACCCAGCCAAAAATTTTTGATTTAAAAATAATTTAAAAAATAGAGATGGGGTTTTGCCATGTTGCTCAGGCTGGTCTCAAACTCCTGGATTGAAGCAATCTGCCCACCTAAACCTTTCAAAGTGCTGGGATCTCAGGTATGAGCCACTGTGTCCAGCCTTCACTGGTCTTTTAAGATTTTTTTTTTTTTTTTTTTTTACAGCAAGCTGAACACAATGGTTCCCACCTGTGATCCCAGCACTTTGGGCGCCTCAGGTGGGTGAATCACTCGAGCCCAGGAGTTTGAGACCAGCCTGAGCAACATAGTAAGATCTCACCTCTATTATCAACCACTACAACAAAAGACCAGTGAAAAACCCGGAGAAAAACAGTTTCAATACATGATGTGGGGCTGGTTTTTGAAATATTTAAATACTTAAATATTTAATATTAGAGATTAAGTATCCAGGAGAAACATGAACAGGGATGTGACTCATTGTTCGCAGAAAGAAAACTACAAATGGCTGTTTCAACAGACAAAAAGTTCTCAAGCCTACTCATAAATAAACATTGCCAATTCAAACAACAGTGAGATCCCACAGGGCCAGAGGAAGTGACTCCAGGCCCAGAACTTCCTCAGTGAATTCTTTGAAGCCCTGATGAAACAAAAAATACCAGTCTTACACAAACTTCCAGAGAATATAAAAGAGGAAAGGTTGCTCAACGTCTTTGAAGAAGCAAGCACAACCTTGAAAGCAAAGCCTGGCCAAAAAAATGTCAAGAATGAAAAGTCTAGGGCTATTTGATTCATGACAGAGATGCATAACTCTTAAAACATGAACAAACCAAATCCAGGGTCACAGAAAGAAAAAAAAAAAGCGTCACCACTAATTTAGGTTTGTTCCAGGAATGCAAGATTGGCTGAACATTAGAAAATGAAGGCTCATACCTGTAATTCCAGCACTTTAGGAGGCTGAAGCCTATAGATCACTTGACCCCAGAAGTTTGAGACCAGCTGGGCCAACATGGTAAAAACTTGTCTCTACCAGAAAATGCAAAAATTAGTTGGGCATGGTGGCATTCGCCTGTAGTCTCAGCTACTCGGGAGGCTGAGGTGGGGGGATCACTTGAGCCTGGGAGGTGGAGGCTATAGTTAGCCATGATCACACCATTGCCCCCCAGCCTGGATGACAGGGCCTGACCCTGTCACAAAACAAAGAAAAGAAAAAAGAAAATTAAGCAACACAATT
Organism: Rhinopithecus roxellana; assembly: GCF_007565055.1. Classification (NCBI taxonomy): domain Eukaryota; kingdom Metazoa; phylum Chordata; class Mammalia; order Primates; family Cercopithecidae; genus Rhinopithecus; species Rhinopithecus roxellana. Next base: position 57,553,683 of record NC_044561.1, read on the forward strand.
CATCACACTCACAGAATAAAGAAGAAAAGTCACTCACCATCTCAGTAGATGCAGAAAAGCATTTGATAAAATTTGCCAACATTCAGTTACAATAAAAACTCTCGGCAACTAGGAATGAAAGGAAACTTCCTTAATCTGATAAACTGTGGCTACAAAAACCTACAGTAAGTGTCATGCTTAAAGGCACAACATAAAAAGCCTCCCTTTTGAGGTTGAAACCAAGCTAAGAATTATTTCATTATTTCCTTTCAGTAGTATAAGGGAAGTCTTAGCCAATGTAATAAGGTGAGAAAAACAAAAGCCATGAAGATTGGAAAGGAGGACATGAAACTGTCATTGACAGCGCTGGAGCATCATCACCATCTTGGACAAGCACTGTCATTTTAAAGTTCACCTTGATCAAAAAATGCCTAAATCCAAAGGGCATCAGCCTAATGGCTAAGGTCAGCATGACCATAAACCACAAATAACATCTCCGACCAGAAACATTCTAAACCACTCCCTGACCAGAGACATGTCAGCCCTGAGATAACCTCCACTCTGGCTGGAGAGATGTTAGCCCCAAGATAACCTCCCCTGGGACCAGAGACATTCCAACCCCACCATAAACTTCTCCCTCACACAGAAACATTCCAAGCTTGTGATAAGCTCTCTCACCCTAAAAAACCAATAAATACTCTTAGTATTAAAGACCAAGTATCCAGTAGAAATATGCACAGGGATGTGACTCCCTGTTCACAGAAAGAAAACTACAAATGGCTGTTTGTAAGAGAGAGCACCCCTGACTGAAATCGGCCAGAAGCCCCTCTCAGGTTTATTCTCCAGAATAAACAAACCTATCTTTGACTGTTGAGCCACTTTTCATGTTTCCTTCCTCTTTCTTTAACTCTTACAGTCATTACTTGTAGATACTCGAGAAACTGTTAGACACAGGTGAATTGAGCAAGGTCACTGTAACACAGAAATTATTAAAAATAATTTTTAGGCAAATAATAAAGGTAAAGGTTCTCAGTAAAAATTTTCCTGTAATAAAAAACAACCCCAAAACCATCTCTTTTCTAACAAAAAAGGCGGCTTGAAAGGGTGGGGCCAGCAAGCTTTAATATGCACATGTCAGCCTTTAAAAACTGGGTTCACCCAGTATGGCAATTCCCACTGTCATCTCCTTGTCACCAGGTGTACCAAGTGTCATGGCCACCTCCAGATAACACCATGTGTTCAAAACATGGCAACTTGCATTTGCATATTAAAGGACTAAAGTAAAAGGGCCAGGCTTTTCACTGGCTAGGTAAATAACGCACCTGGTCAAACCAATCCCCTGGGCCTTATGCAAACCAAACACCACCTCCTCCAGCATCCCAATAAAAGCAACCACGTTTCCAACTCACATTGAGTTTCTCTTTATTCAAATCCCCCCGTTCTGTCTCTTTACAGGGAAGCTGCTTTCTTCTTCCTTCTTTTTATCTTGCCTATTAAACCTTTTGCTCCTTAAAACTACTCCACCAGCCTGACCAACATAGTGAAACTCTGTCTCCACTAAAAATACACATATTAGCCAGGTGCGGCAGCACATCCCTGTAATCCCAGCTACTCAGGAGGCTGAGGCATGAGAATTGCTTGAAACCGGGAGGCGGAGGTTGCAGTGAGCCAAGATCGTGCCATTGCACTCCAGCCTGGGCAACAAGAGTGAAACTCCATCTCAAAAAAATAAAAAACTAAAAACAAAAAACCACTCCACATGTGTCAGTGTCATTAATCCTATCAGCGCAAAACTAAAACCCTGGTGTTTCTCCAGTCGTCAAAGTTGCATCAACTGGAATCAAGGAATATATGCAAAAATCAATGGTATTTCTACGTACCAGCCACAAACAAACAAACCTTTTTTGAAGTAAAAATCGCTCATAGTAGTGTAAACCAAAAAGCATCCGAGACAGGTCTCAATCAATTTAGGAGCTTATTTTGCCAAGGTTAAGGACAATGCCCAGTAGGGGAAAAAAAATGGAATCACAGAAGCAGCCTATGGTCTGTGGCTTTCCCCAAAGGTGACTTTGAGGGCTTCAAAATTTAAAAAAGAAGAGTGAGGTGAGAAGATTGCTTGAGCCCAGGAGTTCAAGACCAGCCTAGGCAACATCGTGAAACCCCATCTCTACAAAAAAATATAAAAGTTGGCCAGGTGTGGTGGTGCATGCCTGCAGTCCCTGCTACTCAGGAGGCTGAAACACAAGCATTGACTAAGCCCAGGAGGTCCAGGCTGCTGTGAGCCATGATTGCCCCACTGTACTGCACCCTGGGTGATGGAGCGAGACCCAGTCTCTCTCTCTCTCTCTCTCTGAGCAAAGGAACAGGTAGGGGAAGAGTCGATTATGTAATTCCTCTTGTGTAACGGGAAAGAGGTCCCAATCCAGACCCCAAAGAGGGTTCTTGGATCTCCCACAAAAAATAATTCAGGACAAGTCTATAGCAAATTTATTAAGAAAGTAAAGGAATAGGCCGGGCGCGGTGGCTCAAGCCTGTAATCCCAGCACTTTGGGAGGCCGAGATGGGCGGATCACGAGGTCAGGAGATGGAGACCATCCTGGCTAACATGGTGAAACCCCGTCTCTACTAAAAATACAAAAAACTAGCCGGGCGAGGTGGCGGGCGCCTGTAGTCCCAGCTACTCGGGAGGCTGAGGCAGGAGAATGGCGTGAACCTGGGAGGCAGAGCTTGCAGTGAGCCGAGATTGCGCCACTGCACTCCAGTCTGGGCGACAGAGCGAGATTCCGCCTAAAAAAAAAAAAAAAAAAAAAAAAAAAGAAAGTAAAGGAATAAAAGAATGGCAGAGCAGCCAGTTGCCCTTTTTTTTTTTTTTTTTTTTTTGAGATAGAGTCTCGCTCTATCGCCCAGGCTGGAGTGCAGTGGTGCCATCTTGGCTCACTGCAAGCTCCGCCTCCCGGGTTTACGCCATTCTCCTGCCTCAGCCTCCCGAGTAGCTGGGACTACAGGCGCCCGCCACCTCACCCGGCTAGTTTTTTGTATTTTTTTAGTAGAGACGGGGTTTCACCGTGTTCGCCAGGATGGTCTCGATCTCCTGACCTCGTGATCCACCCGTTTTGGCCTCCCAAAGTGCTGGGATTACAGTCTTGAGCCACCGCGCCCGGCCTGGTTGCCCATTTTTATGGTTATTTTTTATTATATGTGAAACAAGGGACAGATTATTTATGCCTCCCCTTTTTAGATCACATAGGGTAACTTCCTGATGTTGCCATGGCATTTGTAAATGGTCATGGCGCCGGTGGGAATGTAGTAGTGAGGATGACCAGAGGTCACTCTCGTTGCCATCTTGGTTTTGGTGGGTTTTGGCTGGCTTCTTTACTGCAACCTATTTGATCAGCAAGGTCTTTATGACCTGTATCTTGTGCCAACCTCCTATCTCATCCTGTGACTAAGAATGCCTTGACCTCCTGGGAATGCAGTCCAGTAGGTCTCATCCTCATTTTACCCAGCCCCTATTCAAGATGGAGCTGCTCTGGTTCACACGTCTGTGACACTTGTCCTCAGTAAATCAGTAAATCAGCACTTTACACAAGATAAGGTGAACATAGAGTAGAGACATTGAACACAAGATAAGATGAACGTAGAATGGAAATATTGAACCTTTTTTTTTTTTCTTGAGACAGAGTCTCACTCCTTCACCCAGGCTGGAGTGCAGTGGTGCTCTCTTGGCTCACTGCATCCTCTGCCTCCTGAGTTCAAGTGATTCTTGCGCCTCAGCCTCCCGAGTAGCTGGGATTATAGGCATGCACCACCACACCCAGCTAATTTTTGTATTTTTAATAGAGATGGGGTTTCACCATATTGGCCAGGCTGGTCTCGAACCCCTGAACTCAGATATGCCCACCTCTGCCTCTCAAAATGCTGGGATCACAGGCGTGTGCCACGCACCTGGCCAGATTTGGGCGTTGTTGTTGTTGTTTTCAGACACTCTGTTACTCACTCTGTCACCCAGGCTGGAGTGCAGTGGCATGATCTCAGCTCACAGCAACCTCCACCTCCTGGGTTTCAGCAACTCTCCTGCCTCAGCCTCCCAAGTAGCTGGGATTACAGGTGTGAGCCACTGCCCTGGACCTGGAACCATTTTTTTTTTTTTTTTTTTTTTTTGAGACGGAGTTTTGCTCTTGTTGCCCAGGCTGGAGTGCAGTGGTGTGATCTCGGCTTACTGCGACCTCCACCTACCAGGTTCAAGTGATTCTGCTGCCTCAGCTTCCCAAGTAGCTGGGATTACAGGCGCCTACTGCCATGCCTGGCTACTTTTTTTGTATTTTTAGTAGAGATGGGATTTCACCATGTTGGCCAGGCTGGTCTCGAACTCCTGACCTCAGGTAATCCACCCACTCTGGCCTCTCAAAGTGCTGGGATTACAGGCGTGAGCAACCACACCCAGCTAAGCCTGGAACCTTTTATCTGTGGCTATCTGCTTAGAAACAAAGGGAAAGGCAGCTGCTTGCATGGCTCAGCATTCAACTTAATTTTTTTTTTTTGGTATAGTGAACTGGGGTCCTGAGTTTTTATTTTCCTTTCACAATAGCATATAAAAATAAAAATAAAAATCTAGATGTAAAACTAACAAAGATATGCAAAACTTCTGCACTGACCACTGCAAAGCATAATTGAGAGAAATTAAGGAAGACCTAAATAAACAGAGGGTATACTCCAATTCTCGCCACATTCATACCCTCATTTGTAACCAGCAAAAGGGTCTGCTGCTCACCTCTTGTAAAAAGAAGCCCAATAACAGGAGTGAGGTGTACAAAAAGAGACAGTGAGATGTGATTATCCACGCTAGCAAGGGAGGAGTGAGTATAATTCTTTCCAAAAATTTACACTCTTCAGTTTGTGGAGAGAATGCAGGTGGTGTTTGTTTGTTTTTTGAGAGGGAGTCTTGCTCTGTCACCCAGGCTGGAGTACAGTGGTACAATCTTGGCTCACTGCAAGCTCTGCCTCCCAGGTTCACACCATTCTCCTGCCTCAGCCTCCCAAGTTGTTGGGACTACAGACGCCCGCCCCCACGCCCGGCTAATTTTTTGTATTTTTAGTAGAGATGGGGTTTTACCGTGTTAGCCAGGATGGTCTCGATCTCCTGACCTCATGATCCACCCACCTTAGCCTCCCAAAGTGTTGGGATTACAGGTGTGAGCCACCACGCCCGGCCCCGAATGCAGGGGTATTTAAGAGAGGAGTTGGAATGCAGAAGGGGCAGAGGGGCTGGGAGGTGTCAGGTGGTGTGACTGGCTCCAATGGCTTGTCTTGAATTATTATTTCATCTGGTGAAAGGGCCGGTGCCATTGTGGCTAGAGGTGTCTGGTCTGTATCAGGATCTGGCCTCTGAAGCTTCTAAGGAAATATATGACCAGATAAGTGAGTATAGTGTGTGCTTAGCAAGCAGCTGGTAAGTAAATGTGCATAAGGCATGGGGGCATAGAATGGGAAAAGAGGCCAGGCATGGTGGGTCACGCCTATAATCCTAGCACTTTGGAAGGCCAAGTGTTGTAGGCCTATTAAGAATAATGTGATCAACCAAGCAGCTGACCAATCCTTACCTCCTCCTCCCTGCTCTTTCTACCCAATAAAAGCAAAGGACTGTAGCATCGCAGGGCTGCCTTTGCTCACTAGAAGCAAGGAGCCCCCTGACCCCTTCTTTAAAAAATCCTTTTGTCTTTGTTTTCATTTCTATGTTCATCCCCCTTCATTCATTCCTGTAGTAACAGTCACACCAAGGCGGCTAGACCACTTGAGGACAGGAGTTTGAGACCAGTCTGGCTGACGTGGCAAAACCCCGCCTCTACAAAAAATTATTTGGGCGTGGTGATGTGAGCCTGTAGTCCCAGCTACTCAAGAGGCTGAGGCAGGAGGATAGCTTGAGCCCGGGAGGCAGAGGTTGCAGTGAACAGAGATCATGCCACCGCACTCCAGCCTGGGTGACAAAGTGAGACTGTATCCGAAAAAAAAAAAAAAGAAAAAAAGAAAGAACAGGAAAAGAAAGGGAGAGGAGGTTCACATTCTGAACATTCCGCTATAGAAACACTTCTGCACTTTGTTTCAAAGTTACACCTTCAGACTGGGAAAAAAGGAGGAAAGAAAGCAAAGTTGTTTTTTTGTTTTGTTTTGTTTTTTGAGACGGAGTTTCTTGCTCTGTCACCCAGGTTGGAGTGCAGTGGCACAATCTCGGATCACTGCAACCTCTGCCTCCCAGGTTCAAGTGGTTCTCCTGCCTCAGACTCCCAAGTAACTGGGATTACAGGCACCTACCACCACATTAGGCTAATTTTTGTATTTTTTATAGAGATGGGGTTTCACCATGTTGGCCAGGCTGGTCTCAAACTCCTGACCTCAAGTAATCTGTCCACTTTGGCCTCCCAAAGTGCTGGGATCACATGCATGAGCCACTGTGGCTAGTGGAAAACAAAGCTTTAAAATGCAGTTTGAAGCCATGCTGCTGGCTTACAGATTCAATGCAAATCTAATCAAAATCCTAACAGTTTTTTTAAATCAGCAAGCTGATTGTAAATTTCATCTGAAAATGTCAAGGACCAGAACTAACCCAGGAAATCCTGAGGAAGAGTGGGTCCTAACGGTGAACTCATACTACCAGAGGTCAAGAACAAACTATGGTAATGAAGACAATTTGGTATTGGTACAAAGATAAACAAACTGGCCAGTGGAATGGGACAGAGGGTCACCTGCCTTCTGACAGAGGGGACACACCAGTGCAGTGGGGAAGGAATGTGGCTTTGGGGTATGGAGCTGAGTCATTTGGCTATCCACAGGAAAAAGTGTACCTTGAGCCAACCTCACACCATGCACAAAAATCTATTCTATTTGGTTTGATGATCTAATTATAAAATATTAAGCAATTTGCCGGGTACAGTGGTTCATGCCTGTAATCTCAACTACTTGGGAGGCTGAGCTGGGTGGATCACTTGAGCCAAGGAGTTCGAAACCAGCCTGGGCAACATAGTGAGACCCCATCTCCATAAATAAATAAATAAATACGTACATAAATAAATAATCAAATAAAATATTAAGCAGTGTTTACAGAAAGAAAGAGAATATCTTTGTGACTTTAGGCAAATGCTTCTCTTTTTTTTAATTGTTTTTTTATTTTGTTGCATACCAAAAATTGTTCTTAAACAGAACACAAAAAGTACTAATTATAGAAGAAAAAATTAATAAATCAGACTATATGAAAATTAAGAAATTCTGTTCAACAAAAGACATCACTGAAAGAGTGAAAAGGCAACTCTCAGAATGGGTGAATATTTGCTGCTGACAATCAACTCCTATCCAAAAACTCCTACAAATCAATTAGAAAAATCCTGCCAATAAAAAATGGGCAAGAGACTTGAATAGATGTCTCACAAAAGAGGAAGTCTAGATGGCCAATGAGCTTCTGAAAGCCTGCACAACTTCATTGGCTCAGCCTTGTAAGAAAAGCTCAAATCAATTCAACAACATGCTGTCATTACACGCCCATCAGAATGGCTAAAATGAAAGAGACCGGCCAGGCCTAGTGGCTCACACCTGTCATCCCAGCACTTTGGGAGGCGGAGGCGGACGGACCACCTGAGGCTAGGAGTTCCTGACCAGCTGGCCAACATGGTACAACCTCGTCTTTACTGAAAACACAAAAATTGGCCAGGCATGATGGCACACACCTGTAATCCTACCTACTCAGGAGGCTGAGGCAGGAGAATCATTCGAACCTGGGAGGCGGAGGTTGCAGTGAGCCGAGATCATGCCATCGCACTCCAGCCTGGGTGACAAGAGTGAAACTGTGTCTCAGAAAAAAAAAAAAGAAAGAAAAAATGAAAGAGACCGACAATAACAAATGTTGGAAAGAATCTGGCACAACAGAACTCTCACATGCTGCTGGTGCAAATATTAATTGTAAAACCACTTTGAAAAACGCATTTGGGGCTGGGCGTGGTGGCTTACACCTGTAATCCCAGCACTTTGGGAGGCCAAAACAGGAGTATCACCTGAGGTCAGGAGCTCGAGACCAGCCTGGCCAACATGGTGAAACCCCATCTCTACTAAAAATACAAAAATTAGCCAGGTGTGGTGGCGCATGCCTATAATCCCAGCTACTCAGGAGGCTGAGGCAGAAGAATCACTTGAACCCGGGATGTGGAGGTTGCTGTGAGCTGAGATTGTGACATTGCACTCCAGCCTGCACAACAAGAGCGAACCTCCGTCTCAAAAAAAAAAAAAGAAAGAAAGAAAGAAAGAAAGAAAGAAAGAAGAGAGAGAGAGAGAGAGAGAGAGAGAGAGAGAGAGAGAGAGAAAGAAAGAAAGAAAGAAAGAAAGAAAGAAAGAAAGAAAGAAAGAAAGAAAGAAAGAAAGAAAGAAAGAAAGAAAGAAAGAAAGAAAGAAAAACTGGCATTTTCAGCCAGGCACAGTGGCTCACGCCTATAATCCCAGCACTTTGGGAAGCCAAGGTGGGTGGATCACTTGAAGTCAGGAGTTTGAGACCAGCCTGACCAACATGATTAAACCCTGACCCTACTAAAAATATAAAAATTAGCCAGGCGTGGTGGCACATGCCTGTAATCCCAGCTACTCAGGAGGCTGAGGCAGGAGAATCACTTGAACCTGGGAGGTGGGGGCTGCAGTGGGCAGAGATGGCACCATTGCACTCCAGCCTGGGCAAAAAAAAATAATAATAAAATAAAATAAAATAAAATAAAATAAAATAAGAAAAAAGAAAAACTGGCATTTTCTTTTCCTTTCTTTTCTTTTTTTTTTTTTTTTATAGACAGGGTCTCACTCTGTCATCCAGGCTGGAGTGCAGTGTTGAGATCACAGCTCACTGCAGCTTTGACATCCCAGGCTAAAGCAATCCTCCCACCTTTGCCTCCTAGAGTAGCTGGAACTGCAGGTGTGCACCAGCGTGCCTGGCTATTTTATTTATTTAGAGACAGTCTGGCTCTGTCACCCAGACTGGTGTACAGTGGTGCAATCTCAGGTCACTGAAACCTCCGGTGGGTTCAAGCGATTCTCCTGCCTCCGCCTCCCGAGTAGCTGGGACTACAGGCATTGCCACCACACCCAGCTAATATTTTTAGTAGAGTCGGGGCTTCACCATGTTGGTCATGCTTGCCTCAAACTCCTGACCTCAGGTGATCCACCCGCCTCAGCCTCCCAAAATGCTGGGATTACAGGCATGTGCCACCACGCCCAGTTAATTTTGTATTTTCAGTAGCAACAGGGTCTTACTATGTTGGCCAGGCTGGTCTTAAACTCCTGGCCTCAAGTGATCCTCCTACCTCAGCCCCCCAAATAGCTGGGATTACAAGTGTGAGCCATCACGAGTGGTCCTATCTTGTTGCCATGGGTGACAAGGGTTTCCTGAAAAGCTGGGACCTTTTGTCACACATGTGGCCCAGGAGTCGGCACAGCTGAAGGCAGATCCAAGGAAAGGCAGAACAGTTGCAGGCCTGGCCTCTGCCTGTGACTGGAGAGCGAGCTAAGAAAATGACTTGTGTTTCACTTCTGCCAAATCTTGCACAGGAATCTCTTGTGGCTCACCCTAATCAGAAACACGCAGGAAACGGAGTTCTGGGAAATGTCACATCACCCAGCAACATGCTGAAGGCTCTCTCTATCTGGCAGAGCAAAAAATGTGAAGGCTCCGAACACCAGTGACTGCGTGGGGACCCAGGCTCTCTTGTAGGTTGGTGGCGGCGTCAACTGGTACAACTCTAGATAGAAAATGCTTGTGCCATTTAACCAGCCGATCTACTTCAGCGAATTTCTCCTCCAGGTTAACCTGAACTTATTGACACAGCACAACAGTGTTTAAAGAAGCAAAAGGCTGAGCACAGCTTCAATGTCCCCTAGCCAGGGGCTAGTTCCCTGAATTGTTTTGTTTAGATTTTTTTCACCTTGCACATACAGTATTTATTTTTCACACTAATGAAAAAGGTAAGACCATCTTTTTATACCTATGCCTCTGGTGTATTGTTACAGGGACTGTTGTCCTAAAGAAAGAAACTGGCCAGGCGCGGTGGCTCACGCCTGTAATCCCAGCACTTTGGGAGGCCAAGCCAGGTGGATCACCTGAGGTCAGGAGGAGTTCGAGACCAGCCTGACCAATATGATGAAACCCCGTCTCTACTAAAAATATAAAAATTAGCCAGGCGTGGTGTCACACTCCTGTAATCCCAACTACTTGGGAGGCTGAGGCAGGAGAATCGCTTGAACCTGGGAGGCGGAAGTTGTGGTGAGCTGAGATCGTGCCATTGCACTCCAGCCTGGGCAACAAGAGTGAGACTCTGTCTCAAACACACAAAAAACTCCACCAAAACAGAAATGAGCCAGGAGTGGTGGCATGCACCTGTGGCCCCAGCTACTCGGGGGGCTGAGGCAGAAGAATTCCTTGAACCCGGGAGGTGGAGGCTGCAGTGAGCCAAGATCGTGCCACTGCACTCCAACCGGGGCGACAGAGCAAGACTCCATCTCAAAAAAAAAAAAAAAAAAAAAAAAAAAAAAGGATAAGGAGTGGGCTGATACAAAGTTGTTTAGCAGGAATTGTCACTGGTTTAGTAACCGCAATGGGTTCACCTTGCCAGCTGCCTAGACAGAGTCTATTTATCAAGACAGGGGAATTGCAGTGGACAAAGAGTAATTCATGCAGGTTCGAGTGGAGTTTTACTATCACTCAGATCAGTCTCCCCAAGGATTCGGGGACCACAGTTTTTTGTTTTTGCCTTTTGTTTTTTTTGAGATGCTCACTGCAACCTCCATCTCCTGGGTTCAAGTGATTCTTGTGCCTCAGCCTCCTGAGCAGCTGGGCCTATGGGCGTGCACCACCACACCTGGCTAAGTTTTGCCCTTTTAGCAGAGACGGGATTTCGCTGTGTTGGCCAGGCTGGTCTTGAACTCCTGACCTCACGTGATCCACCTGCCTCAGTCTCCCAAAGTGTTGGTATTACTGGCATGAGCCACCGCGCCCGACCAAGGGGATCAGAGTTTTTAAAGATAATTTGGAATTTGGTGGGTAGGGGCTTGGGAAGTGGGGAGTGCTGATTGGTCACGTTGGAGGTGGAATCACAGGGGGTTGAAGTTAGTTTTTCTTTTTCTTTTTCTTTTTTTTTTTGAGGCAGAGTCTCGCTCTGTCGCCCGGGCTGGAGTGCAGTGGCCGGATCTCAGCTCACTGCAAGCTCCCCCTCCCTGATTTACGCCATTCTCCTGCTTCAGCCTCCCGAGTAGCTGGGACTACAGGTGCCCGCCACCTCGCCCGGCTAGTTTTTGTATTTTTAGTAGAGACGAGGTTTCACCATGTTAGTCAGGATGGTCTCGATCTCCTGACCTCATGATCCGCCCGTCTCGGCCTCCCAAAGTGCTGGGATTACAGGCTTGAGCCACCGCACCCGGCCTTTTTTTCTTTTTTCTTTTTTTTTTTTTGAGACGGAGTTTCGCATTTGTGCAAGCTAGAGTGCAATGGTGCAATCTCAGCTTACCGCAACCTCTGCCTCCCGGGTTCAAGTGATTCTCCTGCCTCAGCCTCCTGAGTAGCTGGGATTACAGGCATGCGCCACCATGCCCGGCTAATTTTTGTGTTTTTAGTAGAGACGAGGTTTCTCCATGTTGGTCAGGCTGGTCTCAAACTCCCGACCTCAGGTGATCTGCCTGCCTTGGTCTCCCAAAGTGCTGGGATTACAGGCGTGAGCCGCCATGCCCAGCCCGCAGTGAGGTTTTTTTTTTTTTTTTTTTTTTTTTTTGTGCTGTCTTCTGTTCCTGGCTGCAATGGCAGAATTGGTTGAGCAACATTACCAGTCTGGGTGGTGTCAGCTGATCCATCGAGTGCAGGGTCTGCCAAATATCTCAAGCCCTAATTTTAAGTTTTACAATAGTGATGTTATCCCCAGGAGTAATTTGGGGAGGTTCAGACTCTTGGAGCCAGAGGTGGCATGACCCCTAAACTGTAATTTTTAATCTTGTAGCTAACTTGTTAGTCCTGCAAAGGCAGACTGGTCCCCAGGCAAGAAGGGGGTCTTTTCGGGAAAGGGCTGTTAACACTTTTGTTTCAGAGTCAAACCATGAACTGAGTTCCTTCCCATAGTTAGTTCAGCCTACACCCAGGAATGAAGAAGGACAGCTTAAAGGTTAGAAGCAAGATGGAGTTGGTCACCTCTGATTTCTTTCACTGTCGTAATTTCCTCAGTTATACTTTTGCAAAGGCAGTTTCAATAACATGCGTTAGTGATGGGCTTTATTTTATTTTATTTTTCTAGATGAGATCTCGCTCTGTTGCCTGGGCTGGAGTGCAGTGGTGCCATCACAGCTTACTGCAGTCTCAACCTCCAGGGCTCAAATGATCCTCTTGTCTCAGTCTCCCGAGTAGCTGGTACTACAGGTGCACACTGCTATGGCTAAGTGTGTGTGTGTGTGTGTGTGTGTGTGTGTAGGCAGGCTCCACTATGTTGCCCAGACTGGTCTTGAATTCCTGGCCTCAAGCGATCCTCCTGCCTTGGCCTCCCAAAGTGCTAGGATTATAGATGTGAGCCACTGCTCCTTGGCTGGCTGGTTACTGTTGAACTATAGAGCATGAATTATTGCTGGGGCTCAGAAACTGATACCTCAAAATATGGCACTGAACTGAAGAAGAAGCCACAAGGTGTCTCTGACCTCTCCCCGCCTCGGTCTCAATCTGTCAGCCAGAGCTCAGGATGAAGTTGTTCTCTGAAGTTCCTTATCTGCCTGAAGTCTGGACCTGCCAAAGAAGAAAACGATGAGCTCTGGCCCCTCCTGTGAGTCTTCCTTAACTGAACTCCTGTCACAGGAAGAAAGACTGAAATCTGTCAACACACCTGGACAGACTTGTCACAATCTATTGCTTACTCTTCAGGCCCAACACACTTTGTCCCAGGGCACTATATGTTTTTTTGTTTGTTTGTTTTATTTTATTTTATTTTTTGAGACAGAGTTTCGCTCTGTCGCCAGGCTGGAGTGTAGTGGTACAATCCGGCTCACTGCAACCTCTGCCTCCCAGGTTCAAGTGATTCTCCTGCCTCAGCCTCCTGAGCAGCTGGGATTACAGGTGTACACCACCACGCCCGGCTAATTTTTGTATTTTCACAGATGTGGTTTCACCATATTGGCCAGGATGGTCTCGATCTCTTGATCTCATAATCTGCCTGCCTCAGCCTCCCGAAGTGCTGGGATTACAGGCATGAGCCACCTGGCCTGGCCCATTTTATGTTCTTTAAGCCCATTAAATCCTCCCCACCCAGGCCAAGGGCAGAGGCTCATGTCTGTAATCCCAGCACTTTGGGAGGCCAAGGAGCATGGATCATTTGAGGTCAAGAGTTCAAGATCAACCTGGCCAACATGGTGAAACCCCATCTCTACGAAAAATACAAAAATTAGCTGGGCATGGTGGTGGGCGCCTGTGGTCCCAGCTACTTGAGAGGCTGAGGCAGGAAAATCGCTTGAACCCGGGAGGTGAACGTTGCAGCAAGCCGAGATTGCGGCACTGCACTCTAGCCTGGGTGACAGAGGGAGACTCTGTCTCAAAAAAAGAAAAAAAAAATCCTCCCCAGCCCAAATCATGTACTGTCCTCCTGAAATCATCCTCACTCCCATCTCCTGCCAGCCCTGCGGTGATCAAGTGCCTGCTGTGGGCCATCAGGAGACCCCTCCCCTCAGGGTCCAGTGCTGCCGAGGAGGAGGGAGTGGCCAGGGTAGTGCGTTGTAGGAGTGGGAGGTCGGGGGGCTTCCTGCAGGAGTCTGGCTCCAGCTGAGTATCAAAGGAGAGATTCCCATCTCCCTTTCCCATAAGAAGCGGGGTATATAAGCATCTTTATCCCATTGGGATATTCGGCAATGACTCTATGATTCTCCCCAGCGCACGCTAATAAATTTGCATGCCTTGTTTTGCAATTAACCTGCCTTTTGTGAGCTGATTTTTCCTTGAACCTTCAGAGGGTGAAGGGGAAGTTTTCCTTTGGCCCCTACATTATGGTGTCCAGCACATGGCATTTTATGGCTACTTGACATCGGTTAGTCTAGAACCCACCTAGCAAGTGGCATCAAGGTGGGAGTGAGGCGCGACTGCTGTGACACCCTGTCACATTTCAATGCCTCTCTGGGCCTGATAATTAAAGGGGGTGCTCATTCCTCAGATAAAAAGTTTCTTTTTGGCCGGGTGGAGTGGATCACACCTGTAACCCCAGCATTTTGGGAGGCCGAGGCAGGAGGATTGCTTGACCCCAGGAGTTCAAGACCAGCCTGGGCGTGCCTGTGGTCCCAGCTACTTGTGAGGCTGAGGCAGGAGGATCACCTGAGCCTGGGAGGTTGAGGCGGCCATGAGCTATGATCGCACCACTGCACTCCAGCCTGGGTGACAGAGTGAGATGTCATACAGACTAACTGATGTCAACAAAAGTTTCTTTGCCTTCTCAGCACCAACCAACTGCTTAAACAAATGGTCCCTGAAACGTATTAAGACTTAATCGCAAAAGAAATGTATTTCCTGGTCCTGGAACAGCAGTGGTGGGAGATCACATCAGCAAGGACTTGGCTGGCATGGCTTCCAAAGTCAGTCATCCTTACATCCTTGCAACAAAGGGAGCTGGTGAAAGCCTGGAGGGGGGCCTGTGGGAAGCCGGACTCCTCCAGGATGCCTCCCTGACTTCCCACTCCTACAATGCGCTGCACTGACCCCTCCCTCCTCCTTGGCAGCATTGGACACTGAGGACAGGGGGGTCCTGATGGGCCTTGCAGAGGTCGGGCCCACAGCAGGTACTCGGCCACCCTGGGGCTTGCAGAAGGAACCAGCGTGGCAGAGGAGAGAGTCCCTTGCTCCCCAGCTGTGCCTGTACTGGACTGTACTGAGTCAGATCCTGGCCCCCAGGTCAGCCGCACCCACTGTGCTCAGCCAACAAGAGACCTAGTGGGAGGCTGGAGGGCAGGGGGCACAGAGAAGTGGGGCTTCCCTGCTCTATCCAATGGGGGACCCGCAGTTGGGCTGTCACCTCTGTGATTCCCCTTGGCCCACAGGCCTGTGTGACGCCCACGGGGACCTGGACCTGGTTCCCATAGCACACTCCTTCCTTCCTTTGCCCTTCTGTCCAAGGTGGGTCTTGGGATCCTGCAGGGACCTCATCGGCTCCCGTTTGACCCCCCAGCTCTCTCATCACCTGTGTTTCCAAAGCCCTGGATTACCGTCTGCCCCACTCTGATTGGTACCACCACGACGGTATAGGCCACTGGGTGACTCTGATACTCTGTCATTTCAACCCCACCGTGGACCACCCGCAAGCTCCCATGGCTGTCCGTCCTGCAAGCCCTGGGCTGCTGTTTGGGAGACCACCTCCCTGAGGCAGAGGTGCCTTTGATGTCTCTAGAGAGTCTGCACTGGCTCCAGGCCTTCTGCTTTTGCACAGGCCCTGCCTCTGTCTCTTTCAGGCCCCAGGAAAAGCCCCTGGCAGGTGGTGGGGCTTCCCAGCCTGGCCTGCCCCTGTCACTGGGAATGTCTGATGTCTGAGGGGCCACAGACAGGGCACCCTTTCTCCTGCTGGAAAGGGGAGGTGTGGGGGCAGACCAAGGGCCCATCCTGGAGGGAAATTGGTGGGGGTGGGGGAGCCCGAGGCAGGCCACACTTTGCTCTTAGGATGAAGTCTAAATGCCTTGGCCTGGCAGGGGAGGCCTTGGCTGGCCCCCACCCCTGCCATTCCGCAGATACCACTGCACTTCCTCTGAGCCTTTGCATAGACTGTTCCTCTACCCGGAACACCCTGTCCAACCAATCAGAGCTCTGAGAATCCAACCTGTTTCGTGACTTCAGTTCGGGGGCTGCCCTTGTCTGGGACACCCTCTAGTGGACCTGATGAGCTGCCAAGCTGCCCCTGACCCTCTTGGGCCCCCTGTAAACCTGTGCCCGCTCTCTCATGTCCAGGCCTTGACCAGGAAACTGACCTCTCACCCACTGACAGGTGGCTGGCCCAGGCCTGGCATGGCATAGGGTGCGCTGGGGATTCGGACAGTGGGAGGCGAGCCCTGCCTTACCTCATCTGTAGGGAGGAAACTGCCTGCCCAGCTGGCCAAGCGGCTGGCCCTCAGCCCCACCATGCCTGGAGGTCCAAACCGGGGGAATGGGGAAACAACAGAGTGAGATCTAGAAAGACAGGAAACCAGACCCCGTTCCCCTCTGTTAGCTTCCTGCCACTCCAGCCTGAAACCCTCTCAGCTCTGTTCCCGCACACGTGCCCCATCATACACATTCTCCTCCTTCAGGAAGGCCTCAGATGAGACCTGCCTCTGCCTCCCCAGCTCTCCCATTCGTCAAGGGCAAGGCTGAGTAGGTGGGAGGCCTGGACTCCCACCCTATGGTCAGTGCCTGCTGAATGACCTGGGGCGACCTGTGCAACCTCTTCAACACTCTTGAGATGGGGGGATGACCCAGGTGAGGGGAGGCGGAGGGGTGGGCTGTGCGCGGACCTTGGCCGAGGTTGTGACCAACCCTGTTGATCCAACTGCAGGGCGGGGCTGACTGCCCTCCCAACCTCCCGCCACCCAGACTCGCTGTTCCTACACTCTGCTGCTCCCATGTGGCCACTCCCAGCGCTGCAGGCCACACTGAGGCTGCTCAACTCCCCACCCGGTGTTCCCCACCCAGCTCCCAACCTCCAGCCTCACCCTCTCCAGCACTTTCTCCGAGACCTAAGGGGCAAATCTGACCAATGCTACCCTGCCTGAGCCCCCATTCAGGACCCTCTCCACAAAGGTTGATGGGCCCTGGTCATCCTCCAGCAGCCTCGGGGGCTGTGCCTCCATGCTAGGCCCCACAGGAAGTGCAGAGGAGGAGCTGCTCAGGTGCGCCATGGTGGCCTGAGGCCTGGGCTCTGTGCCCAGATTCTGGACATTCCTGGGCTAAGGAGCCTGGGCGCTGGTCTCCTGAGGACTTGGAGCTGACCCTGCCAGTGACTGCGCCCAGCCAAGGAGCTGAGGCTGCAGGGCAGTGCTTGCCAGAGCGTGCCAGGGCGTGGTGAGGGGGTGGCACCTGTGCTGGGGGAGGGCTGTCCCTCTCCATCTCTTGAGCAACCCAAGTGAGCCCTGTGCTGTGTTGGCGGCTTCCCCACCCCACGAGGCGGCCACAGTTCTCCATCCCACTGCACACATGGAGAGAGAGCCTGGGGAGGGAGCATCCCCGGCAACTGGCGTGTGGAAGAAGGAGGCAGGGCTCAGACCCGCCTCACTCTGGATACAGTTGGTGGTGACCCCGCGGGGTGGTCATGGAACTCTCCAGAACCAGGGCGCCGCATGAACACCAGGAGACCAGGGAAGGAAACAAGGCGCTTGTTTTCTCCTTGCACAGGCAGGGAGGGTGTTCCTGAGTGACCTTCCAGAAGAGTTCGAAATTACAAGCCTGGAGTCCCGAGGGAGGTCTCTGCCGCTGGGGGTCTTGCCGTCTGCCCTGGGGTTCTGGGGCCTGTCCTCACGCCATCCGGAGTCCCAGGCTGGGCCCAGGGGTCCAGGAATCAAGGCAGCACTGCACTGGTGCCCGCACGGTCAGGGAGCAGGCCTCCATAGATCAGCGGTCAGGGGCCCCGGCGTCAGGCTCTGGGGAGTGAGGTATTGGAATCTGAGGCTCAGGTGTGGGCGTGAAAGGGCTCAGGACACAGGTATTAGAATCCCAGGGTATGAAGTTTCAGGTCTGGGGATTAGAGCTGTGAGTATTTCCGAAACAGCACGGAGCGCTGCTAGCAGGGGGCTTGCGTGTTGGAAATCTGGGCCTCCTGCCTGGGGTCTGAGATGACAGAGTAGGGGGTTAAAGGCCCAGGTATCAAGTGTCTGGGTCCCAGGTGTCTGGTCCTGGGGATGCGGGAGTCGCAGGACTGGGGTGCCTGTTCTCAGGAGTCTTGGCCTGGTGCTCACAGACGAGATGCTCGCATCAGGGCTGTGTGCCCCAGATGTGCCTGCAGCAGAGACGCAGTTAGAGGTAGGCTTGGCGGTCCCACTGGTTGCCCCGGGGTCTCGGGACAGGGGCTGGGGGGTCTCACATGTTGCCCTTCCTGTGTCGCAGCAGCACATAGACAAGCGCAACCGCTGCCACCACCGAGAGGCCCCCAAAGATGATGCCCAACAGCACCGCGTAGCTGCGTCCTGGTGGGGGAGCAAGTGTCAGCGAGGGGCCCTCTGGGGTGGTGAGTGGGGACAGGTGCAGGCAGGTATATGAGCAGGGTGTCCTCACCTGGCTGGCACTCCGGGGTGGGTGAGGACCAGGTGCCATCAGCCTGGCAGTTGCTGGTCTCTGCCCCAGCCAGGCTGTAGCCGTTGTCACAGTGGAAATAGATGGTGGAACCCGCCAGGTACCTGTTGCCCTCCTTTTGTCCATTGGGAGGTGGGGCCAGCCAGCCACAGGACACGACTGGGATGGGGGCAGAGTGCAGACAACAGGCCTGAGCTGCCATGCATCCACACATCTGGCCACCCCAGGGGGTCCTGTCCCAGGACAAGGTGCCCACCTTCCCCGCCCACCCTCACCTGGCTGCAGACTCCGCATGCGACGCTGGTGCAGCTGGTGGGCCACTCGAGTGGCATTGCCCGTGCTCAGGCTCCCAGTGGCCGCCACATCGAAGTTGCAGAAATGATCGTCGCCACATAGTTTGGCTGCCTCTTGTGCCTGGCTGGGGTTGAGGGTGGTCTCACTGGCGAAGAGGGGCTCGAAGGTGGGGTCGTGCTTGGGTTGGTACAGGAAGTTGTGGACCAGGAACCAGGAGTCGTAGGTGAGCAGGGAAGACGCGTTGTGCACGGCCCCTGGAAGATACACGCCGGGGCCTGGCTGGCGTGGCTCCCCTTGGTCCCCAAGCCCCGCCCGTGCCGTGTGTCCCCCAGTCCCCGCCCTGTCTGCCCCATATACTCCACGGTCACCCACAGTCAGCCCCAAACAGGAACAGCTCCCGGGGACTGCTGCCCAGGGGCAGGACGCGCCCGCTGCGCAGGGTGAAGTCGTCGGTGGGGTCGTTGTTCAGTGTCCCAAGGAGGCCGTGCGTGTGGGTGAGGAAATTCTCAGGCAGCAGGACGGACACACTCAGGAACGGGCCCTGCACGCTGACCTCCAGGCCGGCCCCTGATGCCAGCATGATGGAGACCCTGTCCCCGGCAGCCACCGACAGGAACATTCCTGGGCACAAGTGGGACGGGTCAGGTCACCTGCTGCGGACACCACGTTCTGCCCTCCCGCAGCCCCAGGA
Organism: Rhinopithecus roxellana; assembly: GCF_007565055.1. Taxonomy (NCBI): domain Eukaryota; kingdom Metazoa; phylum Chordata; class Mammalia; order Primates; family Cercopithecidae; genus Rhinopithecus; species Rhinopithecus roxellana. The sequence goes on from NC_044561.1 coordinate 57,572,921, forward strand.
CAGGGTGGTTGGCACCCAGGGGCTGTGGGTGAGGACACCTGCAGGGGAAGGGAGGGCGTCCAGAGAGCCAATTCTGCTGACCATGACCCTCCACCACCCCTTCCATGCTTGCGATGGAACCCCCAGCGGCACCTGAGGTGCAGCCCCTGCGGTGAACCCCCCATGTTGAGATGCACGTGTGGGTCCCTCTGGCCTTGGCTGCAGCAGCCACACCTGCCTGGGCACGTCCCGAGGGTCCTTGGACCCTCAGTGCTGACAGGCCCCTCCCAGGTCCCCACCCATCCCAACCAGGAATCATTTCATTCGCTCAGTTCCCTAAGGCAAGGGGTCCGGATGCTGGAGCTACCACTTGCCAGGGACATCCTTAACCGTGCAGGGCTGGCGACCTTGCAGTGGCTTTTGAGGACTGAGGGAGCGACAGGAGCACAAGAGTGGCTCTTTGCAGGCCAGTGGTGAACGTTACCGGGTGAGTTCCCTCCAGACGGCTCCCGGGATGTTCCGTAGGGAGGACATGTCTCCCCGTCCTGGCCTCTTGGCTTTTGACCAGGTGGGTACGATGTGGGCACCTCGGTGGGTGTGAAGGCCTGAGATCGGACCACCAAGGCCTCTAGCCAGGGCTGGGAGAGGCGTGAAGGCCCAGGGCTTCCCCTCAGTCTCCCCGCAGGAATGGGGAGGAGGTGAGGGCAGCCCGCAGCCTCGCGTGGCTGAACTACTCACCCTTCAGGTCCATCCAGCTCTGCTCGGCGAAGCTCAGAACCTCCTGGTTCAGCAGCACCTCCAGACCTCTGGTCCTGTTGGCCAGCCTGACCTCCACCACATCTGAGTTGCCTTCCTGGACGGCCACTGCGGTCAGCCCCGTGCCACGGGTCTGCGTGCCTGTGGTGGTGGGAGTGGAATGGGCGCCACTTGGCTCCAGCCTCCCACCTTGGATCTACCCCATGCCACCCAGAGCAGCCCCTAGCCCTGGCCTCACCGTTGGACATCCTCCCGGGCTGGGCCCGCGCCTGCACCCTCAGGTCAGTCAGTACTGCCTCTAGCAGCACGTACTCTCCGCGCCCATTGAATGTGAAATTGGTGCCGTCAAAGGTCACAAAGTGTGGGTCTCCGAAGGCGGAGGCTGGGGTGAGAGTGGAGGGTCAGGTGGGGTACACCCCAGCCCAGCCCGATCTTTCCCAGGGTCTGAGGCACAGGATGGCACCCACCCAGTCGCGGGGGCCGGTAGTTGCGGCAGTCACTGGAGGGCCGCCGTTGCATGTAGCGGGGGCAGTCGGGTGCCCAGAGGCAGCAGTAATAGAAGCTGAGGACATCGTAGAGCCAGTGAGACATGCCAGGCACTCGGGGTGGCGTGCGGAATGGGGGTGCGCCCCAGTCATGGCCACGGTCGGGAGTGCTGCCGCTGCTGGAGTCGGCCGTCAGGAGCTGCGTCCCATCTGCTGTGTAGCAGCACTGCTGACCCGAGCCATACCGAGGGCTGCGGGAGCCAGTGGGTCAGGGCCAGGCCACTGTTGGGAGCCTACCCCTGTCCCCAATCCCCACCCCGGCCCCAGCCTGGGGGCTCACCTGGCCTGCACAGAGCGCACACAGTGCACGGCCCCGGGGTGGTAGGTGCACACGCTGCCCTGCTCCATGTCACAGCCGTAGTCTGTCTGCAGAGCAGCAGGTGGCCGTCACCCAGTGGCCTCCAGTTCTGTCATCCCCTTCCCGAGGCCAACCCTGCAGGGGCCCTGAGACCCCCGCCCCACTCTCCAGGACACCGTCTGCCTCCCCTGATGCTGTCCTCAGTGGGGAGGCGATCCCCTCATCCCCGCTCCTGGGCCCTGATGGGAGGCTCACGAAGAAGCGGCCGGAGTCAGCCCGGGCCTGGGTCAGGGTGCAGGGGCAGTCCGGCAGCTCCTCCAGGAAGTTGGGCAGCTGATCCTCCAGCTCCTCCCAGGCCTGGCACTGAGTGCGTGCCCAGGCCACAGGGTCCTCTCGGAAGTCATCGCTCAGGTGCCAGGCCAGCGCGTGGTCATTGGTCCAGAGCGCCTGCACGTCCCTGTGGAGACAATGATGCTAGAGCTGGGGCCAGGCCACACCATCCCGTGGTCGCCCACTCTCCGCACCCCCGACCCGGGCTGCCCAGGCAAGCACAATGGGCCGCAGGCAGCCGGGCCCTCCGCCCATCCCCTGCGCCTCCACGCCTTCTTACTTCTGCCCCGCGTAATTTTTGCTGTCGATGATTCGAAGTGCACCCACTCGCCATCTCTGGTAGCTGAGAGGAGCAGGTCTTGGGGTGAAGGTGAAAGAGCCGGAGTTGGGGATGTGTGTGGCCAGGGGGTACAGGTACGACCACTTTGCAGTCCACTCCTGTGAGTAGGGCATTCCTGAGGGAGAGGAGGCCTGGTTAGCCCTGGGGCTTCTTGGAGGCCTGGCCCCAGGCCTTGGCACCTACAGCAGCCCGACAGGTGGGTGGATGGACTGCCAGGCGGTCCCCTTAGGAGGGGTTGTTCTAGCAGGGACCCTGGCTTGGGTGACCACCACCTCCTGCCACACTCCAGGATCCATGTCCCTGCTGGAAGCCGGGCCCAGGGCCATGCCAGCCGTGCAGGGGTTCCGCATGAGCCTCCTCCCCGGGAGCCAGGCCCCACGCAGCTGCCCCCTCCCACCTGCCTGACCCCCCTGGCCTGCACTTCCCTCCATCCGAATCCCCAGTCTCTGCCTGGAATCCCCTTCCCTCCTCAGCCCCACCTGGGAAGTCCCCTCCTGCCCCCACACAGCTGGAACTCCCTTCCTCCCACCTCTGGGGGCCCAAAGCTCTGGATGCCACCCCAGCCCTCAGCTGGCCTCACCTGTCTCTTCATAGCCCCACAGCTCGATGGTGACGGTCTGTGTGGGCATCGCCTCAACGTGCCAGGTCAGGCTGAGGTTGCCTGAGGTGTTGGCGGTGCCATAGTATTGCCAACGCGTCTCGTTCACTAACTCGCTCTTTTCCATCATTGACACTTTGTTGGGGTGCACTGGGCAGGGGAGGTGAGGGGTGAGTGAGGGCCTGGGCCCAGAGTGTGCAGGGAGGAGGCCCTAAGGCTTCAAGGGCTGTGGGAGCCCCCAGGGCCAATGCATGGCAGCAGCTGCGTGATGGTCTCTCCGGCCCTCACGGCAGAAAAGGACACTGAGGCCGCAGAGGCAGGGGCCTGCACTCCCTCCACTGCCAACGCCTCTAGCCTCCATGCGGCTTCTCCCCTGCCCTGGTGTGGCGGAGCTCAGTGGATAGGCACCGGCCCACCTCTCTAGGGACCCCTGCAGCTCCCACTCACTCTGGGCTGGGATCGCTGTCTGGATGCCAGGGAGTGGAAAGGAGCTGAAGGAACTCTCGCAGGCGGGCAGGCCTCCTAAGGGACTGGTTCAGCCAAAGTGGCAGGGCACGGGCCGGCCAAGTCTTGGTGTGCATAAATTAGCGCTGGGGAAAGTCCCTGTGGGGGCAGGCTGTGGGCAGGGAGGAGGGCTGAGGGCTCACCAGCCAGCCAGGTGCCCGCGCGAGGGAAGGAGTGGCCGTTGTCCAGTGAGATGGTGAAGGGGACGCGGCCGCTCTCATAGAGCAGGGGTGACACACAGTGCACTTGCCCAGAGGAGTCCACATGGCCGAGGGTCTGGATGCTCTCCTTAAATCTAAGGGCATGGTGGTGGTAGGAGGGGCTGGGCCATGGCAGGCTGAGCCTCTCGACAGTCCGGGCCCCCGACCTCCCTGGGGAACCCAGCCAGCCAGCTGTCCCTGTGCCCTCCTGCCTGTCCTGGGTCCGAGGGGCTCCACTCAGCCAGCCAGTGGGTCTGAGCCCTCAGCACGCACGGGGATAGGGGTGTGGGGCCCCGGTGTCCGGCCTCCTGGGCTTCCCAACCTGCAGATCACACTGGTGTCTGTGGGGCTGGACATCTTGAAGTGCTGCACCACAAAGTCCTTGCCGCCCATCATGGAGCCTGAGTAGGGCAAGATCTCCAGGCAGAAGTCCCGGAAATCTAAGCAGCAGGTGCCAAGGCCGGAGCACGTCGGGTGGCAGGAACACGGCCCGTCCAGGGCGCCACAGCGCATGGAGCAGCTGTCTTGGGCATCTGGAGGAGAGGATGCTGAGGGCCTGGGCCGGCGGGTGCTGGACTGGCTGCCCAATGTGCAAGGCCTGTCTCTGTTCCTCCCACAGCCCATTGGACAGCAGCATCCCAGGAGAACGCTGGCCGGGAGCTGCACTGGCCACCACGTGGACACGGCAGAAAGGCACAGGGCCCGTGGGGATGGGATGAATCTTAGCACAGACCATCTGGCTGTTGCCCTGATGGGCTAGAATGCAACGAGAAGAGGCAAAAGGCTGCATCCTCTCAGCCCTGCAGGGTCAGGAGAAGTCCCTGGGCATGACTATACTTCAGCCACCAAGTCCTCTATCCCACAGGTGGGGGTCCTCAGAGGGCCACGGTAGCCGGAGCCCTCGACCTCTCTTGGTTCCCCAGGGTGTCTGTGGACAGCGCATCTTCTGGGGGCCCTGAAGCCTGCAGAACCCCTCTTGCTTGCCTGGACTGAGGTGGGGGACATGGCTGCCAAGAGTCCCATTCAAGGCCTGGTAGGGAATGATGCAGGGTCTGAACTTGACCCTTCTCGCTCTCCCAGGGACTGTAATTGAGACCCCAAAGAGAACCCCGCCCTCAGGGCAGAAGGCCAGGGCTGCTCCCCTCCTTTTTGGGGAGAGGAGGGACATTTCAAGCAGGGGTCCCAGCAGTGGGGAAAGGGAAGTGGGGGTGCACACTGTGAGGGGCTGTGAGCGCCGGGCCCAAAGCATCTCCTATGGGCCATGAGACCTGTGGCAGGGCCATATCTCCAGGGGCTGGCATAAAGGAAGGGTTGCAGGGAGGGACTGGGGCGGGTACCTGCACCCAGGCCGGAATCGCATGTCCCTGGCTCTTCCCCATCCCCCGTCAAAAGAGGCCAGTCGAGGGCCAGGCCCGGGCCTGAGCCACCCCGCTGCCCCACTCCACTAAGTGCAGTGCCTGGCACTTAAGAGCAACAATAAATATGTACTGGCCAAGGATGTGGTGGCGCACAGGGATCAGAGAAGGAGGCCGAGAGATGGTTGTAAGTAAGATAAGTGGCAGGAGGGTGAATGGGAAATGGGGTGGGGGGTGGCCTGTGGCCAGTGTCCTGGTTCTAGAGTTCGGGGCTTCCCCTAGACTTTCCCGGATTCAGCCCCACCCTGATGAGGACCCACAATCCTGGCTCCCCCTCTGCGATCCCGCCCTGTCAGGACTGGGGACGCAGGCTGAGGCCTCTGCTGGTCTCCCCCGCCTCCCTCCTAGCTCCCAGTGGGTTTAGGGTGGGCCTGGCTCAGATCTCCCATCCCCATGGGCTGTCCCACCACATGGACCCTCAGAATTTCTTCCCACCACCCCTAGCACAGCCACAGATGGCCTGACAGATGGACAGAGGCTGAGCCCAGAGGGGCGTCTGCCCAGGCCTGGCTGCAGCCAGATGGACAGACAGATGGGGGCACAGAAGGGCAGGGAGGCATACCTGCTGCGGGTCCAGGGCCTGGGCCGGGGGTTGTCGCCAGCAGCAGCAGGGCCCAGGGCAGGAGGGCTGGCTTCATGGTGCAGTCTGTGTCTGCAGCCAGCAGTGCAGTGGCTCTGAGGCGAGGCGGCCAGAGAAGCTCACTCCCAGCCGGCCTGGCCCCGCCCGCCCTGCACTCTGCGGCACCGCCCCGCCCTGCCCCGCCCCTCCCCGCCGGGTCCCCTCTCAAAGTCCACAGGTGCCTGCGTGGACCAGCAAGGCCCAACCTGCCCCGTTAGCACATTCCTGGCCCGCAGGCATGGGTCGGCCCTGGGACCCTGTGGGAGGGTGAGGAGGCTGGAGCCTCCAGCTCTAGGGCCTTTGGCAGGCCATAAGCTGGATGTCCAGAGGCCAAAGCTCAGACCCCGGGTCCCAGCCCCGCCCTGTGTGCAGGGTGTGCCAGGCGGGGCTGCAGCAGAGGATGGGATGCACAGGGTGGGTAAGGCAGGGCTGTTTAAGCTCCAGGCAGGATTCCAGCCTCTGTGGCCCTGACATTGACCTCCATCTCTAGCCCTCATCTTCCTGCAGGAAGGAGGTGCTCCCAACTCATTCTCCAGGGGATACGGGAGCTGTTTGGGTCAGACACAGGCTGAGCCCTGGGGCCGAGGCAGCTCTGCAGGGGACCCCTCTGGAGGGAGGAAAGAGGGAGGGGAGAGGAGGTACCCAAGCCCAGCTGGGGGCCCAGAAGGGAGACAGGGCCCATCCCCGGGCTCCAGAGATGCCACCACACTGGGGAGCCTTGGCTCTCCCAGCCACACCTAATCCTGCCACTCAGAGTTTGCATAATCTAATCAGTGTTTCCCTCCCCTTCTTGAGCAGATGAGGAAACTGAAGCTCAGATGTGGACAGGCAAGGTCAAGCCAGGCCCATGGTGGCTTTTGGGAACCCCTGCAGCCAGGGTGGGTGGTAAGGGCTGTGGCCTGGGACTTGTCACTTGGGCCCTGCCACCTGGGCTGTATGTCCAGACAGGTGGGTGGTCCTCTCCCAGCTGCAGCTTCTCAAGGTGTCCAAAAGGGACTCTTGCCACACTTGCAGGAAGTCAGAGCTGGCCCCAGGGCATGAGCTTAGGCCATCTGGTCTCTGATCTGCCCAGCACTTGGGGCCAGGCCAGCCCATTATTCCCCGGCCTGTTCTCTCTCTTGCCTGGGTGGTGCCTGCTGGGAACCACAGGGTGTTGGCAGCCACCTGTGGCTCTAGAGAGGTGGCCCCTTCTGAAGGTGTTAGAGGCGTGCGCTGGGGGACTTGGCTCCTGAGTCCCCACACACAGCTGTTCCAGGGAAGCCACACCCGCATTTGATGTCTTCCCACCTCCCAAAGACATTTGATGAGAGGCCCTCAAGACCTTCAGCTTCTCAGGGACTGTTTCCAGAGGGGAGAAAGCCCCTTAACCTACAACGGTGCTCAGGGCACCTCTGCAGGTGAGTGTCCTGTGAGTGGACACTCAGGTGCTGAGCCAGGGAGATAGCCTGTCTCCTGATCCCAGGCTGGCGAGGGCACTCATCCCAGGTCCAGGGCTGAGGTTGCTCCCTACAGCACTGGGTACAGGGGAGGGTCCGAGGTGTCCGTCCTCCTGTAGGTGAGGCTCCGGGGAGGGGTGTTGGGGCTCAGCTGAGACGGTTCCCAGCAACAGGAGGACGAAGAGCTGCTCCTTCCTGTTTCTGGCCTGGGCACCCTTGCTGTGCGTGTCTGGAGATGATGGAAGTGCGGTAGGGGCTAGGTGTGCAGTCTGGGAAGCTCCTTACCCCAGGCCCTGCAGGGAGGGGGCGTCAGCTGAGTAACTGCGGCCGGCCGGCTCATCTCAGCCCTCCAAAGGCAGGTTCAGCCAGAACCATCTAGGGCCGCCAAGCCTCTGGTTCCACAAGGGCGGTGCCCAGCCCTTTACGCCTTCCTTCCTGGGTGGTGGGTGTGTCCAGCCCATGAGAGGCACAGGGCAGTAAGGAGGATCCCCATCTCCATCCTGGACAGAGAGCCTGCTCCATAGGCGGTCTCAGGGGCCAGGAGGGCCCCTGCGGTGCTGGGAGGGGAAGAGGGTGGTGAAGGGTGGGTTTGGGCCCCTGGAATCTGTGCATCCCCAAAACAGATGGGCCTGGAGCCTTCAGGGGCAGGGCCAGCTTTGGGGACTTGTTTAATGCTCTGTGGGGGCTGCCTTAAAATCCTTAATCATTTTTTATCAGGCATGGTGGCTCACGCCTGTAATCTCAGCAGTTTGGGAAGCCAAGGTGGGTGGATCTCTTGAGGCCAGGAGTTCGAGACCAGCCTGGCCAATATGGTGAAACTCCATCTCTACTAAAAATGCAAAAATTGCCGGGAGTGGTGGCGTATGCCTGTGGTCTCAGCTACTTGGGAGGCTGAGGCAGGAGAATCGCTTGAACCCGAAAGGCGGAGGTTTAGTGAGCTGAGATCGCGCCACTGCACTCCAGCCTGGGAGACGGAGTGAGACTGCTTCAAAAAAAAAAAAAAAAAAAAAGAAAGAAAAAGAAAAAAGAAAAAAGAAAAAAAAGAAAAGAAAAAAAAATCCTTAATCATTTTTGAACAAGGGGCTTCATATTTACGTCCTGCACTGAGCCCCACAGCTATTCTCTTGACCGGCCCTGTTAGGGCGACGGTGTTGGGACTAAGTTTCCTCCCTGCCGGCCCCATCCCCCCTTTCCCTCCCTGACAGCCCCTCCTCCCAGCCTCTCAGCAGCCCCAGTCCTGCCTGCCCTCCCACCATACAGCCTCCCACCCACCGACAGCTGGGGGAGTTCTGGGGATGCACCTAACACCCCTTTGAGGCCCGGCTCCAGCTGCACTGGAGGCATCTGCCTGGCCCAGCCCCAAACCGGCACTCTCCTTACCCCACTGGGCACCCCCAGTTGCTGCTTTGGTTGCCTGGCTGATCCCTGAGATGCTGGAGAAGGAGGGAGGCTGGGCCCTGCCCTATGGCCTATGGCAGTAAAGGCCCAGGCCCAGAATCCCTGGGGACAGCAACCCTCCGCCCGAGACTCTGCCGGATTGCCCCCAGAGGTGAGCAAAGAGGCAAAGACAACTGTTCCATCTTTATTAGAAAAGCAACCAAAAAAAGTGAGGGGCGAGCCTGGCCCTAAAGGACCCCTCCACTGTGACACAGGCACAGCCGGCTCATCCCGGCGTCGAGGGGTGGACATGGCCAGCTGGGTGTGGGCAGATTTACAAAGTCAACATTTCATAGAAAAGGATGCCGCCTGGCGTGCAGATGGCAACCGATCCACCTTCACATGGCTAAGGTGGGCCCCTCCACCTCTGGGCTCCCACGTGGTGTGCACAGCCCTGACCTGGGTACAGGGAGGATGCCATGAGGAGGTGGACTAGGCAGGCCTGGGGGCTGTGTGGGGAGTGGCATCCCATGTGGGCCTCTGGCCCTGCCCAGGGTCCAGGCTGAGGGGGCATTCCAGGGCATCCCAGGCCTGGCCGGTCTCCTGGGGCGTGGCGGTGGGGCTGCAGGGGCCCCTCAAATGTCCATGTAGTCATCGTCCTCGTCTGTCTCGCTCTCCAGCGAGGACTCCTGGCTGGATGTCTCCAGGACCTCCAGGGCCGGCTGGCACAGGCTTTCCTTCCTCACATTGGCAGCAGACTGGGCAGAAAGGATGGCTGACTGCAGAGAGGGCCGAGTGGGGCACTAGTCAGGGATGGCTGGGCTCTGCCCCAAACCCCTCTGCCACCTTCACCCTTGCCCCAGGTTCCCGATTCACCCTTACCCCTGCCCCAGGCCCCATTGCCATCCTCATCTATACCCCTAGGCCCTCCTGCCACCCCCACCCCCGCCCTAGGTCCCCTTGTAACCTGTGCCGCCCACCCACACACGTGGCTCCGGCCCAGTCCCTGAGGTCACCTTCAGCTTCTGCTTGGTCTCCTCCGAGATGCTGCCTTTGGGGGAGAGCAGGGTTGGGGTGGGTGGCGTAACGGTGATCTCAGGGGGGAACTTGGTGGCGGCGGAGGGGATGACCAGCTTTGGCATGTTGGGCAGGGGGCGGGACTTAGCCCGGCTGGGCTCTGCCTTGCCTGGGTGACCCTCTGGTGGCTGGCCACTCCCACCGCTGGGGGCCTTGGAGCTGGCGGCTGTTGGGGGAGAGCTCAGGGACTGAGTCTCACTCGCAGCCTCCTGAGCCTCCCCTTCCCTTCTCGGCTCAGGCCTCAGTTTCCCCTCTGGAAGACAAAGGGACCAAGAGCACCTCCTGCCTGCTGTATCACACAGTGAGCACTTTATCTCGTCCCCACCGGTCCTGGGTCTTTATGCTGTGTAGTTTGTGCCAGCTGGCAGGCTCCAAGGCTTCTACCTTGGGCAGATACTTGGCTCAAGCCTGCAGGGACCCAACTCTGGCCCTGGGCTGTGGGGAGCTGGGACTGTGAACCTCACCCAGTAACACCATGAACTCAAAAAGCCCAGGGCCTGAGACTCCCCGAGCCTTGCTGGGTTCTGCAAGACCTCCAGGCATCATGCTTGCATGAACTGTCACATTCCCACAACCATCCTAGGACCCATGTCCTATTGGTGTCTATGCCCCAGGGAGGACACTGAAGCCCCGAGCTGGTCACTCAGCCAGGCATGGTCACTGGGCTGGCCCCAGGGCCTCCACTTTCACCTCATCCTCCCGGGGGAGCAAGGGCTGAGTTTGCCCAGAGCCTGAAGGCTGGGACAGTTGCAGGCCTGGCAGCCTCTAGGGAGCTGCATGAGCTGGGAGGACCTGGCTGGCCTGGCTCGCCTCCACATTCCTCTGCAGCCCCATGGCTTTAAAAGGAATGGAGTTTACACAGAGCCCATGCCTGGCCCCCAGGGGCTGGCGCCAGATCCTGCCATCCCGAGTGGTCTGTGGGAGGCCCACGCCAGGAGGAGTCCCCAAGGGGCCTGCCTGGTTGGAGCAGCTGGTGGGAACAGGCCGGATAGAGGCCGGGGCTAGAATCTGATGTGGTTGCCAACAGGGACGCCTGCTTGGCCCAGCCCAACCTGTCCACCCTTCTGCCTGCTGCTGATGTCCCTCAAGTGTCTGTCATGGGGACCATGCTCCTCCCTGTCCATGGCTGCCCGTCTTTCCCCACTCTGGGCTCAGCCTGGGTTTTGCAGTGCGTCCAAGCAGGCTGCCTGCCCTCGCTAGTACCCTTCCGTGATGCCAGGGACAGAATAAGCCTCTGGTGTCCCTCTTTACCCAGCCCCTGACACAATGGGCCATGAGCCAAACTCTTCAGCCTGGGCCTCTCCCTTGGCTCCCCTGTCCAGCCTGCACTACCCCCATTTCCTCCCCATCTCATTCCATGGGGCATCCCCAGGCCCTGCCCTCCAAGGCCAGGCCAGGAAACCCACCCTGGCTGCCAGTTGTGAGGCAGCGTCCTGCGGGCTGGTGCTGGGCTGCTCCCAACTCGCCTTACCCTGGCTGCAGGTGGGCTCGGCGCCTGTCCCTGGGGCAGCCTCTGCTGGCCAGCAGTGTGGCTCTGCTGGGGAACTTGTGGGGGCCGTCTTCACTTGTGGACTGCGCCGTGACTCCTGGGGTGGGAAGCCCGTGCCCTCTGCCACTCTCGCCAGCTCTTCTCCCTCTGTGGGGACATGGGCTCACTGCGGGTAATGGATTCATCCACCCCACAGGCTCCTATGCATCTGTGCCAGGTCCCATGGGCCCAGGCTGTGCCCTGGGACACTGGGCAGGGGAGCATGGCCAATGCTGGGGTCCTGGTTGAGGAGTCTCTCCCCTCCACAGGGCAGCCCGGGTTGGTGCTGCCAAGAAATCACTCACCACCCAAGAGGACACTGGTGGGGGCTGGCTCCCCACCCCCAGAGGGCTCCCCGCCCCCAAGAGGGCTGTACACCTGACCCAGTGGGGCCACACCTGAGTCTTCGAGGCCCAGCCTCTCTAAGATCCCATCACAAGGCAGTGAGAGGGGATGCGGGGTGGTGTCCACTCTCCCTCCAGCTCACATAAGCAGCATTCAGAAACAAGGTCAGGACTGAAACCCAAACAACCCAGCTAAGACCAAAGTGGACGCTGGCACTGTGGCTCCTGTCCAGCCAGCCACATCTTTCCTGGCCTGAGGCAGGGGCCAGGAATTGGGCTCAGTTGTGTTGAGGCCAGGATGGGCCTAAGAGGCAAATGCTGTCCATACGGCTGCTGGTCAGGCGGTTACTCAGCATCGGTCCCCAGTTCCCAGGCCTCCAGGCCCTGCCCCCACCCTCCACACGGCCCTCACTTCCCTTGCTGCTCCCCGTCTTCTCACTCAGGCCTGGACTCTCCCACCACACTGTTCATCAACCACTGCCTTTCCAGCCCGCCCCCGCCTCCCCATCCCACTCCTCTGCCAGGAAGCCCTCTTTCCTCTCCAGCAGGGGGTGCCAGCTCCCCTCCTTGGTCAGTAGGAGTGACAGCTCCCAGTACAAAGGTGGGGCCAGCAGGAGACTGCTGGGCTAGGCAGAGGCCTCAGGAGCCATGGCCATGCCCATCGGGCTGCTCTGCCTGAGGCTCCTGCCCCAGGCTGGCTGAGGCCTTGTCTCAAGCCTCCACCCCCTTGGGCCACTCCCTCCTATGCTCACTGTCATTCCTAGGTCCAGCCCCAGAAACAGTATCTGGCAAGGATGAGTTCCTCAGAAGGCTCCTCCTGCCAAGCTCCCAGCCACTCCCCTACCTCCTGCAGGCAGGACAGGGCTCACCAGGGCTGGATAGACACCCACGAAGCAGGCCTTCTCTCAGTCCTGTGGCCCTTCCACAGGCAGACAGCCTGGCTGGACACACCCCTCAGTGGGGGTGGAAGGGCAGGCACCTGGCTTTCTTGCTGTGGCATTCTGCAGGAGGAGGCAGGGGCAGGCACCCTCCCTCCCCAGGCTACCTGGCTGCCTTGTGAGGAGCACTATGGTGGGGGGGCTGAGGGGAGGGGCCTACTTGGGGGTCCATCTTGCAGAAAACGGCTGTCTGGAGCTCCCCCAGCTACCCCACGACTTGAGTTCTCTGTGGGAAGCAAGTGGCCAGGCCAAAATCCTGTGCCACTGGGGTAACTCTCCCTGCTCCTCAGCGCAGACCCATGAGCCAGGTGCCAGGTCTGGGCTGGTTGTCTCCCAGGCCCTATATCCCAGGAGGCTCCTGGGCCTGGCTCTGTCTCCCCCTGGCCTCTAGGGACCTGCATGAGGCCAGCATTCCAGCCCCCTTCACCATGCTCAGGGGTGGTGCCCTTACTTGAGTCTTGATTTGGGAACCCCTATTCCACCCTCCCGCCTTGCTCCACTCCCCTCACCCTAGATGGCCTGACTGCCTCAGAGAGAAGGGTCTTCCTCATCTAAGGCCAGGCGCTGTTCTAGCAGCTGTTCATGGAACCAGATCCTGGGCTGTGGTGGGCAAGCACATGGCAAAGGAGATAAGCACATGCCCAGAGGAGAGAGATGCCTGGACAGGCAGTGGCAGGGTCCCTCTGGGGACACAAGAGCCCTGACTGACCCCAAGCTCTCTGGGTGCAAATGCTGCATGGGGTCACGGCCTGGTCAGCACAGCCTGGGCAGATGGGTGAGCTCTTCCCTAGGGACCAGGGGCACCTGAGAGCACCCTGCCTGCCTCCGCGGCCACCCTCCCCATGGAGACAGGGCTGCCCACCCTGGGAACAGCACCCACCACAGTCCCCGCTACACCTGCTCTCCTGGCTCCCTCACACGTTGAGCACAGCATCCTTAGAGAATTCATCCTCAAATCTGCCCTCCCAAGTGGCTCAGCCATTGCTCAGCCCTGGCTCCCAGCCTCATCCCCAGCCCAGCTGTGGCTCCAGGCCTGGACACTCTCAAATTGGTGGGCACCTCTGCAGGCAGAACCTGCTGTCCTCTGCAGCAGCCAGTTGCAGCATGCCTGGGGGGCCTGGGCCCTGCTGAGGCCAGCTTGCTCCTGGTGCTTCCCCCTTTCTAGAGGTGGTGGGATGGGCTCTGGGGGGACATGCCTGTTTCAGCTTGGCTGTGCTACCACCCCAGAAAGCTCTGAGGACCCCTGGGGGACGCCCACTCCAACATCATAGCCACACGCCCTCTGCTTGCGGATCTGCAGCAGCCCTGAGGCGGGCAGGTATGGAAGTGGAGCGGGGCTGCTCAGGGAATGCCGAGCACGGGCCATTAGGAAAAGGCCAGGCCTACACTGGCACATTCTCAGCTGAGGGCTGCTCCCTGCCCCCAGTGTCATTCAAGAGTTTCATCCTGGCAAAAAGCCATTTAATTTGGTTTTGGGAATGGGAATAGAAAAGGATCAACTCTCCAGGCTGAAGAAGGTACGCTAAGAAACAGATCCTCTTTCTTAGATCTAACTGTTAGAGGAGAGAAGGACGTGAATTACAGCTTTGGCCTGCTTGGGGGTGGGACAAGCAGGCAGAGGGAAAGCAGGCAGCCTCCAGCCCGCTACCCTGCTACCCCCGGCCCTGGCATCCACCAGGCCCTCCCACACCCCGGGTAGGTGTGTGTGGCCTACAGTGATCTCAGTAGCTCCTGAGATTAGGTTATAAAAGACACCGAGGCTTCCTCTGTGTTCTCTTGGTGGGGTCAATGGCTCTGGGGAGAACCAGTCACCACGACACAGGGACACTCAGCTATTTATAGGCCCATGGGAGGAGCCGAGGCCTCTGGCCAATAACCAGTGAGGACCTGAGGCTGCCAACACCCCAAGGGAGCTCAGATGCACTGATGATAGCTTGACTGCAACCACGTGGGAGACCCTGAGTCAACTCCACCCCACTAAGCCATTGTAAATTCCTGACCGTCAAAAATTACAAGATGAGAGCATGAGACGGGTACAAGGCAAGACAGCCCGAGACAGAGGGACAGGAGCTGGGTCTTCATGGGAGTGAGTCAGCTACCGACACTGACCAACTGATTACGACACTGGGCTCCCGTCACCCCCACACCTTGAAATCACCATCACCAGGCAGGGCATGGTGGTTCACACCTGTAATCCCAGCACTTTGGGAGGCTGAGGCGAGTAGATCTCCTGAGCCCAGGAGTTTAAGATCAGCTTGGGCAACATGGTGAAACCCCATCTCTACAAAAAATACAAAAATTAGCCAGGCGTAGTGGCCCGTGCTTGTAGTCTCAGCTACCTGGGAGGCTGAGGTGGGAGGATCACCTGAGCCCAGGGAGGTTGAGGCTGCAGTGAGCCATGATCGCACTGCTGCACTCCAGCCTGGGCAACAGAGTGAGACCCTGTTTCAAAACAAACAGGCCGGGCGTGGTGGCTCATTCCTGCAATCCCAGCACGGGAGGCCGAGGCAGGTGGATCACCTGAGGTCAGGAGTTCAAGACCAGCCTGGCGAACATGGGGAAACCTCTGTCTCCACTAAAAATATAAAAAAAAAAAAAAACCCATGCCGGGTCTCTGCTTAATACCAAGCACCATTCCAAATCCTGCAGTACTATTATCTTCATCTTATCCATTTCATGCAGGAAACTGAGGCAGAAAGAAGAAAAGGGATGGCCAAGGTCACATGGTGGTAGAACCACTACAGTTCTTTTTTTTGAGATGGAGTCTTGCTCTGTTGCCCAGGCTGGAGTGTAGTAGCGTGATGTCGGCTCACTGCAACCTCCACCTCCCAGCTTCAAGCAATTCTCCTGCTTCAGCCTCCCGAGTAGATGGGATTACAGGCACCCACTGCCACACCCAGCTAATTTTTGTATTTTGAGTAGAGATGGGGTTTCACCATGTCGGCCAGGATAGTTTCCATTTCTTGACCTCATGACCCACCCACCTTGGCCTCCCACAGTGCTGGGATTACAGGTGTGAGCCAACACGCCCAGCTAGCACTAGTTCTTTTACTGCTTTTTGTCCTGAAGCCCTCACAGCTTCCTCTGGGAACAAATGGCCACAGGTTCTGACCCAAAGGGAAGTAATTCTTTGTCTCACAGGGCCACAGCCAGTGCAACTGAGGCTGAATGGGCTAGAGAATGCCTACAGGTTCACAATCCTCAAAGCAGTATGGATGGCACCAGGTGAAAACATCAGCACCTGCTGGTTGAGCCACCATGGGAGAGAGCTGAGAAGGACTTCTCAACTCAACCTCCACTCAGGCCCACAGTCTGGGGGCTCTCAGGCCTGCCTTCTGCTGGGCACTTCTGCAGAGTCGCTGTCTCATTGTTCAGATGGGCGGGAAATTCAACTGGGAAGACAGGTGAGCCTCTGGGGGTGACACAGGCTATGGGCCAGTGCCGGGTCTGGGGCAAGGAAACAGGCTGGGTCCCTGAGGCAGGGAGGGAGAAGCAGGCGAGGGCCTGAAAGGGAGGGTTGTGGAAACTGGTCCATCGCTGGATGTCCCCAGGGGCACATGGAACCCTCTGACCAGGCTGGTCTCTCCTGGGGCCCCACCAGCTGGGGAGATGAATTAGTTAGGGAACATCCCTGTCCTATTATAGGGTCTTCAGAGCCTGGCCACGTGGTCATAGAGTCCTGGGAACCATCAGCAAAGGGTCCCCTGCCCTGGGTGGCAGGTGGAACCTGGCCCAGGACTGAGCTGAACCCAGTCTGGCAGAATTGCAGCTGCCAGAGCTGCTGGTGTCAGGACCAGCGAGGGGGATGGTGCCTTGTCTACTCCCCTCTCACTCACTGGCTGTAGCAGTGCTGCCTCTACATCCCCTCCCCACAGGAAGGATCTGTGGCCTTAGCTGTCTGCTCTGCATCTGCCCTGCAGGCTGCCATTCCAATGGAACCTGGGTTTTAGAAGGAACAGGAGCTTTCATTGACGAGGTCAGCAGGGCCCTCTACTGCCTGCACCTTCGTCCTCTCTGTTTTCCTTCACAAGCCTCCTGACCTGCCCCTGCCCTCATCCTGGCTGGCTTCTGTCTTGCCCATGAGGCAAGATGGGGTTTGAGCAGATCTGCTGGCCCTGCACCCAGTAGGGCCTGATACCCAGGAACTGTTTACAGGTATCTGAGGCCAGATACCAGTGGCCTTGCAGCATGCTGAAGGTCAGGACCCCTTCCAGTGCCCCGAGAGAGGCCTGGTGTGGGCTAGTATCCCTTTTTCTTACCTGACCAAGCCGTCCTTCCTACTTACTGTAAGCCTTTGTGGAGAGGAAACCATGACAGCAGCAAACACGTCCATGATGGTGCTTGCTTCCTCCCTCCTCACCACCCCCTTTCACAGACAGGGAGACGGAGGCACCCAGGTTAGGTTAAGAGTGGTAGATGTACGATGTGCTGACCAGGGCCACAGAGGCTGCCAGTGACTGGTGAGTGGACCCGCGGCCATCTGCCCTGCCACCCCGTGGGATCGACTGGGCAGGTGGGCACTGCTTGCCTCCCTTACCCACACTCACACTCTCCATGCAGGGAGGACTTGATGGTGGCAGTGGCGTGGGCCCAACTCTGGACTGGGATGGGACTCACCTGGGCCCAGAGAGGCCATGCTGGGGGTAGCTTCAGGCCTGTGTGGCCGGGGAGGCCCAGGGTCCTTGGACGGGTCCAGGGTGGAAGCTGATGCTGAGGGAGGGCAGGTGATAACAGTTGTGGCAGCAGCTAGTGCAGGGCGAGGCTTGGTGTGAGCATCACTGGGCCGCTGGGCAGAGTCAGCTGGTACAGGGTCAGGGGCTGTGGGTGCCACTGTCACAGGAAAGAAATTCTCTCGGCTGTCTTTCGGGTGTTTTGGAGTGGTGGGGGTATCCCCCGAGGCCTGTGGGGACAAATGAGAGGTAAAAAAGGCTGGCAAGGCAGCCCTGAGCCCATGCTGCTCTGCCCGTCAGCCCACCAGTGCTGTCCCACAGGACACCCTGTGTGCCTGGGGCTGCCAGCACTGCCCATACGACACCACTGAGCCCCCACAATGCTGCCAACAAGGTCCATCAGAGAGGCACCCCATCAGGATCCTGCTGATGCTAGGACACAGCTGGGGACCCAGAACCCCTCCCTGGGAGGATGTCCAGGCCATACTGGTGGGGACTCAGTAGAAGGACCTCCAGCTGGCCTTGCCCTCACATCATAGGGTGCCAGTCTGGGAGGATTATATCCAGCAGGACCCTAGGCACAGGAGCAGCTCCCAACCCAGGGAATGCAGGAACAGGTGGTCAGTCTTGGAGGGTGACTTCCTAAGGGCCACTCATTGGACAGTCCTGAGGGAGGTAGTAGGATGCTGCAAGAGTTTCCTTCCTGGGCTTGATACCACAGCCCACTGTGACCTACTGCCACAGCACCCAGTGCTGCCCCCAGCTTGGCCTCTCCCTTGCAGCCTGGCCTTGGCAGCTGCTTCCACCATGGGCCTTCGATTTCCAGGTGAGCCAGGCCCTAGGGCCCTCCGAGTCTTCAACCACGCAGTTCCCTCTTCCATGAGGCCCTTTTGGGGCTCTTTTCACAGGGCTACTTTTGCTGCCACTCCCAGCCAGCCCTTCTGGGACAGGTGTGAAGGCTCCAGTGCCCTGATAGCATGTCTTGAGGTGATGTGAGGTAGCCCTGAGGCAGCCTCTCACAGCTGAGCAGAGGGGCTGGGCCCATCCTTCAGCCCTCCCCAGCACCAGGCCAACTGTACTGTAGGAGCTGGCTCACATAGGGCTGGCTGGCAGCACCCCCACCCCCTCGAGTGTGGGAGAGTCACACGCCTGCAGGTGGATACCTCAGTGCATGGGGGCGGGCAGTCTGCTACCACCGATGATCCCGTCTCTTCTGACGTTGGTTTTGCTAAAATGCCCTGTTCCCCAATTCCATATGGTTCAGGACGGGCCCCTATGGACTCTGCTACATACTGGGTGTCTGGGATGTGCCCCAGGCTAGTGCTCTGGGGCCCAGCCTTGTCCTGTGGCAGGGCGGGGCAGGAGGACAGACCTGTCTCTCTGGCCCTGAGGGCCTGCGGCGGTGCCAGTGGTGTTGTGGCAGCCTAGTTGGCAGCATGAGCAGACATGCTGGAGAAAGGTGAGTGCAGTGTCCCTGTCCTCGCTCAGGAGCGGGCCTCAGCCGTGGGCACTGAGCCTCTAATTATTTCAGAGCACCCTCCAGGCGGGTTCAGGGCTGCCATGGCAACCAGGACATGCCGTGAGCAAAATGGACACTCCCTGAGGGGCGGCAGCTGTGGGCTCTGATGGCAGGAAATGGGCCTCCAAAATTGGGCTTGAGGGAGGAGAGGACCAGAGGATGGCAGCCAGCCCCCACAGTGCCATCTTCTCTGGGACCAGGGTAAGAATCCTGGGTAGGAAATGCAATTAGAGGGCCCACGGCAGATACCAAGGCACCCCCACCGCACCACCAGGGTCTGGGAAGCAGGCAGGTAGGTCTGAGGGTCATTAGGGCCTCCTCCCCACCACTCTCCTCCACACCCTGGGAGGGGACTGCTGGGGCCTGGCCTGGCGTCACCCAGCAGCAGGTAACCTGAAAGGTAAGGACCTGGGTCCCCTTGCTCTGGCCACCCCCATAACCCAGGCTGTGTCTTCCAAGGTCTCTGACGGAAACTTCTGCCCACCCAGCCCTCAGGGGCCCTGATATGCATGTCCTTGGCAAAATGGGGTCTGGCCCTGCCCTGAGTCCTGCCAGCTCAGCAGCCCTTTCTTCTCACACTATGGTGTGGGGTTGTGGGGGGGTTTCCTGTGTGGGTCTATCTTTTAAGAACATCAAAAGCAGAAACAGCCCTCCTGTCTCCTGAGTGGTCAGCACTCACATGTCCACCTGCTTCACCTGGGCCAGTGGAGGAGGCATGGCACCCCGGTGGACCTGGGCCTGGGCCTGCGCCCAGCACTGGGGCCCAGGCAGCTGTGCTATGCACTCTGCCCAGCTGGACAATGAAATAGTGGGGACTGCTGGGGGTTGGGGCACTCCCTGCCAAGGACTCTGGCCCTTAGCTGGGGACCAGGCCCACCTACTCCCCACAGCATGCCCTGTCTGGCCCACAGCCTGCTTGGTCAAAGCTGAACCTCCCAGGCTTCCGCTGACGTAACAGCCCAGGCAGGTGGTGGGGGCCCGAGGCCCCATTCCACTGAGAGGAAGCCTGTCTGCACCCCAAAGGCAGCTACCAGCCCTCTGCTAGGGGACCTGGAACAAAGGGACCTGGGGCGACGCTACCCAGGGCATCGGGCCACCCCTGGGGATAAGAGGCTGCACCTACTCAAATGGCATGCCACCAACCCTCTGGCTTGGAGGCTTATGTTTTAGAGCACACCTGCTCTCTCTGCCTGCCATGTCTGCCCCTCCCTGCCTCATCATCTCACTGAGATCTGATCCCACCCCTCCCACTTCTTCGGTCATGGAGACCCCACCCCAACTCATAGCCAGACCCTGCCCACTGGCTTCAAGCTGGACTTCTACCATGGAGACTTCTCTCCTCCAGACCCAGCCCCTTACCCGCTCCTGCTCAAGCCCTTTCCAGCCTCATCACTTCTCAAAAACAGCCCTGGCCCCTGGGTTCCCATATCCATCAGGCCCCCATCCTCACTGCCCTGGCATTGCTGACCAGCTGGCCCCTGGGAACACTCTCCTTCCTGGCTACTTCCCTGTCCTGCCCAAGTCTCTTCTCTGTGCCTGTGACCTGGCCAAGGTCCTTGGCCCCGCCTGTGCCTTCTCCTGGCCTCTGATGGCTTCAGGGGCACTTACCCCAGGTCTCTGGCCTGGACTGCCCCTCCAGGTGGGGGCCCCTGACCTTCCTGACCACTTGGCCTCTCTCTCTTAAAAGAGTCTCAGACTCAACACAAACCCAATCTCAACCCTGGCTTGGGGTCCTCCCAGGAGGGGCCTCCCCCACTCCCTACTCTCTGCCATATCTTGGACCCTGCTCCAGTCCTGGCCTGGCCCCTGAACCAACCCCTTCTTCCCCACTCAGGAGCGTTGCTACCTTGCTTTCTCCCTGCTTAATAAACTCCAGGACTCCTGTCTACCCTCTCTTAGGACACCTTGCTCCCTACATGCCCTCCCCTCGTGGAGGGGGGGGTCCCTGTATAGGCTGCATCTCCACCTTTACCCAGCCACCTGGCTCCTAACCAGCCTGGCTCTAATATTGTTTCTTCTACTTCTGTTCCAGAAGGAATGACCTTCCCAGGTGAGGTCAGCTGGCTAGGGGTCATCCTCCTTGTTAGAGAAAAGGTGGCTGAGGTGAGGGGACCCCTCGGCATGTCTGAACTGGGGTCTGGGCCCTGTCAAGTTCCCGCCCACCACGGCCATGGGCTGGAGGCTCAGCTGACCCCTGCTCATCTCCCCTTGGCCCAAGCTGACCACCACAATAACAGTCCCAAAAGTGGACCTGTTTCTCAGCCTGCATCCTAGGGCCTTGACATGGAGCAGGCTCCGCAAGATGAGGCTGGCACAGGCTAAATTGGGCTTACCTGTCTCTGGGCGGCAGCCCCAAGATGGACCTGGCAGAACTTCACAGCCTGCTCCAGCGCAGCCTCCTCATCCACCTTAACAGCGGGATGCCAAAGGTCAGGGGGCCCAGGCCATGGTGGTTAGCCTCCCCCAGCCCTGTCTGTGTATGTAGCACGGACCAGCCTAGGTAGGGGGCATGCCCTGTGGCTCAGGTACCCCCCACCACCCCAGACTCTACTGAAGAGCCAGTTGTCCCCACTGCTGTCCACACCCGGACCCCTACCTCCCAGCTCTTCATGGGTAGCAGGGGCAGGTGTCCATCCATCTTCCAGGTGGGGGTGCCTGTTCAGGTGCCACAGCACCAGGTACTGCTGCCAGGACTAGACCCAGCCGTTCCTCTGAGCCCATCTGGCTATACCAAGTTCATTTCTATGGCTGAGTTACTTACTTACATCCTCACAAGCTGAAGCTGGCAGGCAGACTCAGGTCTCCCACCAAGACTTCAAATTCAGCTGAGGCTCAGCTGCTAGGGGATGAGGGGAGTCTTCTGAGCTAAAACCTGCCCCGTAAGTGGGCAGGATGGAGGGCCGTGATTAGAGTGGGAGAGGCCTTTTAGAATCCCAGGCCTGATGGAGATCGCCCCATGCTGTGTCAAGTGTGTCTGGAGATTCAGTGCCCAAGGTCCATACGATATGGGGCAGTTGGGGGTGGGTTGCATTGCAAACTGACATGATTAGAGAGAATACTGTATGTCAGGGATGGTCATCCCATCTTAGCCAGTCACTAAAGTTTTGGAGATTCTTCCTATGGGAATAATTTCAAACGGAGAAAAAGGAAAGTGCTTGATACATTAAAATAAAATGTTTTAAAAAAGAAGGCAAAATGAGAAGGGGATCTCTGGTCACTGCAGCCATCTTTAGATGACAGCCACAGAAGTCTTGAAGGAAATGCCCTAAGATGTGCCCAGAGGCCCGGCACTGCGGTGGGAGCAGCGGTCCAGACTCCCTGCGCTGGTTGTGATAAGGTTTCTGTGATAGGCTCTCACTTCCTTCCAGGCTGAATATCAACTTTTTAAAGCTCATTGCAACAGTGGGGAATGGGGTGGGAAGAACACCTAAAACCCAGCCCAAGGGGAGGCCCGGGAGACCCTCCTTGAGAACAGAAAGGCAAGAGTGGGGATGCTACCAGCACACAAGTGCCCCCAGGCCTCTGCCCGCCACCCACCTGCTTGATGAGCATGTAGGTCTCCGACATGATCCTCTCCACACGGCCAAGGTCGTAGGCCACGCCCTTCTGGCCCTGCTGCCACACACGGTAGGCGTCCAGTAGAAGTGTCTTGCCTGACTCCGTGTCCTCCAGGAGCTTCCTCTTGCGGCTGAGCCGGGGGAGCGGCTCCTCGGGGTGGCCTCCTGCCCTGGTCCCTATGGTGGTGGCAGGGGCGGAGGCTGGCTGGGCTGGGGTGAGCAGAGTGGGCTGCTGCCGGGCACTGATGCTCAGCTCCTCCAGGGACAGCTCAGTGGGCCGGCTTTCGGGGCCCCGGTCCCTTGGGGGACGACCTGGCAGCAGGGGTGGTGTCCGCTCCAAGTCTGAGTGGTGAATAGTGGCCTCACTCGTGTCCATGGGTTCAGTGGGCCCTGCCCGGGGGGTCTCCTTGTCCTTCCACTCCCCGCCTTGGTCTGCACTGTCTCCTGCATCCATGGCCACAGGCCGGTGGTTGAGGAGGCCCACTTTGCCCCCTGGCTCAGGCCCTGGCCCTGAGCCATCAGCCAGAGGGGGCTTCTTCGGCTGAGGGAGGCCCTCCTGGCCATCCTCAGGACTGGCCTTGTGTGAGACATCGGTGGTCATCCTGGCTCCGGGGAGGCCACAGACCTTGGGCCCTGGGCGTTCTGACCCCTACAAAGAAACCAAAGGTAAAATGCTGTGTCGTTGGTGTCTCCACTGCAATGAATCACCTCTGGGGGCTGGTGAGCCCAACCTGGGCCTCTCCCACCTGACATCTGTCTGGCTCTGGACATCCGCCAGCTGGCCAGGGCTGTGTCTCAATTATCAGAGAAGGATACTGGGCCCAGAGACCTGCCTGAGAAAGGCCTTCCCTCCTCTGCACCTCTGGCTGCCCTACCACACTCTCCCAGGTAGCAAGGGGCTGACGGGACTCTGGAGGTGGCACTGCTCCTGAATAACAGGCCTGGGTTCAGTTGGGGCAGCATTGCCCAGCTCTCCTTTGACTCCATGATGTGACCTCTGGGCAGCACTGGGCATTTTATGGGATGGGACCTGCCCAGGTCCACCAAGCGTGTTTGCTGCAGAGCCAAGTCTTCCTGGCCCCTAAAGCATGAGGCCTGGGGTTGGGGGCTGGCAAGGATTCCTCCCCAACAGGCTCAGGCTGATCCCCTGCACCGAGCCACAGCCAGCCCTACCAGGCATAAGCTCTGGAGGCAGTCCTGGCTCAACTCCCAACAGCCCCACCTGCTAGGCTGGCTGCTTAACCTCCCTGGCCTCCTTCAGGTGCTCAGCTGTGAGAAGGAGGCACTGCTACATCAGCCTCGAGGCTGAAAAGGCACAAAGCACACACACGGTGTTCTCACAGGCCTTGGTCAGCCTGCCAGGAAGAGGTCTTGGGACCCCACCCTGGGTGGTGCACGCCCTTGGGGAGCTCAGTTTCGTGGAGTCACTACGGCGCTCACTAATCACCAAGTGCATCCATGCCTCACTGAATTCACGTGCACTCATTACCACAGCTGACCTTCCCTGCCTAGGCAAAGGCGGGATGGACGCTACCCCACAGATGGCGACCCTTAGGCACATCCTGCCTTGGGGTGTGCAAATGGTGGGATCCGGCCCACCACCTGGGAAGGGCTTGGAAGCGTGTTCATGGGCCGTGAAGGAGAGGGGGACACAGGTGGCATACCTCTGCAAGCTCGCTCAGTGTGTCTTCCAGCACCTTCACAGTGAGGATGAAGGCCCGCTGCGCCAGGACCTGGCGGTCAGCATCTCGAAGATACTTCCTGCGTCATACAGGGGTAGTCAGAGAGGATGGGAGGGCATCTGACACCATATAGCACTGCTGGATGGTGGTCACTGCTCATCCCTGCCTTGAGGATGCCTGTTGGTTCCTCAGTGTCCCAACTAACCACCTGTTGGGGCTGCTCCCCTAGAAGCTTCCCCTGAGCTCCCTCTATCCACAGAGCCAGTAGGCCTCTGACTGGCTCCAGCCTATTGCCCTTGGGCCCTCTGCAGTGAGCCCACCCTGTGTGCTGTGCTCAGTGACAGCTGGGGAGGGCCTATAGCTGCTCCCTCAGGTCTGGCTCCAGGGTGTCCCAGGCCCCAGCTGGAGGCCCCTGAACTCCTGGCACATTGCCTGGCAAGCGAAGGTGAGACAGCCAAAGGGTCAGACAGTACAGGCATGGGAGGAGGCCCAGCCCAGCCAACGGCATGAGGCCTCCAGGCCAGGCCCATCTACATCTGAGCTGCATCTCTTCCAGGATCCCCCCAACATCCCCCATAAATGGCAGCTGTTAACAGATGGCTCTGTTGTCTGTCCTGCCCTCTCTGGCAGAGAGCTCCCTGTTTACCACTGAGGCCCAGGCACCCCTATCGCTCACCCCACTGTTACTGGCCTTTGTCTGGGGAACCATAGCTATCTTCTGAACATCTGTTTTCCCTACAACCTGACAGCACCCTGAGAGCCCTGAGTTGAGGGAAGCAGGAGAAAAGGAAAGGCTGGGTAGTCCAGAGGCTCAACGTGCAACCAGGATCAGTGGGGACAGCCTGTGTCTGCCCCAGGGTGCCTGGGGACGGGAAGTATTGCTTAGGTTCTAGTCACTGGGACAGAGAGGCCCCCAAGGAGAATGAAGAGCTGGTCCAGGCTCCCAGCCAGTGGTCCTCACAGCTGGGCCAGAGCGTGGAGAAGCTGCCTGGGGTGGGTGTGCCCCTGACCCACACAGCATGCCAGGCTGTGTCCAGGGTGGCTGCACTCACTTGCCCTGGTCTGGGGTTCGCTGAAGCATGGAGGACACCTTCAGCAGGGTGCTGTGGTCCCGCAGCTGGGCCAGCACCTTGAGCAGCAGCACGATGGAGCGGTTCATGTGCCAGGCAAAGCTGCCCGGCCGGTCAATCTCGTCCACGGGGATCCGCCAGATGCCCTGTGGGGTGGACGGCACAGGTGTGTGAGGCAGGTGGTTGCCCCAGGGGGGCGGTTCCCCACAAAGGGGCACCCTGTCTGGTGTCTCCACAGTGCCAAAGGAGACACTGCCCAGCCAGGGGCTTCTTGGACCCCTCTCACTGTCCCAAGGAGGACAGAAGTGCATCCCCACCCCCTTCCTCCTCATGAGTGGCAGCAAATGATCGACAGACCCACTGCTCTGCAGCCTCCTCTTTTGTATGGCTGCATCGCATATGTTTGCTGGACCTCTCCCCTACGGGACGCACTCAGCTGGAGCCTGTTCAAACATACGGACAGACAGTGAGAGGCCCAGTGTGTACACCTCCCTGCACAGGAGCTTACCCAGCCACCAGACCACTTGTTAGAGGTGGAACTGCTGAGTCAAAGCGGGCTGCAGGGAAGCTCTCGCAAGGCTCCTCCCTCACCCACTCCCTCCAGCAGTGCCCAGAGAATCATCTGCAGCTCCTGGGATGCCTGGGGTCCCCCTCCCTCTTCCCACTTCTTGCCATCCTGCCCCACTCCTCTGTGAAGGCTTAACCAGGACAAAGTTGACTTTGGGGAGCCCCCCGCATCATCTCCCTTGGCCCTTGCTCTACCTGCTGTGGCACTGGGCATCCCCTACCTATCACTAGCTCCAGGGTCTGGTTTGCTGCTGTGTCCTAGTGACCAGCATAGCATCTGACACCTACTCGGGGTCCAGGCAGGGTATAGGGAAAGTGCAGATGATGGAGGGAGTGAGTGATGAGGAAACAGGCATTAAGGAGGCCTATCTCTGGGCTGAGACCTCAGGGGCCTGGAATAAGTAAACTGGCTTCCAGATGGGTCCCTGCAGCCAACATGCTGAAGGAACAGCTGCCCATAATGGACCAAGGTTATGAGTGACATTGCTTTCTCCCTGGCATGGGGCCTGGCCCACATCATGCTGCAGTACAGGATTCTGGGGACCTGGACCCCCAGCTACAGGGACCTCTGCAGGATGTCTAGTTGGTGCCCCTCTCAGGGCCCTGTCCTTGTGGGTCCTTGCTGATTGTCCACAGTATCTGTACACATGTGTGGGCCCACCCTGCTCTAGCAGCCCTGGAAGGGAAGCCAGGGCACTGCCAGCCCTGAGCTGTTAAAGGCCTGAAAGGAGCTTAAAACTCGCAGCCATGAGCCCCTGTGGCCTCTACATTGGCTCCTGTTGTGACATGGAGGGTCCAACCCGGAGGCTGGGGGACTGTGTGGAGGCTGGCAGCCACCTTCTACCTCCTGGCAGTGCCTGAAAAGGACAAAACCAGGGTACTGAGGCTATCCACACCCAGGGCAGCAAATATCAACGCTGTATCTTCCTACCATGCAGACGTGGATCCTGAAGCAGCTTATGAAAAGACACCTGCTTTCCAACAGACAGGGTCTGCCTACAGTAGGTGCCACCGTGGGCACTGTCTCCTGGGTCTCCATTTGCTGCAGCAGTACGTCCCGCTGAAGACCCTCCCATCCCTGCACCTCCCAGGGCACCCAGACACCAATAGACATACCCGTGAGGACGGGTCTAGTTTGCATCACACACGCCAGCACAGTTTGGATCCCTATCTCCCTTCCATTTCCTTTCGTAACATAACACCGCTGATTTCAGAAAGGATGGAAGACCAAACAAATCAGGCAGTGAGTCCATGGAAAACCAGAGGGAACTATAGACACCGCCACTCGCTTGGCCACCGCCACGCTATCGTGATTCTCAAAACTTCCCCAGTCAGCCCTAAGAGGCTTGAAAGGCAGCATTTTACATTTGCATGTGCTCTGGTTTCATTTTGGCATCTTGCTTGGCCTTTTTCTGGTAACAGTGCACTGAAGGGCACGTTTCCCGGGCAGGGTCAGGCCAGCTAGTGTGCCCTTGTTCATCTCTTCACCGCATCTTCACTCACATGCCCCCGTATGGGGGCTCCTATCTTTATCTACCTTGCACTGGGCACTAGTCCCAGAAGCCCCTTCTGTTGTGGGCTTGTCCTTTCCCTGCCCCCAGGATTGGCCCCCTTGCCTGCTCAGCCAGGCCTGAGACCCACCCACCAGCCATGGGAATTCAGCCAGGATCCCAGTCAGGCTTCCCCTCCTAATGACAGCCTTTAGGAATAACCTCTCTTTCTCTGTGGCCTGGGGCGGTATGCAGATGGACATACATCCCAAAGGGTGGGGGGACTTCCTGTGGCCATGAGGCTGGCCTCCAGAGAAAGCTGGTCTGAAGAGTGAAGCTACCAGGCAGAGTTACGAGACGGCAGGGTGGGAGCAAGCCAACTGGCTTTCTGCCTACACCAGGTGGAGCTGGGCTTCTGTGTTTGCAGCAAGAGACCCAATGAGAAGGATGATACCGGCAGCCCCAGAATGAGCTGGCCATGGCGGTTCCCCACAGAGCAGCAGTAGCCACAGCAGCCCTCTCCCTCCACTGTCCCTCTAACACCAGGCCTGTGGAGGGCTATGAAGCTCCTAGAGAACCAGGGTGCTGAGGATCTCCTGGAGTGGGACAGGTGCAAGGGACGGCCCCTGCTTCACCTGGTTTTCCTCACCATGGCCCACACAGGAGGAAGGGGGATGGCCAGGTTCCAACTGCAACAGCAGAAGCCCCACTGCATTCAGCCCAGGGGGCACATGTTCAGGCCTCAGGGATGGTGTGGAGAATGTGCCAGGGGTGAGCTCCGGTAAAGCTAAGCCAGGGCCAGAAAAGAAGGGCATGGGCAACAGTGACCAGGAGCTCTGGCTGAGGGCAGGTGGAGGGAGCCAGCACCAGGCCAACACCCCCATGGCATCTGAGGGAAAGGCAGAGGCAGGATCACAGACGGGCAGGGGCCACAAGTAGCAGCTGAGAGAAGCTGGGGTGCCACGAGGAGGGTCTCCTCTGGCTCTCTCCTAGTTTTCCTTCAGCCCTGGGTCCCAATGCTCTGGCCGTACCCCTTGCCTCGCCTCTCCCAGCTCCACAGGCACACATGCTGTCTTCAGATTTGCCTCACTTGATTCCTGGGCCCTGGTGTCACCAGGGCTGGGTTCCGTGGTGGCCAGAGTGGCTGGAATAATCCTTGCTTAGAGAGTTGAAGGCAGCTGGGGGTGTACACCAGTAGCCTCCGAGGACTTAAAGACACTGAGATGGTGCTGAGGCTTCCCCTCCGTGCCAAGCATCTCATTCCAAGCATCTCAGTCAATGTCCCAACCCTTCAGAATGGCTCTGGGCTCCTCACTGGCAGATGAGGTCACAGAGACAGATTTTAACAATCTGAATAATTTATGGAGCCCCAGACTCTTAAGCTGAGTGCCTGATACAAGTTACCAAACCCTGCCTACAGCCTTAAGACTTGGTTGTCTTCCCACTGCTCTTGAGGAAACACAGCTTCAAACGCTGAGTCCCATGGTAGGGTGAGCCTAGGGGTCCACAGAGGGAAGGCATGACTGCTATGATTTGGGAACCCATGAAGACTTTCCCAGGGGAACTGAGAGCTGGTTAAGTGGAGGTGGTGGGATGCTGCCGGGCCAGCCTGTGCTCTTGCCCTGTTATTTTATGAGGGGGCTGGGAAGCTAGGTGAAGTGCCTGGGGGCAGAAGGGCTGTGCAACCTTGGCAGGTGGCACCACTTAGAGGTGACAAGTGTCCCTGAAGGTATAGAACACTGCTATTCCCAGCCAACAGGCCAAGGCCATGCCCAGGCCCATGGCTCATGGCTCATGCTGTCTCCAGCACACTGTGGTCTTGGGGGAGCTTACTCCTGGAGGCGCATGGGCTCTCTTTTCTGTCAGACACAGCCTTTCACTCAGCCAGGGCCAACCCTGAGCTTGACAGCCTGAGGCCACAGATTCAAACACAGTTCTGGTTCTCACAGTAAACCCCACTGCTGGCTGCTGGGTCACTGCTTGGGCCATTTTTAGGGGCACAGCCCAAGGCTATTCTGAGGTTCCCTAAGCTGAGGGTTCCCAGCTCTATCTGTCATCTTTGTGGACCCCAACTTTCAGTCATGACTCCTTCTAGAGCTTCCTCCACTTCAAGGGCACAGGCAAAGGCTCTTCAGGAAAACAAGTGCCCCTGGAAATTCCAAGGCAAGAAAGAAGGGTGAGGAAGAGGAGCGGGCCAGTCAGAACAGTACTCAGACCCAAGGCACGAGCTTGTCACAGAGTGGACGAGGGTCAGGTGTGGGCTGAGTAGTGACACAGAGATTCATCCTACATCTACATTCGGAAGGACAGCCTGAGTACGTAATCAACTCACCCCTCATTTTCCAGAGAGGGAAACTGAGTTCAGATGACCTGCCAAGGCTGCCCAGTGACGCAAAGTGGGACCAGGACTCAGGGGCCAGACTCGCCCACCTCAAGTCTCTTCCTATGCCCCTGCTTAACACTCAGAGGAACAAGAAATTGGCAGCCTCCCTGTTTTACAGATGTAGAAATGGAAGCATGGAGAATGCAGCGATGCCAGTTCACCTCAGTTTTGAAAAGGTGCCTCTTAAGACTTGGAAAAGTCCGTCGCAGGGGCAGGCTGTCACTGGAATGCCTGCCTGTGGACAGGGTGGCTGGCAGGTGGCCAGTGTCTTCCACCAGCACCATGGGTGCCTCAGAGTGTCATAATTAAGTCCCTTGGGCAATGTTGCAAGAAATGGCCTCTAAGCAAGCTCTCTGCTGGCCTTTTCCAGCTGTCCCCTGCTGCCACACCCACAGGATTCAGATGCAACCCCCTGTCCCATTCTGTTATTCCCAGGGCCATGCCCAGTTGGGATGCCAGGTGAGGCTCAAGCAAGAGGGCAGAAGAGGGAGGAAGCATACTTGGGAGTATCCAAAATGGCTATAAAGGAGCTGCCTGGGCACTGCACAGAGGTGACGAGGAGGGAACAGGCCGTGAGGTACCAGCAGCCATCTGGGAGACCCAGGGTACCTGGCCTGACAAGGGAGCAGGCAGGCAGCTGGGCAGGTGGTCATCTGCTTCACACAGCAGTCTCTTTCCTCTCCAGCTCACCCAGGTGGTCCAATCCAAACTAGCCTGAGTCTGCTAGGGGCCTTCTTGGGCTTGGCCTGGCCTGGTTAGGCACTGCCTGCAGGGTTGCCCCCAGCATCTAACGTCAGCAGCCAGTTTCAAGGGCCTGAGTCTTGGATGGGAACAGCTGCCCTGCCACAGTCCCCTGGACTCTGGGCTCCCCAGGGTGGAGCAGATGGGTGGGGCAAGCAGGAGGGCTGGATCTCTCTGGCTCACACCTGTACCTCAAGGCCTTTGAGCAGAGCCTGGCCTCCTGGGAGGCTCAAGACCTGTGAGCCAAGATGAAATCTTAGAGAACTCCTGAAGCCCCTGGGGAGAAGAGAAGCCCACAGACAGAGAGAGTCAGGACAGACAGGGACACGGGCCCTTGAGTCCTGCCTGCAGACTGCCCAGAAAAGTAGTATTTCAGGTAAAAACCACAAATCCTGGCCTCCACATCCCTTTGCCCTTGGTGTAGCCCTAAGGTGACTCTGATTCCCAAGAGGGCAGGGAAAGTGTCTTGTCCTCCCTCATGTTCCTAGTGCCACATCCAGGCTAGTTAGCCCTGAATATGCATTGGAGAGTTTATGCCAGAGATAAATCCCCTTCAAGAATGCTGGGGAAGCCCAACTTCCCAGTGATCCAGGGTGAGGGGAAAGGACAGAGGCTGGAACAAGAAGTAATGGGCTAGGAGAGCAAGGGATATGGGAGGGCTTTTGAAGAAAGCCAGAAAAAAATCAGGATGCAGCTGGTGCCAGAGAAGAAGTGTCTGCCAAGCAGATGATGAAATGGGCAGCCGAGTCAGGGGTAATAGTAGTGACTCCCTCAGAGTCTTACCCCATCACCCACAGCGTCCTGAGCACAAAGTGTGTCATTTTAATCCTGACTTTTAACTCAGCAAATACAGTACATGTATTTTCCTGCATCACCAAAAACATTATTCAAAACGACCACAGAGCACTTCACTGCACAGTGAAGTGGGCTACTGGTGAGCATCTGGCTCTGAGACTTAAGGATTCTGATGAAGAATGCTGGGCTGAACATCCTTCTCCACAAAGCTTTTCTCCCAGTCTTCGAGATAGATCACCCAGAGGGGACCAAGAGAATGGGCAGGCAGCAGCAGGCTGGTCTCCAGGAGGCAGGGCCTGGGTACCTGAGCTGACACAGTGGGTGAGTGTCCTGTCTTCCTGGGCCCTCATAGCCCCAAACCAGCCCTGTATGCCCATGGTAAGACGGGTGGGCAAAGCTTCCTAGAGGAGCTCAGCTCTGCCAGCTCTGTTCACAGAAAACACAGCACTGTGAGCAACCAAGGGAGAGCCCGTTCCCCTGGTGGAGGGATTCCTCTAGCATCCCCCGTGGCACGGGTGTCGTGGTGACTCAGTGCTCCGAACAGGCAAGGGCGGGGAGCCTGTTGGCATCCCATTCCCAAGAGCAGTGGGCACAGGGTGTAGGAGCAGACTGCATTGAGCTGAGGGCCAGCTGCTGAGTGGGTGGCTACAGCTAGAGAGCGATGGAGCCTCTCAGCAGAGAGGGCTGCTGGGAGAGAAGATTAGGGGCCTCCCCGCCCCCCAGAAAAGCATAAAAACTTCCTCCTGGTTCCAGCCTATTCTTAAGCACCTCAAGCAAAGCCAGGAAGGGGATTGAATCTGGCCCTGAGGTCAGGAGCAGCTGTGGGGAAAATACCAAAATCCTCCACAATCCTGGGGAGACCCCTGTCACCCACAAACCCACATAAGTCACCAAAATGGCAAAACAGCTTAGAGGAAAAGGAGAGGATGGCGTGGGGCGTGTAGGGCAAACTTCATCTCCTGGGGCCAACCGTCTTCACAGGCTGCCTGCCCAGCTCCTTTAACACATGATTTCACTTACACCTTGCTGGGGGAGAGATTTGTTCCAGGGCAGCCAGCCAGCAGGGAGCCAAGACTACAGTTCAACTAAGCCTGCCATGCTCTTTGCACTCCACCGGGCTTGTCCCCAAGGAAGATGAGCATCACAGTCAGAGCCAGGCCGGCTGGGCAGCACCCCTCCGAGCCCTGGCCCAGATTGCTCCTTCTGGAGCCTCCCTACTCAAGAGTCCCGAAGCCTTTAGAGGCAGGACTGTTTCCAGACCAGCAGCTCCCTATCTTCCTGATGCCCTGAGGAGCTGAGGGCCTGGCCCCTCCCGCAGTCCTGTTCCTCCCCTAAGGTTGGGAGGAAAGGGGCCCCAGAAGCAAGCCAGGTTGAACACCCCTAGGGACAGGAAGTTCCTGCAGCTTCTACCACAAACCTATGAGGGCGGGCCTCTCTGGCCGCAGGGTTGCACACAGGCCACCAGGGGCGCCCTGACCTCCACCCACTCCTACCCCCCACCCCCAACAACGCGGTCCTGGCTCTCCAGGCGGGGCTACTGAGGGCAAGGGATTCCCCGCGCCATCCACAGGTAATGAGTTCTCTCTGCAGGCAGGGGCTGGGAAAGCCTGCAATTTGCCTGCAGCTGGCGCCCGCTCGTTTCCAGCCTCTCCTGCCAAATAAGACATCGGGCGCTAGGTGCCCAGAACTGCTGGGCTGTTCCTCCCCTCCCCCTCCCGGGAAAAGCAGAAACGACAAACAATCAAGTGCATGGGGAGAGCCCCGCCGCCAACTCTGGTGTGGGCTCTATGTGCCGTAAGCCGCCCACGCCCCGCCGTCCCATGCAACCCCTTCCCCCAAGCCCACTCCTCCTCCCACTCCGCTGCGGGGCAAGGTCCTAGCCCAGCGCACATAACGGGCCGGTGCTTGTAAAGCGCTGGAACCATCTTCCTGTCCCCGCACAGCAGCTATTTATAGCTAGGGAAGCACCAAGCCCGGACACGCTGCCCACCCGGCCGGGCGGCCAGCTCACCATCCCCAGGAGCGGCACAGCGCAGCTCCTCGTCGGCGCCTTCCGCCGCAAAGTTGCTCTGGCGGGTGGCTTTCGCTTTCGCGCAGCGCACGCCCCCACGAGCCAGCTCCCAGCCCCGGGCTTGGTACGGCTGGATGCGCTGGCGCGTGTGCGGGCTTCACCAGCGCCTGCCGCCCCCGCGCGCCGCCGCCCAAGCCGGCCTGGCCGCCCACCTGACGCTGAACCAGGCGCCAGGCGGGCCTGGGCATGGGGGCGCAGCACCCCGCCGCAGCCGATTTCCTCCGCGGGGGCGCCGGGGAAACCACAGCTCACGGGCTTCCTGCTGCGCTAGGCGCGCCCAGGCGCGGGGCGGCCGCCAGAGCCCACCAGGGGAAGATAGAGCAAAATCGCAGCAAAGTGGAGACCTAGGCGGGCAGCGGCGGTCGTGCAGCACCCCCAGCCCCGGCCCCCGCCCCCGCGAAGTTCCTACCCGCCGGCTCAGCCGTGGCATCTGTGCAGTGGAGCTAGGGCGGGCGCCGGGCCATGGCCGCGGAGGCTCGTTCGCTCTCTCGCTCGCGGCGGGCCGGGGCGGGGCAGGCGCGGCCGGACGGGGCGCCGGCACTCGCCTGGAAGCGGGCCCAGGAGCGCAACTGACTTTTGCCGGCCAATCCTCTCCGGTTCCCCGGCCTGGCCGCTGGTGGCAGGCAGTGGACCACTGCCGGGCAAAATGGGTGCAGCCCTCATTGCAGGAAGCTGTGGGGCCCCAGAGAGCATGGTGTACGGGTGGCCAGGAGTGCGGCAGGCCGGGATGGCAGTGGCCAACTTTTGTGTGAGGGTTATCCCCCCTCTGAAGGCGGTTCCTATGTGAATGGCGCCCCCTGGAGTTGTGCCAGTCGTGCCCTGTGGCAGGCAGAGGTGTAGGTGTGTGGGGGAAACGACTGGCCACAGCCGAGCTGTCCTTGCTGTTACAGTTGGGCAGGGGAGCTGCACTGAAGACCGCTGGAGTAACGTCCTCAGGGCGGATGGCAAAAAAGAGATGCCATGGCGAGTGGGCTTTATAGCTGGAAGGGGCCTCATTTTCCAGCTAGGCTCTGAGGCCCAAAGAGAAAGCGCTGGGTTTGAGGGGTATGGTTGGGAGTGGTAGGGCTGGGCGGAAGCCAGGCAGCTCTCAGGACACCCCTTCCCTCAGCTTCTGGAATCCAAGAACAGCAACAGTACCCCATCCCCAGGACATGAGCACCTTTCCAGAGCTCAGGGAGGGTTGCTCTCCTGCCTGGAAACCGGTACTGTACCCTGCTACAGACGAGGAACAGGCTCAGAAGGGGAGGGCCTCACCCACAGCGTGCGGCCATGCCCCCGGCACTCACAGCTCCAGTGTGCACACAGCATCTTCCTGCTTTCCCATGAAGGCAGGCTGCACTGGGACAGTTTACCAACTCCCGGCTGCTCCTCCCGCTCCAGCTGAGGGGCGGCCGAGGAAAGGCAGGGATGGGCCAGGCTGCAGGGGCTAGATGAGAGAGATGCTGTCCCAAGCCCTGGCTTACCCACCCACAACCCTTTGCCCCCATGAGCTTCTCTTACCACATAGCGCCGTTCCTCTCCCCACAGACACCGAGGGCCCTCAGACCCACTGGGCCCCTATCCTGGCGACACCTGTCCTAGTGACATCTCCTCTCTGAGCTGGCTGGTTTCCACCTGGCCTACCCCTGGGCTGGCTCCTGGAGCCAGCATTCCAAGGCTTACTCTGTGCACCTTCCAGGTACCCCTAGTCCAAATCTGCCCCAGGTCCAACCTGCCCCTTCAGCCTGGCTAATGTCACACTCTCTGCCCTCCTTCCCTCCCTCCAGGGGGAACTCAAGAGGCAGTGCCTCAGCATCCCCTGGAGGGATCCTGCTCCCTGCCAGGCACTGGACTTGCTGCTGGGGACATAGAAGAAGCAGGCTGGGGTGCCCAGAGATCATTCACTTGCAGGGGAGTCACAATGAGCACAGGCTGTGCAAGGACAAGGGGCTCTTCACCATGGTCAGGGTCTTAAGCAAGGAGTTCTAAATCTGCATGTTGCTCAAGCCACCACAGCCCCTTGCCATCTACATTCATGTAGTCATTTGACAGACACACATAGGGACAGGTTCAGAAAGGCTGGACCCTGGTGCAGTCACACAGCAATAAGGCCACTATGGCTGGAACCTGTCCCCAAGGCCCGACTGGCTCCAGAACTAGTTGGGCCACTCTTCCCAGTTGTCCACAGGGCTGGAGCAGACATGAGGACCAAAGTGACACTCACACCTTGCACAGCTCATGACCTTACTTCATACCTTATCTACTTCCTGTAAGATCAAGTTGGACCAAAGGAAGCTGAGAACATCTGCTCATCACACCCAGGCCAGGAAGAAACTGTGTGTTGTCTGTGTTGAGTGTGTGGCTCTCTGGAAACTAGTCCCCTGCATCCCAGAGGCCTCCAGGTCCATCATGGGCAGCACCTAGCTCTCCCCAGCACGCATGCCTTCCCACACAGAGTAGGGTGGAGAGGTGCCCTCTCAGACACATCGCAACAGAAGGGATACGCAGGCACCACTCCACCTACCAGCACAGATGAATACACGGAGGCTCAGAGTGGGCTGGGCAGCTTGGGGTCCCAGTGCCTGGCTATCACAGCAGGAGGGAGTCCTGTGGTGGAAGAGGGGAGCTCAGGGCTTTTGTGCTAAGCCTCTGCCGAGTAAAGCCTCTGAGGAGACTTCCCTGGGAGAATGTTGTTCCAGCTGGGCTCCAAGGCCCTGTGGGTTCCAGCCTCCTTGGTCCCACTCCCAGCACCACACAATGCTCTGCACTCTGTGCCTTTATCTGTGCCAGCCCTCTCCAAAGCCCCATCAGATGGATACTGCCATGTCTGTCAGGTAAAAACACTCAGGCCCTGAGCATGGAGGTTCCTCACCAAGCTGAGCCTTACCCTGCCCCCCCCCCAACCCCCCAGGAAGTGCTTGTATGCATACCAAGAGGTCCCCGGAGCATCATGTGATAGTGCTATGACAGTCAGAGGCTGTGGAGACCGCCTGCCCTGATCCTTGAGGATTGTTTGGGCTCAAAGAGCTGTGCTTACTGGTACTGTCAGCACCCTATGCAGGAAAACCCTGTGGGTCCTAATTACCCACAAAGCACCTGGATGTCTAGGACACAAGCCTCTGACCACTGCCCCAGAGAGAGAACTGCTTACCCACCTCAGGACCACCCTTGAAGGTCTATGAAGTTGCAACTCTCTGCCAACCTAAGGAGCCCAGAAGACCAGGCCACCCCAGCCATGCTCACCCATAGGCCAGCAGGAGCCTGCTTAAGTGGTCACACCCTCCTTGGAAATATATGCTTGGTCTTTGGCTCACGTGGCTGATCCAGGTAAGCACCTTCACACCCCCACCCCAGTGGTAGTGGGCTTCTGGTCCTGCAAATCCAAGGCCCAGATCCCAGAGTTAGGCTGCTGCCAAAGGTGCTATCGGTTGAGCTGCCAAGGGGACCTCACAGCCCCAGTGGCACCCTATAGCCATCCCTTCCAAGGCCTGAGTGGGTACAGACCTGTAGATTTCTCCTGGCTCCTATTTTTTCTCCGCTCTGTTGCCCAGGCTGGAGTGTGGTGGTGCGATCTTGGCTAACTGCAACCTCTGTCTCCTGGGTTCGAGCAATTCTCCTGCCTCAGTCGCCCAAGTAGCTGGGATTACAGGCACACGCCACCACGTCCAGCTAATTTTTGTATTTTTAGTAGAGATGGGGTCTCACCATGTTAGCCAGGCTGGTCTCAAACTCCTAATCTCAAATGATCCATCTGCCTCAGCCTCCCAAAGTGCTGGGATTACAGGCATGAGCCACCGTGCCTGGCCCTGGCTCCTTTCTTGCTGTGGCAAGAATGTTCCTCAGCGTTAACAGTCCCAGTTCTCAGTCTGGGAGCTTTGAAGCTTCCAGTTGGTTTGGAGGCACAAGGCCTTGCTGCTGCTTACCTGCCTCCCTGCTGTGGGACACTGGCTCTGTGTGACATGTGTCTGGCAATTTTTCTACCTAGAAAAATTGT
Organism: Rhinopithecus roxellana; assembly: GCF_007565055.1. Lineage (NCBI taxonomy): Eukaryota > Metazoa > Chordata > Mammalia > Primates > Cercopithecidae > Rhinopithecus > Rhinopithecus roxellana. Next base: position 57,609,723 of record NC_044561.1, read on the forward strand.
GTGACAGCGGAGACTGCTGAGTCTTACAGTTCCAAGTCAGCCAGTTTCCTCTCCTTTTCCCAACAGCCGAGACAGAGTGAAGTGCTTTTCTCCTCCCTAGACTCACAGACCCCCAAAAACCAGATGCCCACAGCCCCACTTGATTCTTACAGGCTAGAGCTTCTGCTACTCAGAAATTGTCCAGCCTGTGCTGAACTTTAGATGTCACTGAGTCCAACTGCTCTGTGTGAGCCACGAGTGAGGATGCAGAGATGAGGAAGAAAGAAATGACCTTCCTAGATCAGCCACAGCAGGGATCGACTCAAGGATCCCTGTCCCTCAGTCTGGGGCTGCCTCCATCTCAGTGGACACCTGTGCCTGGATCACGTGCACATCCACAGGGACGGCACTTGCGGCACCTGGTGTGCACAGGGCTGTTGTTGCTACCAGTGCCCTACTGAAGGGGAAAAGATGCCCCAAGATGGCTTTCCCCACAGTCCCCCATCACCAGGAGGCAGAACTGGGATCTCAGTCACCAATGCCAGGGCTCTTGTGGATGGGCAGTGACCCAGCCACAGCCTGGGGACTGAGTGGAGGAAGGATGGGCCACTGAAGGATGGCAAGGATGGCAGGGGCCTAGGACAGACAGGAGAATGAGGAGGGCAAGGGGTGGGTAGGCAGTGCATGCAAAGGGGGTGCATGTGGCAGTGGGTACCATATCTGGGTAAGGGTCTCTGTGGAGAGGGAGGGGTTGCAGGGGACCTGGGGAACAGGTTGGGCAAAGAAGATTGGCCAGGAGGATCCAAGGCCTCTTGGTGTAAGCTAAGGCCTGAAGTGTGATCTGATGGAATCAAGAGCCTCCCTGAGGCAATAGGATGCTTACACTGGGCCCCTCTGAGCCCCACCCCCACCTTGCTGCCCAGGCTTCTAGAATAGCCCACTCTTTGGAAGACTGCTGAGCTGCTTCTGTTTCATCTCAGGAGGGGAGCCCGGATCTTAGAAAAGCCACAGCTGACATTCATATGGAGAAAAGTAGGGCAGTCGATCCATCTGCTGACCCCTGGTCCCTAAAAAATGGCCTTTGTGGGCTTGTGGGGATCTGGCTCCTCTGCCTAGGCGGCAAGGTAGGGAAGGTCATGGGGAAGCAATCGGGGCAGGGAGCATTCCCTGGGACCAAACTGTGGTTTCAGGCCATGAATGGTGGCAGTGGCCATGGTCTGTGCCAGGTGTCCTCCTTGGATGGCCTGCACAGGATCTTTGTGCAGGCAGGGGGCCAAGCTGAACAGGTAGTGGGAACAGGCACTCTGGTGGCATGGGTTGGCCTGACCACAAGCCAGAGGTGAGGTCCTAGGCAGAGCTGGTACCTCCAAGGGCGTTCAGGTTCCCAAGCAGGCTCACATCCCACTACCTCTTACTGCCTCATGACAGCTCTAAGGAGAAATCCTTCAATCCCCTGTGTTGCCTCAGAAAGGGAACAAACTTGCCCAGGCTTGTCCTACAGAGCAGGGCTCAGTCTCAAATCTACAGAGCCACCCCCAAACCAGAGGAACAGATTTGAGATGTGACCAGAAAGACTTGACCCAAGCATAGTACCTCTCTATTATGGCATCAAGGCCTCCCACCCTTATGTGAGGGAATGGGACAGGGGTCCATCTGTCAGGAATAGGGTCACTGGTTCGGACCAGCTCCCACACTGACAAGATGCTCCCACTGGAGAATAGCAGAATTTAGCTTAGATCTAACTCCAAACCCAGCATTCTTCCACCAGCAGAGCCAGACGTGCCTCTGATTATCTGTGGCCAAAACATACTCTCTCAGACATCAGGGTGTGGGGTCTTCTCAATCCCACCTCAGCACTCTTGGTCTCTCTAGCCCCCTGTCCCTGTCCTAGGCCTGCACTCTAAGCGATGCAGTCCATTGCTCTCAGAGGTCCCTCCAGCAGCCACAGCACTTGGGCCTCCACACCCCGAGGTGGTTTCACTGCCTAAGGCAGAGCCGGCCTGCTGATGGTGGTGGCAGGCAGCCCTTCAGGACTGGCCTAGTCTGCCCTCCCCACTGCTGCCTCCCTCCACCCCATGAGGGACCCTCACGCTGCAAACTGACTCTCTTGGTTTTCCCTCCTGGAATGCCTTCTCCTGAGTCTGTCTGACAATCTGGCCAACTGCAAGGTCGGGCCTCCAGGAGAGCTCCCAAGCACACTTGCTAAGGACTGGCAGCCACCTCTTTCGTGTACCTCCAGCGCCCTGAGACTCAAACAGTAGTACATTCAGGGCACCTGCTAAGAGCTGGAAGTGGTGCTCATAACCAGCCTCACAAAAAGTAAAGCTAAGGGTGGTGGGCTCCCAGCCAGTTGGAGCCCTCCCTCTTACCACTATTTCCCAAAGCACAGGTATCCCCTGTCTCCCAGGAGAGGAGCTCCTCATATGTAGCCCTTGGGAGCCAGCTTTCCATGTCAAAGGCCTCCACAATACAGCCTCTTTCAGTGCCCCACACCCCTGAGGCAGGGCCAGGTTCCTTCCCCATCAGGCTCAGGCCTCATGTGCCTGCCTGGCTGGGCTGTGTGGAGTCTGGGCCTAAGCTGAGGCATAGACAGGAGTCCAAGGCTCCTCCACCCCTCCTCTAAATATAGTCAGGTAGGTTCCTCCCTGGAGATAAAGCTCAGAGCTGGACCTATGGACCTATGGTGGCCAGTTCCTGCTGTGTGCTCTCTCCAGCCTGGGGTTCCCAATAGCAGGCTCTGAGCAGTCTAAACAAATGACTCAATATCCCTATGCAGCAAGGGAGTTTGGAGAACTCTATAGAGTCTGTGCCCACTGATGGGGTGGAGTCCACAGGGAAGAGCCATGAGGCTCTACCTGCTCTGACCTAACTTAATTCTAGACTACTTATTCATATTTAGAGATCAGCATTTCAAAACTTGTATTTTGAATCAATCAAATTCCTGCGATTCCTTCATGTGGCCTTCTCAATTGGCCCTGATTCATCTCACCTTCTCCCCCACTGACCTCAGTGAGCCCTATCTGTAGCCTGTGTGCCTTTATCCACAGTCCTTTTCCTTATCACAAGTCCTCTGGACACAATGGCAGTGTTGTGTGCCGAACAGGCCCTGGGGGCCCATGGTAGTAACATGCTTTCCCAGAGTGCTCTCACGTGACCCTCCCCATAACTCTTAAGAGGTGGGTCTGGTCAACCCCACTTTGCAGATAAAGAAGCTGAGTCTTGCAAACACTGACCAGCTTGCTGAAAGCCACTCAGGTTGGGAGTGGAGCTTGAGGCTGGCTAAGGTGATCCTCCTCGGGCTCACAGGTGGGTACAGGACACCTGTCACAGAGGCCCGTGTGTGAGGGAGTCCTTGGTCTGCTCCTCCTGGTCCCCAGGAGCACCTGTCAGCTGCAGCCTGTCATCATGGTAACCAGGCACCAAGCTCTGCTTTTGGATTTCAATCCCAATGCAGCTCTCTCAGAAGCAACTTGGTCAAACTTTCCAAATAGGAAAAAAGTTGTGTGTGGGGTTGGGGGAAGGCAGAGGGAGGAAAGAGGGAAGAGAAGGGGAAAGAACAAATTTTCAGACTGAAGCCACCCCAGAAAGGACGCCTGGCCACTGAGCTAAGGGTTGACTTCTCTAGGATGGCTGCTGGTGGCAGGGCAGAGGAGAGCCCACATCCTCCACTGGGCTCACAACCCTCCTGCTCAGGAGCCTAGGCTGCAGGGGGGTGCAGCCTGAGCGGGTGGGGCCTGGCCCTTCCTGCCTCTGCTGGAACAGCTGCCCTTTCATCTGTTTTCCATTTGGGCATGACAGAAAGGCTTCTTTTGGAAAAAGGACTGGAAAACCACTGACCTCATCCAACTGGCCCACCTTTGGAGATGGAGAAACTAAGGTAAAAGGGGCCAAGACCAGGAAGTCACAGCAGGACTAAACTCTGAGGACAGAGCAGTGTCCACTCCTGCAGCAGGCACACAGGGAAGATCAGAGGATTATGCTGGACTTAGACCAGGTGCTATGGTCTTCAGAGCCCCTCCTGCTGTCTACAAGTCCCAGCCACACCTACTGAGGCTCCTGCCACACAGGGCAACCCCAATGACATACACAGCAAAGGATGGGAGTCCTCAGGACTGCTTGTGCCCTTTTACCCTGGGGCTCAGCCAGGGAGGGCCCTTAGAGAGTTTGGGGTAGCCCCAGGCTCTTGGCTGCCATGAGAATGAACCATAAGCCGGTGGCCCTGCCATAAGGGCACACCTTCTACTGGAATGACTCCAACAGTGTCCATCTCTGGGCCATGGGAGGTACCACCTGGGCCCCTTGCTTGGACTTCCATGGGCAGTACCCATGTGGAGTGAGCACCCACTGCTCTGTGGGCTAAGAGGACAGTGTAGTGGTGGCACTGCCAAGTCTTCTCTCAAGAGGGAAACTTCTAACAGCAACCCCCTCTTCCTTTTGGCCCCAAGATGGGGTGCTTGTGGTCCCTGCCCCTGCCAGGTCCTGCAGCCTCTTGTGGCCACAGCCCTCCCTCAGCCTCTTCCTGCCTGCTCACACCCAGACTCTGCCTTTGCCCAGGCTTTCCTGAGTGTGACTGGGCCACCTGCTCAGTCCACTTTCCAAAGCCTTGCTGAAGGTCCCACACCTCCGTTTGGAAGTGTACCTCCCCCGACAGACAGCACACCTGGGCCCAGAGCAGTGTCCTAGGAGGACAAAGCATGTAAAGCAGGAAGCTCTGCTCGAGCTGAGACTGCCACACACAAGTCTGAGACAGATGCGGCTCAGGCCAGGCACACTGGCTCATGCCTGTAATCCCAGCACTTTGGGAGGCTAAGGCAGAAGTACTGCTTGAGCCCAGGAGTTTGACACCATCCTGGGCAACATAATGAGACCTGTCCCTTAAAAAAAGATGTGCGCTGGGTGTGGTGAGGCACGTCTGTAGCCCCAGCTACTTGGGAGGCTAGGGCAGGAGGATCACTTGAGCATGGGGGGGTCGAGACTTTAGTGAGCTCTGATGTTGCAAGCCACTGCACTTCAGCCTGGGTGCAAAAGAAAAAAAAAAAAAAAAAGGAGAGAAAGAGAGGTGGAGAGAAGGAAGGGAGGGAGGGAGGGAAGGAGGGAGGCAGAGAGGCAGGGAGGGAGGGAGGGAGGGAGGCAGGGAGGGAGGGAGGGAGGGAGGCAGGGAGGGAGGGAGGGAGGGAGGCAGGGAGGGAGGGAGGGAGGGAGGCAGAGAGGCAGGGAGAGAGGCAGGGAGAGAAGGAGGCAGGGAGGGAGGGAGGCAGACAGGGAGGGAGGGAGGCAGGGAAGGAGGGAGGCAGGGAGGCAAGGAGGGAGGGAGGCAGGGAGAGAGAGAGGGAGGGAGGGAGGGAAGGAGGGAGGGAGATGCTGCTGGGATACATTCCAAGAACAAACCTCTGAAAAATAACTTGCAGTGGGAAATGAAGTTCATGCTGAAAAATACTCCTCTATTCAGGAATGTTAAACAGCGAGCTCCTGACTGAATACCCAGGGCAGCTGGGGGCAGAGGGGGCTGTGGGCTGAGGTGGTGGATGTATATACAAACACTGGCATCCCACTAGGGAAAAAAATAGCAGCTGCTTCTGAGAGGCTGGGCAGAAACTCCGGCATGGAGGATGCCCCACAGGACATGGGTTCCCAGTCTGGGCTCTGCCACTTACTGGCTATATGACCTTAGGCAAGTCATGAGTGCGCTGCCTGCAGAGATTTCTGTACCTCCTAGCAGGATGGTCATGGGGATTCCACGGGATCATGAATGTAAGGGCTTAAGAAGAACATCTTCCTCTGCCCAAGCATCCTGGCTTTGCCACAATTTTGAATCCACATCTGGAGATGAAAACTGTCTCCGGATAGCCAGAAAATAATTTATACCAGGGATGATGGTCTAAAGGCTGCTTACATTTTATTTATTTATTTATTTATTTATTTATTTATTTATTTAATTTATTTATTTAATTCTGTGAATGCAGGCAGCCTGGTTTTTGCTGTGGTCCCGACAGGGCAGGGGCCTAGGCCATCTGTGGCCTTGTCCCCGCCACTCCTTTGTGTGTACTTCCTCCTACTGACCCCTCCTACTGGTGAGGACACACTGTAGCTTCTCAGGCAGGAAGCACCCCCTCTCCACCTGCTACCTCTCAGGCTCGCCCCTCCCCAGACAGGGCAGCCTTTAACACCTGCTCCAGGCTGAACATGGGGGCTGTGCAAGCCGGAAGCTGTGAAGTTCCACAAAGCTTGCAGAGCCCAGAACATGGGAAGGAAGGAGAGCTTGAGGATAAGCTTAGAATCCACACAAGTTTGCTAACTCTTTTAAGACTCTTAAAAACAGGACCTTTTTTCCCTGGAGAACTTGAAGTGTTTCTTTTGTTTACTCTGCTTGTGCAACTGGCCCATAGATCATCTCAGCAATGCTAAAAATAGTGCTAGTGCAGCAATTCCTACTACAGCCAAGTAGCTCATATTTCCTCAATTTAAACTTTTTTCTTTCTTTTCTGTTCTATGATTCCCACTGTTACGTGACTGGGTTTCCTTTGATCCCCTGACAGTCCTAAGGGTTGCTGCACACCTCAGTTAATCTCAGAGACAGAGGAGATACTCAGGGAGGCCAGATGACCTGCCTAAGTCACAGCCAAGGGCAAGGCCAGAAGGCAGAAGCCCAGCCCATTTCCTCACCAGCCAGGGTGGGATGTCTACTGCCACTGGTGACTTGGTATCGTGGGGATACCCCAGGAAAAACCACAATCAATCCCAATTTCTTCTGAAAACCAGATGACATTGGCACATTAGGAGGTGAGACTGCCCTTGGGGAAAGAGTGGGATAATAAGCAGCACCCTTCCATCCTAGCACGGCCTTGAGTGGCATCTCTACTGTGTTGCATCCTCCACTGAGGACACTGCTTGCCCTCAGAGGCATCCTAGTGCCCTGTCCATTGGAGGACAGACATACGCATGCATGCAGACCCAGGGCCACATGCCTGGCACACCAGGCAGAGACACACGGGACGATGGATCTGAGCATCAGAGTGTCAGGACTGAGCGCTGGGTCCCCCAAGCCCACCTCCTCGGCCCTCTTGTACTCCCCTTCCCCTCATCCTATCAGTCCATAGGCAGTCTGGGTCTTGGCTCAGAACACCTAAAGCCTGGCTCAGGTGCGAACTTGCTGTGTGCCTGTCTCGGTTTCTTAATTTGCGAGGCAGGGACAATGGCACTACCTACATCTCCTGAATTATGAGAATTCAACAAGCCATTGTATGTAGAAGCGCCACACACAGCACTTTGGAGCCCTGAGGAATGGTGGGTTGACAGTGCTCCCGCTGCCTCTGCCCCAGCTCAGCCCCTCCGGTGCATTCAAGGCAGCCAGTGCAACACCTGGAAGACGCTCCTCCACTCAGCCCCCTTTCCTTTGTGAGAAAGTCCACAGTCTGCACCTGGCCCAGGAAAACGGTCCAGTGGCGGCCAGCCGGCCACCCAGCCCTGCATACAGCATGCAATTCTGCGAGCCCCTCCCTGATGTACATGCGGCACCGTCTGTGCCCCACACTGTGCCTCCTGCTGCATCCTCTGCTCAGAAGTCTAGCCCTGCTCTGTCCTCCACAGGCATGTCCTCTAAGATCACTCTCCTGTCATTTTCACAGTGTCTGCTCACTTTCAGGTGATGGGGCCTGTGCTCCAGGAGGAGCAGGGACTTATTCAGGCCTGTCTCCAAAAGCACATGTGCAAAAGTGACTCATAGGGGCTCAGGGAGGATCCAGCACCAGCCTGGGCAGGGCTGGAGATGAGCTTGGGGAAGGCCGGACTGTGCAGCCACATTGAGCACAGCAACACCTGGCAGGAAAGCCCTGACTGGAAATGGCCCCCACCAACAGTCTGAACAGGCCTAGGATGGCCTTGAGGGAGAGGTTGGCAGGAGGGGCAACAGAATGCCAGGTGAGGTCCCAAAGAGGGAAGTCAAAGTGTGGAGATTTACTTGTGGTTTCTACAAATTGGGGCCAGTACAGCCCAGCTGCCCCTGTACCCGTGATCTTCCCATCTACCACAGGCCTTCCCAAAAGACACTGTGCGCTCTGGGTTCCATGGCTGCTGGATCATGTGCTCTGTTTACCTCATCATCTCCCCCAGGGACCTGGGCACCCCTCAAGAGTAGGCCTCTCTAATGGCTTAGTGGAAGATGACATGCGCCATCAGGTGACCAAGGGCTGGGCAGAGTGCTTCACCACCAGGTCTCGGCCCTGCTCTCTGATGATGAAAGCAAGGGAGGGACAAGAGACTCCACCTCCTGGAGAGGCAAGAAGGAGCAAGGACGTAGTCTGACACTCTTGCTGTCCCTCCCCATCACATGTCCACAGCAGACATCACTGCTGGAACAGAAGCTTACATGTGGCCTCTGAATTTCCAACGACATAGTGGCTAAGAGTGCAGGCCTTGGATTTGGACAGACCTTGAATGGCAGCCTGGCTGCCTGCTAGCCTGTGATCTTGGGCCATTCCCTAGGCTTCTGCACCTTGTTCAAAGGACACAATAGCACCAGGCTCTCATGAGGCCCTGACACACTGTGTCAGGAATACTGGCAATTGCTGCTACAGAAGACAAGCACTTGACAAGCACCCCTTTGGCAGCATTCTCTCCCAGCACCCAGAGCAGCCAGGCCAGTTGGGGAGTGGCGCTGACCTGAGCCCTTTTTGACCACACAGCTGGCCCAGGCCTGAAAACAGCCATGAACACTGCTGTCCAAGGGGAAGAGCCAGGCCTCTGATGGCCCAGGGGGCAGAGGGTAGAAAAGAGCTTTTGGTTTTCCCAGCCTGCAGAGCCTATTGGTAACAATTTCCCCATCTGTACAATGAGGATGATAATAGTACCTAAGCCTCACGGACATGCTCTGTCACCTAAGAAGACACACCCCGATCAAGCCACCAGTAAGTGCTGGTCCTGCCACTGCTACTGTGGGCCACTACTCTCTGCCAGGCCCCCAACAAGGCGAGGCACAGCCAGGCCCAGCTGCTGTGGCGCCGCAGGCAGGGTAGCAGCCTCCATTATCACTGCTCTCAGTCTCAAGAGCCCCACCACGGGACAGGCCTGGAGGCTACCAAGGAAAAGTGGTACAACCCAGCTAGCCAGCCAGTTGGAGCTACACCAAAAAGGCCTGGGGGCTCAGGCTAGCAGACATTGTAGTCCCGCAACCCAAGGGAATCCGTGTTGATGCCACAGCCTAGCACTGGTCCCCCCTCAGTCTGGAATCCCAGCCTCACCTCCTATGGTAGGGCTAGATGCCCACATCCCCCTGCCCACTGCTACCTAATTCCATCCTCCCCATCCAGCCAATGGGCCATTCAGTTAACACTCCTGTCTGGGGCAGCTGGGCCAATCCCAGTGTAGGAACCAGGGGGCCCCTGACTTGAGGCTGCCAGCCACAACGCACGGGCTTCCACACTACACACAGTGAAGTACACATCCCTCCTCCAGCACAGACTGGTGATGGGACCATGGCCAAATTACTTTTACTTCCTAGCACCTCTTTGAAAGGGGACTACTAATCCAGGTTTGCAGACTAGCCTGTGGACCTGAGCCCTTTTTGACCACACAGCTGGCCCAGGGCCTGGCACACAGGAGGTATTATGCTCCTTGAAGTGTGAGCAAAGGGACAAGCAGCGGCGGCATGAAAACTGGTCACAACTGGTCCTGAGAGGGGAGGTGATATGGGGCTGACTTGGGAGAAGGAGTGAGGCTATTACAAACCAGCTCTTCCTATCCCCATGTTCCCTGGCCCTGATGAGAAAGGGTAGGCAGGAACACCCTGTGTGCACAGTCCTGGGGCTTGTTTACCCACTGGGAGGCAACTCAGATCTGCTGGCAGCCTAGAGTGGTGTGGGGCACCAGGAATTGAGTGGAGACCAACACTTCTTCCCTAGGTTGTGTCTTGATCTTCACTGATGTCTGCCTACAACAGGCTCTGAACCTGGGGCTGGCGTCTGGGGACAGGGGCTGACCACAGGGCCACCAGGCAAGGTACCTCTTACAAGTCAGAGGGATGGAGAGAGAGAAGGGGCAAGTCAGGCTGGGGCTGGTCAGAGAGGTGACGTCAGATCTGGCCCTGCAACAGGAGGCAGATGTCTCAGGCACAGACCCTGGGGCCTGACCACAGCTGGGTTCCTGGGTGACTGAGTCAAGATATATCTGTTCCCCTTGCTCTGGGGCTGCTAATTCCCAATCATTAACCCTAGAGAATTCTTGAGGATGAGAGAAATTCAGTCACTAGGCACTCCCTACCTGCTGAGCTAGGAGAGGTTTTGGGAGGGCAATGGCAATGCTGTCCTAGATGAGGTCCCTGCCTTGGGGTGCCCAGGTCTGCTGGGCTCCAACAGCCTACTTCTGGACTACTGGCTCTCTCTGAGGAGAGAGGCACTGGCTGAGACCTGGTCTGGAAGGTGGGTCCACTGTACCCACCCCTAACATATACCTCACATCTGGTCACTGAGTGCAGGGAGGGGGTTCCTCCAAGGTTACACAACCAACTGGTGGCAAGTTAAAGTACAATGGGCATGACTGATTCTTGCTGAGAAGGACAGTACCGGGGGCTTTGGAGACCTTCTCTCCTTCCCCCCAACTCTGGCAGGTGTAGGGTACCAGAAATTGGGTGGGGACCAACACTCAATTCCTGATGCCCAACCAGCTGGGGCAGGGGGGCCCTTCCTCCCTACCAGACCACATCAAGGCCTTCAGTGAGCACTCAGGCTCCAGGGCTGGGACAGCACAGGGCATAAATGTTTTCAAGAAACAAAGACAGCTCATGATGACTGTACCTCCCATCAGTTTAAGCAATACAGTCAGGACAAACAGAACCACCTGTGGTGGCCACCAAGTAGGAGAGAACACGGCAGACCCTGGGCAGACAAAGGGGACTGGCCACCGGCGTGGGAAGAGGCTCAGCCTCCCCAGTCACCTGGGAGACACACACTGAAACCACCCGGGGTTTTTTGGCACACCCCACAGATTGGCCAAAATGAAAGTCATCTGCGGTTCTGAGTCCTGGGAGGGGGTGGGGCAATGGCTGGTGGAACGGCATCTGGCCTGGCTCTGAAAAAACATCTGGCAAGGTATGGAAGCGCTTGGCTGTGGGGACCTGTGTCCTAGCCTCCAACTTCTAGGCATTTGTCCTGGAGACCCTGGCACAAGTGAGAAAGGAGATCAGAGAAAGCAGCATTCTTTTTCTAATAGTGGAAAACCAAAAGCCACCTATCTGCTGGGAAGATGGGAGGTAGACCACCAGGACAACCAGACAGTGGAGTGCTATGCAGCAGTGACCAAGAAGAGGAAGTCTGACCAGCATCCACAGGCACCAACAACTGGCCAAGCCTCACAGAAAGAGGCCTATGTGGTGGGTGTGACTGCTAAAGCCACCATCCACATCTCAGGCTGTTCCATTCAAGCCAGGGCAGGGCCTTGAGTTTATGGAGGCCCCAGCCAAATGTGAGTTGGAGCTCCTCCTGCTCCCTGCTTCAGTCACATCCTAGCACTGGCCTCTAGGATCCACAGATAAGCCCCAAGGCCTCCATGCAGGCCCATCTCCAGACCTAAGGGTGAGTTGTGTGGCATGCCAAGTGTGTGATGATAGCTCTCATCCACCTGTCAGGACCACTCTGCCTACAGGTAACCCAGTCTGAGTAAGGGGTGGAGTGGCCGGGAGCTGTGCCTGCCTGTGCCCAAAATCCATGCTCTTCTCAGTGATCTTGAGGCCTGGGGGGCTGCTCACCTGAGCAGTGGCAGGAGCAGGTTTAGGGGAGACATCACACTCAGGGCGGCCACAGTAGGCCGGCACTTCCCTTCCACTCACACTCAGGCCACCACTGCTGCCTGCCCCACACAGCCTCAGAAGCAGGAGGTAGTGCCAGCCTGGCCCTGAGCTCCCTTTGCTTCTTTCAGAGGCTGGAAACTGGGTTGAAACAAGAAAAAAACCCTGCCTGCTAAAATAAGCAAACATTTTTGGGGAAGGAAGGAGAACCGTCTCTGGCTTGGTTACTATGGGAACGTTTCTGAATCAACTACAAGATAGGGAGAGAAGTTCACCCTGGACAAAGCAGCCTGGCTCTGGCCCATGCAGGCTTGCCTGACCAGAGGTGTGCATGCCTGCGGGGGAAGCCCCAGAAGCTTCTGGGCACCCAGACACAAACCCTCAGCCTCCATGATGTGGGTAGCCACTCCAGCAGCACCTACCACCTAGCTTGGTGCCTGCTTTCCTGGTCTCCTCTGCCCAGGGAAAGACAGTGTGTAGAACAGTGGGACCCAAGACACACCATGTTCACTCCTCATGTTCAACCACAGTGCTGAGCCCTGCTACATGTCCATCTGTGCTGCTGTGAGGGCCCGCCAGCCAGCCATGGGGCGGGCCCCATTTGCAAGGAGTTCCTGTCAGCAAAGCTGATATAGGAACCCAAGATCCCACTCACTTGATCCTTAGCACCCATCCCTTTCTCTGGCCCCTTAAACTCCCCAGGAAGGTTCTGTCAGCAGCCCAGCCTAAGGAGTTCCCCTGAGGGTGCCTCTAATCCTACCCTTCCTCTCCTGTCCCCTTTCTGGCTGAGCAGCACCCCACCCCGCATGGGAGAGCCCAGCTCCCTGTCCCTCCCACATGCCCTGCAGCATCTTATGAAGGCCCCGCATGGAGACAAGCAGGCAGTGCTCTACCATCAGCTTTGAGCATCATGTGGCCAGGGCCAAGGCTCTCCCTGTCTCCTACAACATCCAGCACTGGCTGATCCAGGAGAATGAGCTTGGAGACCAACTGCTGAGGGGAAAGGGATGAATGAAATTAATCCACAAATATTCATGTGGGCACCTCCTCTGGGCCAGGTCAGGGGACTTAGAGAGGAACACAGCAACAGCACAAAGATGCACAAACCAGGAGACTGTGAGAGCAAACACTGGGCCCATACATGTGTCCACCCAAGGAGACAGGGCAGCAGTTGCAGAGAGCAAAACAACCTGACCTTCTCACATGGAAACTTCTCCAAGACTTGGTGTCATGGAAAAAGCAAAGTTGCTAAAAAGCACACACGCACACATTCTTTTTTTTTTTTTTTTTTTTTTTTTTTTGAGACGGAGTCTCACTCTGTCACCCAGGCTGGACTGCAGTGGTGCAATCTCAGCTAACTATAACCTCTACCTCCCGGGCTGAAGCCATTCTCCTGCCTCAGCCTCCTGACTAGCTGGGACTACAGGCATGTGCCACCATGCCCGGCTAATTTTTGTATTTTTAGTAGAGATGGGGTTTCGCCAGGCTGGTCTCGAACTCCTGACCTCGGATGATCCACCCGCCTCTGCCTTCCAAAGTGTTGGGATTACAGGCGTGAGCCACTGCGCCCAGCCACACATGCACTTTTTTTTTTTTTTTGAGACAGAGTCTCGCTCTGTTGCCCAGGCTGGAGTGCAGTGGCCAGATCTCAGCTCACTGCAAGCTCCGCCTCCTGGGTTTACACCATTCTCCTGCCTCAGCCTCCCAAGTAGCTGGGACTACAGGTGTCCGCCACCTCGCCCGGCTAGTTTTTTGTATTTTTTTAGTAGAGACGGGGTTTCACTGTGTTAGCCAGGATGGTCGCAATCTCCTGACCTCGTGATCCGCTCGTCTCGGCCTCCCGAAGTGCTGGGATTACATGCACTTTTTAAAAAGCCGCGTGACAAATCCGTTTTTGTACACACAGACCCAGAAAAAGATAACAGCTTGGCTGATCACAGAAGCACCTCTGAAAAGGGCACAGTGCCTGGGGATGGGCAAACAAAGGTATGTGGACTCTTATGTGTCTGAACTGTTGGCAGTGAAAATGTGGTCCTATATGACTGTGATATTATGATCTATATGACAGATATATATATGTTTGTTCATCCACAGTTCCTGGCTCCTAACTCTCATAGCCCGTTACTGTAAACAGGATCTCTCTTTTTCTGACCTTCTCCTGCCCTTCTTTCCGCTTGCCCCAAGACAGGACTCTAATTTGATTGTGGGTCTTAAGACCTTCATTCCAGATAAGAGTCCTACCCCACATCCTGGAGGAAGGAATGCTGCAGAGAGGGCAAGAAGAATCTGAAGAGGTCTTGTTGGGTTTAGATAATAATCTTTTTGTCCAATAACATTTTGATATAGTTGTCCATGTTTCAATCATGCCCATGAAGTCTCCATAAAAGGCCAAAGAGGACAGGTTCCTGAGCTTCCAGATAACTAAATACACGGAAGCTCCTGGTGGGTGGCATGCCTGGAGAGAAACAATTACAGGAGGATACAGCCTTCCCCGTATCCTCCTGTAACATCCCTTATAATATACTGGGAAATGTGTTTCTCTGAGTTCTGTAAGCCACGTCAGCAAATTAATCAAACCCAAAGAGTGGGTTGTAGGAACATCAACCTGAAGCCAGTTAGTTAGACATTTCGGAGGCCCAGACTTGTGACTAGTGTCTGAAGCGGGGGATGTTCTGAGGACTGAGCCCTCAACCTGTGGGATCTGATACCATCTCCAGGTGTTGAAATTGAGCCTGGGCAATATAGTAAGACTCCGTCTCTACAAAAAATTAAAAAATTGGCTGGGCATGGTGGTGCATGTCTGTAGTCCCAGCTATCTGGCAGGCTGAGGTAGGGCCCCCAAGGGCCTAGGTGACAGAGCACAGTGCTATCTCTTAAAAAAAAAAAGATAATGTTGGAATTTAATTCAATTAGAGGACACCCAGCTGGTGTCTGCTACAGAATTGATTGCTTATTTGTTGGTGGGAAAAAATCTGCCCCCGACTTGGTCACAGAAGTCTTCTGTCTGTGTTGACTGTTGTGTTGGTGTGAGAACGAAGGAAAAGGGGTTTGAGTTTTTCCTAAACTACAACTCTCATAATTTTCAAAACTTATCATTAAAAAATAACAGAAGTGCCCCCCACCCAAGCTCTAAGGATGACAGGCTGAGCAACACAAAGGCTAGGTAGTGTGGATGGCCCAGGACAGTGGGTTGAGAGGGATAGGGATTAGGGTGCTGATGTCCCCAGCCTCAACCTCCCTCTACTGCCTCTCAAGGGCCAGCACCCACCTGCCGCCTTTGCCTTCTGCTGGACTAAACAGTAAACTCCAGTGCAGGCTAGAAGGGAGGTGAGCCAGTCTGCTCATCCCAACCTATAGGCCATCTACCAGAGACACAGCCCCAATCCAGCAGAGTCAGCCAAGGCTGCCCTAAATGCTCCTTCATAAACACGTTAGTATGCAGTTTCCCCAGACTTGGGAATATGCCAGATAAACTTATGTGCTGAAAGCGTTCAGGAACTGCCCAGCATTTCTTGACATGCTGGACACTAGGCATAGCTCAAGGAGCACAAGTAGCCCAAACCTATCTCTAAAGAGAAGAGGTAAGAAAGCAGAGGAGGACAGAGGCCCCAAAGGGTGGTAAAAGCAGTAGGTCACTGGGAAGCATGGAGGAACGAACAACTGTCCTGGAAGAGGCAAAACCACCAAAACACCCAGTCTGGACTGGGGTGGCCCTGATCTTCAGGGGCTTCCAGCTGTAGGGATGGCATTGCCTATGTGCCAGGCCTACATGGGGCTGTACCAGCCTTCCCTCCCACAGGCACACAGCCTCAGACTGCTTTTCTGTAAGACTCATTTTGGAAGGTCCCAGAAACTAAGGAGAAGGTGCAGGGAGTGAGCCCAATGGGAAAGGGGCCTGTAGCATGTGGCTGCCAACTTGGATGTGCTCTGGGGAGCAGCCATCTGGCAGGCCAGCTTCCCTAGCTTTATCATTAGAAAGGCTGAGGTCCTATCCTAAGAGGAAGACATGGAGGTTGGGTCCTTCCTTCCAATATCACTGCATAGGCTTTAAGGGCAAAGCACCAAAAGGAGAGAGGAAGAGAGGGAGGGAGGGAAACTATTTTCTTAAGTACCTACCATGTGCCAGATCCTGTGTCAGAAATATTACCCCATTATCTAACTTGATTCCTACAGTTACTCTTCAAGGCAGGTAATAGAAGCCCACTTTCAAGGTGAGGAACCCAGGACAGGGAAATTAAGCAACTTGTCTAGCTCTAACTCTAGTCTATCAACTGCAGAAAAACAGATTTTCAAAACACTGACAAACGGCTTATTTCATTGATATATAAAGAGTTCTTATTAATCAATAGGAAAAGGACCAATAATCCACTAGAAAATGAACATGAAGGACACCAACTTTTGGATAGAAGTTAAAATTAGCGTAATGTCACAGTCAAGGAAGTGCTTCATGGGTGAAGCACTGAGCCTTTGTGTGTGTGTGTGTGTATGTGTGTGATGTATTGTTTGTAGTAAAAAAGACTGGAACTAATCTAAGTGTCCATCAGTAAGGAATGGGGGGCCGGGCACAGTAGCTTACACCTGTAATCCCAGCACTTTGGGAGGCCGAGGAGGGCAGATCACTTGAGGCCAGGACTTCAAGACCAGCCTGGTCAACATGGTGAAACCCCACCTCTACTAAAAAAAAATACAAAAATTAGCTGGGCGTGGTGGTGCGGACCTGTAGTCCCAGTTACTTGTGAGGCTGAAGCAGGAGAATTGCTTAAACCCAGGAGTCGGAGGTTGCAGTGACCCAAGATTACGCCACTGCACTCAAGCCTGGGTGACAGAGCAAGACTCTTATCTCCAAAAAAAAAGGGGATGGGTAGGTAAACTGTGGGACATCCCGATGTTGGGAATACTATGCAGTAGCTATCAAAAAGAATGAGTGGCTATCAAAAAGAATATTGTTTAGTGAGAAAATACAAGGGGAAGAAAAGTGTGTGCACTTTTGCCTTTTGTGCACATCTATGTGCACTAGCTTGTAAATGGGCAGATGCCCTCTAGAAGAGCACACACATGGGACAACAAACGGTTTCTGTTGTGGGGAAGTAACTGTTGCCTGGGCATGCAGGTGAGAGGGCACCTCTCTTTTGCAGCAAATCCCTTGGTATCATCTAGATTGATTACCAATAACACCTCCTACTTGTCTATAAAATATCAAAACAGAGAGGGTGGGCAGATGCAGGGCTTTCAGGATCTGAAGCTCCTACTCTGACCCCAGAAGACCACATCCTGGGAGAGGAGCCATGGGCCCAGACACTCCCACCAGCTGGCTGGCTCTCAGTGGGGACCTGCCTGCCCACGCACCCTGAGAATTGGCCTGTTACACACCCCCAGACCTGAAACCTGCTCTCCTCAGCTCCTGTTCAGGCCAACTCTGCCCTTCAGTTTCTCCATGAGTAACAGGGAATCAAGGAAAATATAGAAGAAACCAAAGCTCAGAGGGGATGAATGACCTGCCAAAGTCACTCAGCTGGGAGCTGGCCATGCTGGGAGGGGTGGTGGATAGGTAAGGACTTGGAGGTAGAGGGGAATGAGAGGCCAGCTGTCTCCATGCAGGGCAGAGGAAATGGGGGAGGGTAGATCCAGGTGGGGTGTCAAGAGGAGCAAATGTAGGTCTTTGGGACGAGAGGCAGGCAGGCTCAGGTGATTGGCCCTGCCCTGCTCAAGGAGTAAGTCTCTACCTCACACGGAATATCAGGGCTTAAGTGGGCTGAAAGCCCAATATTGGTCACACTTTTTTTTTTTTTGAGAGGGAGTCTGGCTCTGTCGCCCAGGCTGGAGCGCCATCTCGGCTCACTGCAACCTCTGCCTCCCGGGTTCAAGCACTTCTTCTGCCTCAGCCTCCTGAGTAGCTGGGATTACAGGTGCCTGCCACCACGCCCAGCTAATTTTTGTATTTTAGTAGAGACAGGGTTTCACCATGTTGGCCAGGCTAGCCTCAAACTCCTGACCTCAGGTGATCTGCCTGCCTCGGCCTCCCAAAGTGCTGGGATTACAGGTGTGAGCCACTGCACCCAGGCCCCACTTGTTTTTTGTTTGTTTGTTTGTTTGAGACAGAGTCTTGCTCTGGTCCCCCAGGCTGGAGTGCAATGGCATGATCTGGGCTCACCGCAACCTCTGCATCCTGGGCTCAAGCAATTCTCCTGCCTTGGCTTCCCAAGTAGCTGAGATTACAGGTGCCCGCCACCACGCCCAGCTAATTTATGTATATTTAGTAGAGATGGGGTTTCGCCATGTTGGCCAGGCTGGTCTCAAACTCCTGACCTTGTGATTCACCTGCCTCGGCCTCCCAAAGTGCTGGGACTACAGGCGTGAGCCACCGCGCCCGGCCCACACTTGTTTTTTAAGCAGTCAGAATCTCCTGCGTGCTTGAGACCATAGGAGGAGCTGCTCCAGCAGGAGGAGGAACCTGGGCCTGTACCCCTCTCATCACTGCCTGTGTGGCCCCAGAATACCTGGGGCTTTGGAGAACATACCAAGTTCATCCATGCCTCTCCCCACAGGAGGTGGCAGTGATTTGCCAGAAGTCGCTCAGCAATCATAGCCCTACACCGGAGTCTGGCTCACTCTCGACTGCACCACCCTGCCTGCCCTCTGAGGATGCCACAAACCTGAGGCCCTGGGAACACCCACCTAGGGGGTCAATTCATGCGCCTTCAGTGAAAAGCAGTGGCAACAAACAGTCTTGGAAATCAACAAGGCAAAGTACTCACGTTGAAGAAATTGGTCTTGTTCCTCTCGCAGAAGAGCCCCTGTGCCGGCATGTGCTGCAGTTGTTGCCACGGGATACTGCTGCCTAGCAACACGTCGCGGGCCCACTGGAGGTTCTGGGGAAACAAGAAGTAGGTTGGAAGTGAGTGTGTGGGCTGCTCAGGGCGCCCACAGGGAAGGCAGGCGGTCCCCTCCTTCCTGGCTGCACAGCAAACCACGATGAGCAGCAGTTCCTGCATACATTGATTCCACAGCTCCAGGCGGTTCTGGCCGTGGGCTTTGATCTTCAGGCTGTGGGATGCATTTTCAGAACTGATCTCTTGCTCAGCACCACTGGTTTGGGAGTGTAGTCCTTGACTGCCCAAGATGGGGACTGACAGAGACCCCTGGCCTGACCAACCCTATAAACCTGCCACATGGAGCCAGTACCCGCCTCTGTCAGGGGCCCTCCACAAGTCCAAATAGCAGCTTTGACTTATTTGTCAGGAAAGGCATTCCTTATTCATGGCCAGTGGTACAGCTGCCTTAGGCTCGGAGGGCCAGTCTCTGGCCACAGTGCTTAGGTCAGTGATCTCTGGGCAAAGAGCCTCTTGGTGGAATCCAGGCCCAGGGGAGAATGGTGTAGGGTAAGAGGGTGGGCGCAGACCTGGCTGCCTCAGCCTTCTCTGGGGCCTTCTTACTGGCCCATAGAGCAAGCCTTCCCACCAGCTGCCTAGCCAGCCACTCCTCCCTCTCTGGTCTTCACCACAGCAGCCAAGCACCTTGCACTGGCCATCTTACTCCACCTCAGGACCATGCTGTCCTACAGGGAAAGGGCTGGCAATGGGCAGAGCTGGGCTTGGCACCTGGGACTGCACAATGCCAGACCCTCTACCCTTTCCACAGTACCCACTGTCCCGGCCAATCTGTCCTCCCCTCCTGCTCAGGTCCCTTGCTCACCTTTCCCAGCACTGGGCGCAGGCCTTCATCACCTTGCACTCCAGCTGCTCCGAAAGCCCTCTCACTTCTTGGTCTGCAAGCTTATCCCACCTGGTCCCATTCTGCCCACTGCTGGCCAGGCTCAGCATATTGAATTGTTCCCCCAATCATCATGAGGCAAAAGTGCAAATCCAGCTCCCTGACTGGCTGGCTGTGGGGCTCATGCTAGCCTGCCTGCAAGCCTTTGCTCCAGTCTCTGCACAAAGGGCTACCCTTCTGCCCCCACCAGGCTGCTGCAGGGACTGAGGGCTCCTCCCCAGCACTGGGCAGGGCCCAGGGCTTTATGTAGGAAGCTCCATTCACTGTGAGCTTCCCATCTGCTGAGGGACCCCCTGCCTGCCCCTCCCTGAGGGGAAGGAGAAACAGGCAGAGGAGGGAACAACCTGGGCAGCGAGAGGGTCCTCAGACCCTGGAGGCAGGCTCCCAATTGAGAACAGAGGCCACTTTGCTCACACTCACAGAAAACAGTAAAATACCCAGTCCTGACCTTCAACTTCTGAGCTCCAGCACCCTAGGAGGAACAACTTGTAGTTTACTTTCAAGTGTCTCCAGCAGCTGGGCACGGTGGCTCATGCGTGTAATCCCAGCACTTTGAGAAGCTGAGGCAAGTGGATCACCTGAGGTTGGGAGTTCGAGACCAGCCTGACCAACACGGAGAAACCCCATCTCTACTAAAAATAAAAGAATTAGCCTGGTGTGGTAGCACACGCCTGTAATCCCAGCTACTCAAGAGGGTGAGGCAGGAGAATCACTTGAATTTGGGAGGCGGAGGTTGCAGTGAGCCGAGATTACGCCACTGCACTCCAGCCTGGTGACAGAAGTGAGACTCCACCTCAAAAAAAAAAAAAGTCCCCAGTAATGCCTGGCAGCCATGCTTTGGAAAGCCCGCTTCCCGGGCCACTCATTTGAAAGCCTCTTGAGGCTGGTTCCAAGTTCTCACATAATACCTCCCACCTCTGCACCCCACCCCACCCTATCCCAGGCCACATGCCCCTGCTCCACAGCAGGTCCAAGGAGGGAGGGTCAGCTGCAGACAAACTGAGTACAGGGTAGGGAGAAGGGGTGGGGGTTCAGGTATGCTTCATTAAAAGGAATAAAATGAAAGATAAGCTCAAAGACTAGTAAGTAGAGCAGGGCTCCAAGAGGAAGACGCAGGTGGGTCTCAGGAAGCCCAAGAAAGGGGCTCACAACCTACATCAGTGCTCAGCCATGACTCACTGTGACAAACTTGGTTCAAAGTCTTTCCCAAAGTCTGAGAGGTTCAGCCCAGGCAGGTGTCCATCCTGGTCTAATCAGTCATAGGTAGACTCAAGAAGGTGATGTGGGACACTGTACTTTTTTTTTTTGAGACAGAATCTCACTCAATAACCCAGGGTGGAGTGTAGTGGTATGCTCTCAGCTCATTGAAACCTCCAAGTCATTCAAGTGATTCTCCTGCTTCAACCTCCTGAGTAGCTGGGACTACAGGTGCCTGCCACTATGCCTGGCTAATTTTTGTATTTTTAGTAGAGATGGGGTTTCACCATGTTGCCCAGGCTGGTCTCGAACTCCTAACGTCAAGTGATCTGCCCGCCTTGGCCTCCCAAAGTGTTGGAATTACAGACATGAGCCACCGTGGCTGGTCTGTCACCTACACTTCTAATACCACTGTTGAGCACACCTGACCATGGAGGTAGGCTGCAAAGGAGACCTACCTTTCACCCAGTCTGAAAAGGTCAGGGAGGCTCTGGGAGAAGGTGATACCTGGGCTGTGGTTTGCACAAGGCTGTTATGGGGATAAGGGACTCACTGAAGCAAGTGCCCAGACACTGGGGACAGTCAGGGCCTAGCCAAGGAGGTGGAGGGGATCAGATGTGGCTGCCCATAAGGCCAGTGGGGAGCCAGGGGACTATGAGGCAGGGAGTAAGCACTAAGACCAGGGGCTGCAGAGCCCAGAGCAGAGACAGGCCGCCTAGGGGACTGAGCCTATGCATACCCTTCCTCTCCTCTATGGCCCTGGCCTCAATGGTGTGGCAAACCACTCCTCCAGCTCCATGACCCAGGGCACAGGCCTGGCCTGAGAAAAGTTACCCAAGAGTCATGACCCCAAAGCTGCTTCTGGGGCTCCTCATGAACTTGGAAAAATGTCCAGAAGACCTCTTTAAGTAGCAGCACCTGAGGCCAGCGGGAAGAGATTTGAGAGCCTGGCTTGAAGAAGCATCTCCAGTAGCCATCATTTTCCTAAGAATACCAAGAAAGTAAAGCCTCAACAAAGATTTCCTTATGGCTGGGGATACAAGAGAAAGCACTGAGGCCAGGATGGAGAGAGTCACATAGACTTTGCTTCCCTGCCCAGCTGCCTTGTTGCAGGACCTGTGGCCATGGGATGGGAATGGACATTCCTCTCTGGTTTGTTTTCCACCACTCCACCTGCACCAAGCCAGTCTGTCCCCCAGAAAGGAGCAGAAAGGGAGAAGGCAGTGGGAAAGGTTTCTGGGGCAAAGGGTGCAGAAAGCACTAGCCTGTCAAACCCAACCTCGATTATAAATTAGCTTCCCGCAGACCTGGCTACTGTGTACTGGTGGAGAGTGTGTTTCTCCAGCTGTCTCCCGGGCCCACCAGAGAAAGAGAGCTGATCGATGCTAAGGCACAAAGTGTCCAAATAGCTTATGGGGGCCCTTAGCTGATTCATGCCTGAGGCCCCAGATAGGTACTGACAGCGAGGGCTGAGACCTGTCTGGGGAATCATGGGTGCCAGGCTGGTGGGGTGGAGGAGGGGGCAGAGACTGTGTTGGGCCCTTGCTGAACCTCTGCAAGGGGGAAGGGGATCTGACTTGCACGGTGCACCTACAGCTTTGTGGTGTGGTGTGGTGACATAAAACAACATGATGCCTCCTGGGCTGCGCACAGTGCCATAACCCCTCACCTCACAGAATTGCCAGTTTACCAATGAGGAAATAGAGGCTCAGAGAAATTCAAGAGCTTGCCCAAGGTCCCAGAGCCACGAAGTGGCAGAGCCATCCCTGGAATCTGGTCCAGGCTACAAGGAGTCTGATGTCTGGGCTCTTCCCCTGACCCCCGACCTATCTACTATGGATGGGCAAGTCACTTTACAAATCTGCCTGGGCATGTGCTGTGTGCTGAACACTGAGCCAGCCATCATGGCCTCATGCAACCTGTCACACTGCTGGCTCACAGGCACCTCTGAGAATGGGAGGAGGCCCATGGAGCCACTTACCAGATAACGGCACATTTCCCTTGGCTGCATGGGCCCTGAGGCTTATGCATATAGACCCTGCTCTGACAGAGGGCAGATGGAGGGCTGTAAGGTCCTGAAGAGAAGTAGGGCAAAGAATCGCAGATGCATACAGGCACCTTATGTCCTCCCTTGCCCACTATCTGGACCATCCCTGCTTCACAGCAGAAGGCAGAGGGGACGTCTAACTCCTCTGCTTGAAGGCCTTTGGGCTGCACCTGCCTCAGGGCAAGAGTCAGCTCCATGCCTCAGTCTACCTGCCTACCCGCTGGCTCATCTCCCCCACATCCCCCAACCCCTCTTTGTGAACAGCCCTCTGGCCACACTTGTTCCCACCTTGGTCCCTGCAGGTCTCTCTACCTGGTGCTATCTCACCTTTCCCCCTGATGTTCCCCTGGAATACTATACCAACAGCCCCATGGCCACCTTAAATAGCCTTTCCACTGTCTCACAGATGGGTCTGCTGTCTGCCCCCACTTCTCTATCAGCCCTATGAGGGCAGGGACACAGTCTGACTTTACTGATGGCTCCTCCAGGACAAGTCTAGTTTGAAGCTCACAGAAAGGGTGCAACAGATGCCCACAGGAAGAATGAAAGGAAGCTGAGCAGTCTGACCTTTCATAAAATGGGAAGGAAGTGTATGTCAGGTTGAGGGAGGAGGGCAACAGCCATGGGGCATGAGAGGGGCTGCTTGGGTCCTGCCCAAGGCCAGGGTGCCAGCACTACGCTCCCTGG
The DNA here is from genome assembly GCF_007565055.1 of Rhinopithecus roxellana. Classification (NCBI taxonomy): domain Eukaryota; kingdom Metazoa; phylum Chordata; class Mammalia; order Primates; family Cercopithecidae; genus Rhinopithecus; species Rhinopithecus roxellana. Next base: position 57,633,179 of record NC_044561.1, read on the forward strand.
GGCCAGCTAAGCAACAGTCCAAGTCCTTGAGGCTAAACCTCAATGCCAGCCTCTGCCCACTAACTCGCACTACTCCACCAGCAATCGTTTCACTACAGCACACATTGGGCTGACTGTCACAGCTCCTGGAACTCCCCAGGCTCACTTTCCCTTTGCACAGGAAGCAAAAGCTTGGGGTGAGGTGGCTGCATACCTACCTGTAGCCTTCCGTGGGCCCTGCATGTAGTGGGGGCTTGGCAAAGCCTGTTGACAGCTGGAGATGGGAACACAACTACTACCCTCTGGGGACACCTGCTGTCCCAAGATGTGCAAAGTTGGAAGGCAGACCTGATCCCAGGTGCTATCTGTCACTATTGTATGGTGGCCTGGAGGATGTGCTCTGCCTGTGTCACCCAGGGTCTCTGCCCCCAGGGGCTGTCTCCTTGCCACAACCAATGATGATGTTCCACTCACCACTTAACTAACTCCTGCCTCACAAACCCACAAGGGACAGATGGCAGGGGTCAGAGAGGTCAGGCTCTACAACTCCTACATAGTGACTCCAGGTGTGCAAACTATCTGGTGGGGATCCTGGAGCAGTGCCAGCCTATCTGCAAGATCAGCAGGGCTCCACAGGCTGCTAGGAAGGTGGCTATGGACCTCAGCTGTGCTCAGCCCTTCACCTAGCCATACCTCAGGCATTGGCATGGGGGCACAGATGGTGCTCACAGGTTCCATGACAAATGGAGGAATCAGGAGTGGTGGAGGGCTTGGCCAGGGAAGGCCTTCTGCAGCCTTTGGAGCCACCCAGGACCCCTTGCCCCATGCAAAGGGGACTGGCTGGGAGCCCTTGGAGTACAGTGTTCTATAGACCAGAGAAAGAGGAGTGTGTGGCTACCTGCTGATGGGAGACTCTAGTGGGCTGCTGGGGACATCCATAAGCTGCAGACACATACTTACTGCAAACTCACCCCAGCAACCTAGGACATGAATATCCCCAAAGCTAGACCTGGTAGACTTAAAGCCAACCACTCCTGATACTTCTAATCATGAAAAATTATAATTAGAATGTCTATGTTTGGATAAAGCCAAATATTAAGGATTTAGTGTAAAAGCTGTGCCCCCTCCCCCCGGCCCCGAGAATCCTGTGTGTGGTCATTAGAAGTCATGCAATCAAAGAGTTTATGAGTACATGGGGAGCACAAAAAAAGCAGAACCATATTTGCATACGTTTCTGTGTGTGTGTGTGCATGTGTGTGTGTGTGTAAAGAAAGTAGGCAGAAGAAAGATGGAAAGGAAATGTACCCAACAGTCCTGAGAGTTGCCTGGGGAGAGAGATTCATGGCAATAGTTCTCAATGGGGGTGGGAGTCTGTCCCCAACGGGGCATCTGGCAATGTCTGGAAACATCTTTGGTCATCACAACTAGAGGAAGGCTACTGGTATCTAGTGGGTAGAGACCAGGGATATTGCTGAAAGTCCTGCAGTGCACATGACATCACCACAACAGAGAATTATTTGGTCCCAAATGTCAGTAGTGCCTCAGGAGGGAACTCTGTTCTACATTACTCATATATACTCATATATATATATAACTATTCTACGTTACTCATATATATATATGAAAAGTTAAATACAGTTGTTGAAGGTGATAGATGTGCAAACCTTCTCAACTGATTCACAACATTAGTCAGAACAGAAGCAGGATGCATGACTGTCTGTGGACTGACCTTGACTTTTCTCTTTCCTTCACATCCCACAGGCCCTGGGCCAAAGAAATGGGGTCTGATTGGGCTAGTGCTGCCAGGCTGCTACTCATCATACCTCATCTAAATGGAATCATTCAGTATTTGTCTTTTGTGACTGGCTATTTCACTTAGCATTATGTCCTCTAGGTTTCCCATGCTATCTCATCCATTGATTCAGCTCTTCTGTCTGAATCCATCTAGAATCAGACTACTTCCTGATACCCTGCTGTGGTCTCCTCCCATTTCTGCTGCCACACTGACTTTTTCTTTACCTGTGTGGACACATTCTCAAGCGCCTGGGTCTCTGACTACTGGGTGGGTTTGAGGGAATCTGATCAGAGCACTCACTCCTTGAATTCCCTCCCTGTGGAGTTGATGTGGGGCAGCCATCAATGGCCAGCCCCGATGGGCACTGCGGTTGGCCCAGGGTACCACACTCCTCCTCCCTTGTGAATTCCTACTCTCTGCCTGGGCCTGTGTAAGTTGCTCCTTCATTAAGTGCTCTTCAGACTTTCCTGTTAGATGGGGCCATCTGTGTCCTGCCAGGCCTCTGACGGGCCACCCCCAACTCACTCTTTATATATCAGCCCAGTAGTGTCTCTGACACACTCAGGTCACATGGAACCTCTCTTCTTCCACAACCTTGCGACAGATTTTTTTTTTTTTTTTTTTTGAGACAGTTTTGCCGTGCTGTGTTACCCGGGCTGGAGTGCAGTGGCGTGACCTCGGCTCACTGCAACCTCTGCCTCCCAGGTTCAAGTGATTCTCCTTCCTCAGCCTCTTGAGTAGCTGGTATTTCAGGCACCCAACACACCAGGTTTTGCACTTTTAGTAGAGATGGGGTTTTGCCATGTTGGCCAGGCTAGTCTCAAACTCATGACCTCAAGTGATTTACCTGCCTTGGCCTCCCAAAGAGCTGGGATTACAGGTGTGAGCCACCATGCCCAGCCCTTGCAACAGCTTTAACCTAATTCAGGATGATGTTCCCTCAACTCTTCCCCTGCCAAACCAGGCCCTGAAAGCCTCTGACCGCATCTCCTTCCTCTCTCCTCCTTGCCCATTTAGTCACACCAGCTTCCAGCAGATTCTAGTCACACCAAGACTGTTTCTGTCTCTAGGCATGTGTGCTGGGTGTATGTCCATCAGGAAGCCTCTCCCCCAATATCCTCGTGGCCATCAGGGCTCCCTCACTTGATTCAGATCCTTGCTTAGACAGGTCTTCCCAATCTCCCTGTCTAAAAAGTCACAATCCCGCCTCTAACCCCTTACCAAGCTTCATTTTTCTTTCTACTCATCACTAGCTGCCCAATGTGTTCTCCCAGTGAGCACACAATGATGTATCCCCACCACCTCAAACAGGAACCTCCTGCGTGACAACCACTCAGTAGACAGCTGCTGAATGAGCAAACCTGCAGAGATGCACAGAAAACATGCTGGAGGGAGCACATGAAACACAAACACTTCTGCCATGTCACGGCTTGTGGGACAGTTGTGGGTAGTTTCATTCTCTTTTCCAAGCTTAAACAATATTATTGGTAATAAAAGCTGCTGGCAGAGTGCTTAAACCTATTCAAACGGTTGAAATCTGCATTTCAGCCAGGCGCGGTGGCTCAAGCCTGTAATCCCAGCACTTTGGGAGGCTGAGACGGGCGGATCACGAGGTCTGGAGATCGAGACCATCCTGGCTAACACAGTGAAACCCTGTCTCTACTAAAAAATACAAAAAAAAACTAGTCGGGCGTGGTGGCGGGCGCCTGTAGTCCCAGCTACTCGGGAGGCTGAGGCAGGAGAATGGCGTAAACCCGGGAGGCGGAGCTTGCAGTGAGCTGAGATCATGCCACTGCATTCCAGCCTGGGCGACAGAGCGAGACTCCGTCTCAAAAAAAAAAAAAAAAAAAAGAAAAGAAATCTGCATTTCTTTGCAGGAGAGAAGACCAGGCCATTATGGGGGCAACCTGTCCCACCTCCTCTGGCCCCTAAGGGCCCAGCAGAATCTTCAAACCATGAGGCAGACAGACTTTGAAGTACAAAATCAAGATTCCTAAGTTAAGAAAAATATCAAGTTCTCCTTTTGCAAACTATACAAACTAAAGCTTGACAAGAATCTGGTTGGTTGGGATCTGTAGCAGCTCACGACATCCACGTGAGGCAGGGCACAACGCCATTTTGTGGAAGGGGCCACTTTTATGTCCACAGAAAGGGAGCAAAGGTTAAAGGCAGGTGAACACCCTGCTTTGTGGCCAGCATCCCCTCCTGGTGCCAGGTTCTACTATCTGTGTGGTCCTGGCTCAGTCAGTGTGAACTCAAAGCTCACTGGCTCCCCCCGAACACTTGTCTGCGAGCAAAAAGCAGGGTCTCAACAGCAGGCCCTCACACCTACTCCAGTCTGATGGCGCAGGGCCCACTTCAGAGGCCCTCTCATTTAACCTGCACGATAGTCCTGACTTCTACGGGTCCCCCACATGAGCCAGCAGCACAGGCAGGTGGGGATACTGTACTCACAATAGGTGGGCAAGGGGTGGGGGTTCACAGCCAGCTGACCTGTCCTTTACCCGGGCTCACACCAGAGCACCAGCTGATCTGGAAGTCAAAAGTCAGCAGACTCTCTGGTGATCCTTTAGCTGAGCACACAGCACCATGGGGTCCCCCTGGCAGGAGTCTGTCTGTAACCAAACCCTGGGCCTGGGCTCATCCCATATCGGTACTGGGCCACAGAAATGGGGTCCAAATGGGCTAGCACAGCCAGGCTGCTACTCCTCATACCTCATCTAAGTGGAATCATTCAGTATTTGTCTTGTTACTGGCTATTTCACTTGGCATTATGTCCTCTAGGTTTCCCATGCTGTCTGATGTGACCAAATTTCCTCCCTTTTTAAGGCTAATATTCCACACTGTTTTGATGAGCATGTTATAGATTTGTAGTAAGTTTTGAAATTGATTTGTTTTTGTTCAAGATTGCTGGCTCCAGGGAACATCTTATAACCCCCTCTGCCCTGAACCCCTTGCAGCAGAAGTAGCAGGAGGTGAAGGGGCTCAGCTCCCAGCTGAGAAGGAGGCAACTGGGAGAGCAGGGTAGGGGTGTCTATGCATTGGCCTTCTTCCTGGACACCCATCAGTAAAGGCCAGAACCTTCATGACAAGAGGTGTCTGATGCCATGTGCTGTCTCTCCTGGGGTGCCTCTCTGGGCTCAAAGAGCTAGGTTTCTATAGGTGTAGACTCAGGCCTCAAAATCTTGGTGAAGATTGTGATCCAGAGACTAAGTGATACAGTAGCTAGAATTAGGGCCCTTACAGCTATCAGCATAAATGATCATCCCCATCTAAGGTGTGCACAGTGTGCAGGGCAACAGGTGGACTGCCTTGGGGTTGTCCAGGGGCAGCCTGTGTGCAGCAGTGCCAACCTTGGGTGGGAGGGCATCCTCAGGCAGGCAACAAAGGTCCCTCAGGACAGACCTAGCCCTTGGCCACTATCCCCCAGGCAGGGAGCCCTCAGAGGGCCTGGCGGAGGAGCAACGAGTCATGGGAAATGCAGACACTGAAGAAATGGGCCTCACTAGAGGGGTGAGAAGGACTGTTGGCTGAGGGCAGGGCAGGGTGTGTTGGATATTGCCCCAGCACTGCAGCCCTCACCTCATTACCACAATAATTCTTTCATATCACTATCATTCTCATCGAGGAAAGAAGAGCCCTGGACCTCCAAGAGTTCCCATGCAGAGCCAGGATCTGAACCTAGGTTAGGCCAGCTTCAGAGCCCACATTCTCTCCTCCTCCCCAAAAAGCCCTGCTGTCAGCAGCTAAGCAAGTGGCACACTGTGCCCTGAAGGCGGTTTCTTTGCAAGGCCTGGGCAGGCAGGGCCTCACCTGGAGATGCCTGTGAAAGACCCAAGGGTTCAGGAGTCAACCACACAACTCCAGACAGGCTCTGCTTGTGGGCCCCTTTGAAGAGGCAGACATTGGACGCTCCAGTCCACCAGTGAGCTGTGAGATGGCAACAAGAAAAAGGCACTGCCAAGCCCACAGCAGGATTTTATGAAGAAATGTGCTGCTGTCAAATATACACAGCGGGAAGTGTTTGTTACCAAACAGCTGTGTTTGGAAAGTGGTAACTACTTCCCAGTTAATGGTTCCACATTAGTCAGTGACAACATGGAGTTGTGTCCCCCAGATCTGTGAACAAGCTGCTGCCAGCAAAGCTGACACCCCAGGTCTGGGCAGAGCCACATGCAGCCCCCAGGATGGCATGCCCCAGAGCAGCAGGTAGGTCTTGACTTAGGCTCTCAGGGGAGCTAGGTGTTAACAACCTGCATTCAATTTGGTGGTGGTAACTGGTGCTCAGCAAAGGTTTCTGGGTGAAGCAAACACAGGAGCCAGCAGGAACCACCCTAGACTCAGCATATGCAGGGTCTAGAATGAGCTCAGTGGCCCAAGGCTACCTGAGGCACACTTGGCACCTGCAGAGCTGCCTCCTGAAAGCAGATCTGTGGGTAAGCAGTGTGGCTGTGGGTAGGGAGTGTCTGCTGCTTAAGGGGTCTCTCTTAGATTCAAGACAGCATTCCATTTCTGAGAACCAAGGAAATCAGCCTGGGAATGCAACGAACAGAAAAGCTGGCAGAAACTGAGGCCGATGGCTATTGGGGGTTGTCTGGGGATACTGACATCAATGGTGCAGACAGCCCAAGGCAGCCTCCATCCCTGCTACTGGGTGGGGATGGCTGGGTCAACTGGTCCACCTACCCTGGACCATCACAGATGACCAAAATGACCTGGCAAGGGGGCATTCATGGTTAAGAGCAAAATGGCAAACTATGAGTGTGGACAGGGTGTGGGGGACAGTGCAGCAACTGGGCCAGCATGAGATTGCCCAGGGCTGATGTCTGGGTCTGTCACTCAGCTCTGTGTGACCCTCAGACCAGGTTCCTAGATGTAAAGTAGAAGGGGCATGATGACACCTCTGGGGCCTGGAGTGCCTGGTCTTGAAAGCACACAATCAACAGGGCATGTGTACTGGAGTTGGGAAGAAATACAGGCAGGGCATCCTAAGTCCAAATATCTAAAATCCAAATTATTCCAAAATCTGAAACTTTGGTGCTTAAAGGAAATGCTCATTGGAACATTTCGGTTTTTTGTTTTATTTTTTTTGAGAGGGAGTTTTGGTCTTTCGCCCAGGCTGGAGTGAAGTGACGCGATCTCAGCTCATGGCAACCTCCGCCTCCCCAGTTCAAGCCATTCTCCTGCCTCAACCTCCTGATTAACTGGGATTACAGATGTGCGCCACGATGCCTGGATAATTTTTGTATTTTTAGTAGAGACAAGTTTTCGTCATGTTGGCCAGGCTGGTCTTGAACTCCTGACCTCAGGTGATCCACCCGCCTTAGTCTCCCAAAGTGCTAGGATTACAGGCGTGAGCCACCGCGCCCAGCCTCATCGGAGCATTTGGGATTTCAGATTTTTGGTTTAGGGATGGCTCAGCCAGGTAAATATAATGCAAATATTCTAAGATCTGAAAAAAGCCAATATCCAAACCCCTTCTGGTCCCAAGCATTTTGTATAAAGGATATTCAACCTGTACTAGACCCAAGACAGCTAGTTTTAGGGTGGTAGAATTGTGGTTATCTCCCTCCAACTTTTAATTTTGACAGAAATACTGTTTCCTACTTCTAAAATATTCATCAAGAGATGGGGCAGGCTGTAATAACAGCATTCTGTGTCTAGTGCTGAGCTAAGCACTTTACATGCACTGGCTCCTTCAAATTCAACATAAAGCCATTTAGCGGGGAAGTGGAGGGTGGGTGGGTGGGGCCTGTATCACCACTCAACTCTCCTCCCACCCAAACCTGCTGTCCCTCCCCACTTCCCTTGCACAGGTGCCAATTCCTAATAAACATTTTGTACCCGAAATTCCATCTCGGCATCTGCTTCTTGAGAAGGTACCCTGTAACAGGATGAGGAAGAGTCTGAGCTCACTACTGGGGGCCACCAGATCCTCGTCAAAGCTGACTACAGCTGGAGGGGGCTGTATGGCTGCTTGAGGATGCACTTGAACAGAAGGACACCAGAGGTGAGGGAGGACAGGACAATGGTTACTAGTGTCTGTTCCACTGATGTGTGTGTGGGCTCTTGCAGTGGGCTGTGCTGCTCCCAAAAGAGGGAAGGGGGAAAGTTCCCAAAGCAATGGTGAGCCCAACAGAGTTCATATCAGCCACTGCCCCTCAGGCCCAAAGACAGCTTCAGCAGTGGGGACATGCTGGTTGGGGTTTATTAAGATCCAGGTCCACCAGGGTGCAGAAGGTCTGAGGTACAGAGGTAAGGTCCACTGCCAAGTGCAGGCTGAGCAGTGAGCAAGCCAGGCTCCAGTGTGGCACCAATAGCCAGGGAAGCCGGAGCTGGCCGTCATTTGCCAGCATGCACTGCACCTTGAACTACAGACCAAAGCCCCAGATGATGAGACTCCCTCCCTCCCAGACCTGTGTCACCTGCTGTGCCCTGAGGAAATCAACCAAGCCACATGAGAATGCTGGTCACTGTGGGGACAGAGCACTTACCTTCTTGGACCCCTGTATCTAGTCCCCCAAGCAGAATTCTGTGAAGTGCCACTTCCTGCACATAGCCAGTGCCAAGCCAGGCCCCATCTCTTGGCCAACTGTCCATTCTGGTTCTTCAAACATTCCACAGAGGATGCTGGGGGGAACCAGCAGGAGATCTCTAGGAGGAGGACCTGAATGAGTCCTCACAGCAAGACCCTAAAGGTCACCCCTGTTTGCCCACCACACCTGGCCCTCTCTGGCCCTCGCCCACACCAATGCCAGCCCAGAATGGCCACCTTCCTGGGCTGTTTGCTCTGTCTGGGTGCTCTTCCTTCCTTCCAGACCAGTGCTGTCCCCTACAATACAGGTCTCAGCATAAAAGGTGTCTTCACAGAGGCACAGCAGCACCCTCACCCCTCTACGCACCCTGTTGTTTTCTCTGTGGTATTGGTCAAATGAGACTTGCTTTACTCATCTGCATGTTTTAATTTATTATTTATTATTTTTATTTTTGAGATGGAGTCTCGCTCTGTCGCCCAGGCTGAAGTGCAGTGGCACAGTCGCGGCTCATTGCAACCTCTGCCTCCTGGGTTCGAGTAATTCTCATGCCTCAGCCTCCCGAGTAGCTGGGACTACAGGTATGTGCCACCACGCCTGGCTAACTTTTGTATTTTTAGTAGAGACAGGAATTCACCAGGTTGGTCTCGAACTCCTGACCTCAGGTGATCCCCCTGCCTCGCCCTCCCAAAGTGCTGGGATTACAGGTGTGAGCCACCATGCCCGGCCATCTGCATGTTTTTAAGTCTGCTTCCCCCTTAGAATGTAGCTACATGGGGCAGGACAACGACCAGGACACTCCCTAACACCTCCTGGGTGAGTGAGGAGAGACTGAAGGAAAATAAAGTCACCCCTACTATTTAGGCCCTGCCCAGGTCACATTACCTCCCCAAATCTAAACGCCAGCAGAAGAGGTCTGGCTGGGAAGCCCCTGGAAGCACTTAAGCCTGGGGCACAGCTGTTAAGGATCGCTATATCATCTGCTTTCCAAAAAGAGCTGGAGGAGGCTGTTAGCACCCAGCCCCCATAAAGCAGAGGCTGTGAAGATGGTTTCGGCAGCTGCACCAGAGAGAAGAGCCCAGGGGCAGGGTATGGTAAGGAGGCCCCTGCAAGATGCAGCTGGAGAGATGGGGCCTAGGGCAAGCAAGGCCGGAACAGAGAGTAAGCAGGGCCCCTAGGGCACCTGGAAGACGGGCATGCTGTCGCTGAGATGATGGGTGAATGGCAGGGGTGAGGGAGCACGACATCAGAGTTTGAGTCGCTGCACAGCCCTCACAGGAAAGAGTAGTTGAGCTTATGAAATCCTTATCCCTCACCCCATAGCCTATCCCTGAGGCTGTGAGGCCCCCTACACTCCTCCCTCCATTCCTGGCTGTGACCCTGGGCCCTCACCACTGGGTTCCTTGGCAAGCTGGCCCACTCCTGGAGCTGGCCCTGCCTCCTGCAGCTCTCTTGCCCATCCCTCCCATGTGCTGCTACCATGAAGCTCCAATCTGTCTTAGCTCTGCCCACCAACCTTCAAAGATGCTCGGCTGCCTGGGAAAATCCAAGCCCCCTTGGCCCGGTAGCCCACTCACCCGGTGGGTCTTGCTATAGGTGTAGAGGAAGGCCAGACGGTAGAGACTCTTATAGTGCTGGGGGAAGCGACTCAGGCACAGGCGGAAGGAGGCAATGCACTGCTCTGTGAGAAACTGCCGCTGCTCCTCAGCACCAGCCGGCAGCCCCTGGGGGAAGGCCACTGGCTCCCCTGGGAGGTCCCCTCTCTTCTTCCCATCCCACAGGGTGGGTATGGATGCTGAGGGCTTGCCAGGGATGCAAGCAGAGGCTGGGGGTTCTGCAACAGGCTTCTGGACACCTTGCTCTGCAGCCCGGAAACCTTCTGTACTCTCCAATGGCTCCTCATTTTTTCCTACAGTTGAGAAGAAGGAAAAGAAATCACCTTGGTTTTAGGCCCTGTCCATGCAGTGGTCTACCACCAGCGATGGAGGTGCCTCGGTGAGGTGACCAGCATGGCTGGACCAATGCCCTTGCTGAGTGGGTGCTGGACCCAGCAGCAGGGGGCACAGGGCCCAGTGCTGGCTCTGCCCCAACCAAGGTCTCCTGCTCCATGAAACAGGCTGTCCCAGCTGGCATACAGTGGGGGACCCAGAAGCTACAGAGTGGGAGTTATGGGCTGGGCTCTGGGTCTTCCCCTCTGAACGGTGGCACAGGCTGTTCCACCTCTGGGGCTGGGGCATGGGGAAGCAGCCCACAAAGGGCAGGTGTTGCCACCACCATCATCAAATAAAACACAGCCAGGGTTCACAAAGTAGCACACCTGCTCCCCTGCTCAGTGCTCGGCCCACTGCCTGCCCCACTGCCTGCCCCAAATCCCTCTCCAGGGTTGCTGCTGCTGTGAGTGAGCCAAGTGCTCCCACATGGGCCCTCAGGTGGCATGAGCCCAGCTCCTGAACACCCAGCCTTGCTCCACCAGGGAACATGGGGCAGCAGTTCACATAAAGATAGCCCAGGCTAGGTGGTGGAGCTGCAGGGCTGGCCCCAGGATGATGACAGTGGCCTGGGTGACTTTGGGCTATATACCCTGAGGTGCAGGCTCCTTGGCTACAGAAGAAGAAAGCTGTCTGGCCTGGGAGGGTGAGACAGATGGAAAGGGCTGGGGAGCAAGGGACAAAGGCAAGGGGTCCTGTGGTCTGTGGCTCCTTAGGCACGCAGGAGCATGGCACACACCCTGCGCAGCTTGCCTGGAGGAAGCCAGAGAAGCAGCCAGCAGCACCAGCTCTGAGGTGGTGTGCTATGGCTGAGCCCTCTTCCTATTGTAGTAGTGGCCTGGAGACAGCTGGGGCAGGGCCGAGTGGGCAACAACCAAAGCCCCCAGTTCCCTGCATGCTAAGTCGAAGCCTATCTGCAGACATCAGGTGTGTGGCCAGCTTGCCCACCATCACTATTCTCGTTGAGGAAAGAATCTGAGCATTCACTCCCTATGCTCCCCTCAGCCACCTGCTATTAGTCTGATCTTCCCTCTCTGCTCCCCTGCAGCCCAGCCCACCGCTCTCCCTCAGTGTCCTTGGCTCTCCACCATCACTCCTTCTCCCGGAGCCATTGCCCTTCTCTCTCCCTTGCATCGCTGTCCCCGGTGGTACTGGCAAAGAAAAGCCATAAGAGCATCTCCCCTCCCCCAAGCCCAGAGCCTACCACGGGCTGCCCCTCCCCCCACTCTTTGAGGTGGCCCTAATGACTGAATGCCAGGAGGTCCTAGCTCCTTCCACACTACACTGTCTTCTCATGTGAGCTCAAGAAGTTGCCTGCGTCCCACAGCTTAGGGCTGGCATCCATCTTACAGAGGATACCATCACTTTATTAAAAAATGTGCCAGGTTTCTAATGTGTTCAAAATGTGGCTCACCAAACAGTATAAGCCATAATAATGCTGGGATCAGCCCTGTGCTAGGCACGGGGGAGACAGAGGAATCAGATGATGATGCAGGCCTCTCAGCGGTTCACATCAGGCACTGAGAGCTTGGACACAAAGACACACAGAGCACAATTTTCATGGAAAGCAGGCAGAGGGTCAAGAATTCAGCCAGAAATCTTAGAACACATAAAGAGAGAAGAAAACAGCAATCCTAGACTGAGTTAGAAACCCAGCTGCAGGGAAGACCCGCTCGGGCGCCCCTCTCTTGGAGAGAGAGCTACTCTCTTTTCTTTCTTTTGCCTGTTAAACCTAACCTCAAACAAACAAACAAACAAAAAAACCCGAAAAACAACAACCCCAGTGCGGTGGCTCACGCCTGTAATTCCAGCACTTTGGAAGGCTAAAGTGAGATGACTGCTTGAGGCCAAGAGTTTGAGACCAGCCTGGGGCAACATAGTAAGACCTCATTTCTACAAAAAAAACATAAAAAATTAGGCAGGTGTGGTGCCACCTGTAGTCCCAGCTACTCGGGAGGCTGAGGCAGGAGGATCTCGAACTCAGGAGGTTGAGGCTGTAGTGAGCCATGATTGCATCACTGTATTCCAGCATGGGCAACAGGGCAAGACCCTGTCTCAGAAACAACAACAATAAAAATCAGTTGCTTAGGGGTCTGGGTGGCCTAAGGGGCCCAGGAGAGATGGGGTGAGCTACCTTACCCACAGCATCCACTCCTACTGCTGAACAGGCCTCACAGGTCACTACAGCCCTCCATTGCCTTACTGGAAGAAAGAGGGTCAGAAATGCCAACAAGACCATACCACATTTCCAGGCCAGGACGTCCAATTCTAACCTAACTGCATGAAGATGAGAAAACTTCCTTCTACCAAGAGAAAGCAAGTAAAACATGTGTTCTGGCTGCTCCAGCCTAGGCCAGTGCCTGACGCAGGCAGGGAAGACTGGCTTGGAATGCTTGTGGTGCATACGCCAAGGCCAACAGAGCACAGGAGCCATCTGATCCACATCAGTCCATGGAGGTCCTAAGAAGAATGAGGCACAGACATGCCTCCAGCTGACCCTCTGGACTGATGTGTACTGATGGCCCAGTGAACTCAGGGGGCCTGGTTATGGAAGAGCCTGACCTGCAGGTGGCTACACATCTTGGCAAGACACCAACAGCTGAGAGGCCCAGACGGAAATATGCCCCAGCAGGGACCTCAAGTCTGTCTCTTTTGACTTCTGAGATCGTCTTACTCAAACTCTTACTGGTCTGAGAAAAAAGCCCAGTGAGGGTGCTCTCCACAAAGGGCAGGCAAGATGGGCAGGAAGCTGGGCACTGGCAGGTCAACTGCCCCCAGGGCGGCCTCCCCCCCACAACCATTTATCACCCCATCCTGCGTGTGGTACACGGGCATCGTCACTAGGCCTCTACTTGACCAGGAAGCGGCAGATGTGACCAGTCTGGCATGCCCTTGTGTCCACTGCCTGGATCACAACAGGTGGTTGTCAACTCTGCTTTGGGTTTTACCCTCTTGCCCTCAGAATGATATAGAAGAGTGAGCTTGTGTTTAAGTGATGAAACTGTGGACAACTTTCTTCTAAATTAAATAAATAAGTCTTTACTCTTGTGACCTTCATATTTTAGACTTTTTTTTTTTGAAGCTCTGCCCCCTGCAAAGGTGAGCTTCAGCTAGCTGCAACAGTCACTTCTGGGAAAGGCTCTTTCCTCAAGGCACCTTGGTCAAGGCCAGAGTGGAGAAAGACAGCTTCTGGAGAATTAAAGGAAGGAGGCTGGTCCTTGGGCAGTGTGACAGCTTGTGAGAGGGAGGGAGCGCATCTCAGTGCCAGGCAGGATGTGGCTGTCAGATGTGTTTCTGCTTTCCCTCGGTACCCAGTGCGTGGTACAGATCTAGACCTGTAGTGCCCCGCTGCTTGATAACAAATACAAAACGCATGAGCGAGGGCCTGTACCCCATAACATTAATGACGGAGGAAGCAGCAGGCTGGTGATAGGACTCTCCATGAGGGCGTGCTGGGAAGGCAAGGGGTGTGGAGCACACTGGGGCCTGCACTGAACACTGCCTAGGCACTGCTGTCCTGGCTTTCTGCAGAGAGGCCAAAGGCTGCTCAAGCACTGCAGACTGTGATGGCCAGGCTACTACACAATGGGAGTCCAGGGGAGTGCGTGTTAGAGACCACCACTCACCAAGACCAGGCCTGGAGGAGTGCTCTGCTCCCAGAACTGTGTGCTGGCAGTGGGCATCGGAAGCATTCCCTGCCATACCTGCTCTCCCAGCAGGAAGTTGATCAACTTCACCACCATGGTTACCAAGAAAAGATGGACTTAGAGAGGAGGAGGCCATGGAAGCAAGAGGTTTCATTTCATGCTTATCAGCTATTGTGGTGACCTTTGGTCCTACCCTAACCCTCTTCACCAATGGCCAGCCCCACAAACTGTCTGCTTAAGCCACTGGCTCTAATGGAAGGAGGGAAGAGGCAGGACGCTCTTCATGAGTCTAGAAGGGCCTGTATAGGCTGTGCCAGACCAAAGCCAACTCACTCTCTGCTTCGTTCCCCCAATACCCATGTCCCCTTCCTCATGTAAGTGGGAGAGAAGTTCATGATGACACAATAGCATCCACAGCAGTCACAGCTTGACAGGCCACAGAGCACACATGGTGGTCCTTACTTGTCTAATAAGTTTAAAAATCTTATTTTTAAGACCAGAAATGCTGTATTAGAGTGTTAAGAGTGTAAGTTACCTTTTTCCTTCCCATTTTAAACTTCCTACAGTGTGTTTATATCAGTTACAGAATGTCAACGCTGGCTGGCGACAGCATAGTGACTGCCTGGTGAGAGAGTGGGGTGGTGGCCTCATCTCTCTATGAGCACTAGATACAAGTAAATCCACATGGTAAGTCCTCCATTCTGTGCCCTCTTATCTAGTGTCTCTACCAGGTGTCCCCTAATGCGGATACTTCCAACTTACTGGGGATGTGGTCTCATGCCCTTTTAAGTCCAGCCAGGGGAGGCTGGCAGGGAGCAGAGAGCTGGGAGAGATCTTCCTTAGTGTAAACGGCTCTGGCTCCACTGCCACACCTATGTGTGAGCTTCCAGCCAGGGCTTGCTCTGAGACTTCCTGGGACAAGGCCTGGATCCCTCAGGGAGGCAGTTTATCACCAACGTTTTTCCCCATCCATCCATCCCACCTGGAGAGGCAGCATGGGGTAATGGTTAAGGGCGTAGACTGAGAGGGCAAATTCCAGACTTCTGAATCTCAGATTCTTCAGCTATAAAATGGGAATAGTCATTATGCTTTTTTTCTAGGGTGCTTGGGAGAACCAAATGAATTAACACAGTGCCCAGCACAGAAAAGAGTACAGGGCTGGGTTGTTGTTATTACTGTTTGAGAAACACCTGTAAGTCCTGGCCCTGGCCAGAGCGGGAAAGCTCTCAAATCCACAGCTGACCAGCCACAGCTCAGAGTGGGGCCAGGAAAGCTCCAGCCTGCCTGTGATCTCCCAGTAAGCCCAGATGTGGGGCTCTGCCAACTGATTTCTACAAAGGGGGCCTGGACCCCCCAGGAGAGCTGGGCATATCCCCAGGCTTAAATTAGGGCCCCCTTCCCCCCACCCCCAAAAAAGGGAGGTTTTTCCTGAAGACCTCATATGATTCAGACTGAAAAGAAAACACATTTGTGACATTTAGGATCCAAAGACTTAAAATAACCATTAACCAAGAAAAAAAACAGAGCACACTGATGTCACAGACATAGCTTTCCAGGGCTGGGCTGTGAGGGTCATAACAACAACAAGAAGCATCCCTGAGCACATGTGATGCTGGGCTCTGTGCGCACCCTCAGGAGCTGCCTCCCTCAACCCTCACAACCCCAGGGAGGGCACTGGGACCATTTCCATCCTACAGGGAAAAAAACGGAGGCCCAGAGAGTAAGCGACTTGCCCAGCCAAGGTCCCTGGGCCACAAAGCCTTCAGCTCTGCCCAGATTGCCACAGGACCTCAAAGTGGTTCTAATTCACCGAGTTAGAGCTTCATACCTCTTTCTTCTGTGGCCCCCTGAAGGTCTTTACCCGTCCCTCCTGCTTGGGAACCGAGAACCGGCAGCCTCTTCTCTGTGTAGGCTTTCCTGGAGCCTTCCAGTAAGCTGGTGGGCTCATTAAAGAAGTCCTGCGTCGAGCTGGAGTCCGAGAGTGCTACGGCTGTGCTGTCCTGGCTTCGGTCTAAGGGGAGAAGGAGGAAGAGAGGGCGAGAGCATTAACCTACACCACCTCCAACACAGGGGGCCTCCCTATGGTGAGTCTCCCTGCCAGTGGCCTGGGGACTGCCTTGCAGGAGATGGCCTGAACACAGCCATTCAACACTGCTGGGCCCAACCCATCCCACAGGCCACGGAGAGACTCACCAAAGGCACCAGTCTCCATGGTCAACCCTCCTGGTGTTCCCCCAAACAGTGGTATTCTGGTAAATGTTTAACAACCGACTCTCAGGGAAAAAGAAAGCCCTGATTAATAGCACTTACTGATTTCTGGAGTGTAAATATTCCCACCATGGCAATTTTCAAGTTACCAACGTGCTGTTGTCAAATGTGGAGTTAGGAAGAGATGCACAGTAGCCACCATTATGTAGTTTTTCTACCATATAAATATAACAGAAATAAATGAAGTGGGAAAGAATTCAGGAAACATTTTTAACCTGTTAGTAAAAGCCAGGTGTGATCTGGAAGAACTCTAGATCTCTGGGAGCCACGGATGTAAAAGGAGTTTGTACTCACTAGCTGCTGTCTTCAGACCTTCACAGGTGCTCATGAGAAAGAATAGGGGAAGGGGCAAGGAGGGAAGTTGAGGAAACCTTCCTGGGAGTAGTGCAGACCTGGAGGGGAGGAGTGAGTGGTTGCTGCTATGGAAAAGGTACAAAGCCTGCCTGGAGGAACCGAAGCCTTCAGGCACGGAGGCAGAGGAGGAAACCTTGTTGCCTCCAGGGTACAGGTGAAGACCCACTGCAGCTGGGGAAGGGAAAAGGGAAAACCTTCTATTCTAAGGGAGGGGCAGGAAATCATCTAGAGTCCAAACATTAGAGGTCTCCCACCACTGAAGGAGGGACAGAATCACGGAGAAAGCACCACCCCTGAGATGCAGGGACACAGAGTCCACCTAAGTCTGAGGCTGGGACCAAGACAACAGAGAACTACCCCATGTCCCCAACCCTAGGCTGGCATACACTGAGTAACAAGCAAGGCAGTCTACTCCAGGGAGGAGGCAAGAGCATGGAGGAGTACCCTCCCTGAGGTGCACACAAAGGCCTAAGGCTGAAGGCGGAACTGGAATGTGGGGAAAAACCTTGTGGCAAACAAGCTCCCCTACTAAGCACAAGGTAACATGAGAGGAATTTGAGCTTGGGAGGTCGAGGCTGCAGTGAGCTATGATTGCACCACTGGGGCACTGAACCATAGTAACAACAAAACCCAAGCCAGCTCAATTTCTGACTAGCCTAACTCAACTTTCCTTACTAAAAGCCTAGAAACAAAAGATGGAAGTCTATTCCAGGCATAAACATTACTTATTTCAGTCTCTTCTGTCCTACACATGATATCTGGTATTCAATGTAAAAATTACAAGACGCATACAGAAAGAAAGAAAAAAGTAAATCGTCAAGAGACAAATCAATCAGCAGAGCCAGACTTACAGATAACCCAGATATTAGAACTACATATCACGGAATTTAAAATAACTAAGATTAATATGATTCATAAATATGATTAGTATGTCAAAGGCTGTACTGGAAAAGCTGAACAACATGCATGAACAGACAGGAAATTTCAGCAGTGAGATAAAAAAAGCAAGAGTCAAATGCAAAGGCTAGAAATAAAAAATACAGTAACAGAGATGAAGAGTGCCTTTCCCAGACACTGCAGCCAACCTGACACAGCTGAGGAGGAAAAGGAAATCAAAACTTGAAAACAGGTCACTAGAAATACCGACAATCTCCAACTTACAATGGTTCAACTTAAAATTTTTTTGACTTTACAATGATGCAAAAGTGATATGCATTCAGTAGAAACTACACTTCAAATTTTGAATTTTGATCTTTTCCCAAGCTAGTGATATGCAGTACAACACTATTGCATGAGATATTCAACACTTTATCATGAAATAGGCTTTGTGCTATAACAGCAGTCCCCAACCTTTTTGGCACCAGGTGCCAGTTTCATGGGAGACAATTTTCCACAGACCATGGGGTTTGGGGGATAGTTTCAGGATAAAACTATTCTCTGGCATTAGATTCTTGCGAGGAGCACACAACCTAGATCCCTCCACATGTGCAGTTCACAATAGGGTTCATGCTCTTATGAGAATCTACAGAACGCCTGCCACTGATCGGACAGGAGCCAGGGTTCAGGTGGTAGTGCTCGCCTGCCTGCTGCTCACCTCCTGCTGTGCGGCCCAGTTCCTAATCGGCCACGGACGGGTACCAGTCTGTGACCTGGGGGTTGGGAACCTCCGTGTTAGATAATTTTGCCCAACCGTAGGCTAACGCAAGTGTTCTGAGTACGTTGTGCTGAGGCTGGGCTAAACTATGATGTTGGTAGGTCAGGTATATTAAATGCATTTCTGACTTAATTTCAATTTATGTTCGTTTTATCAGGAAATAACCCCATTGTAAGTTGAGGAGCATCTGTAATCCAAACCCAGAGAATAACAGTGGGCAGGAGGAATCAGAATAGAGCATCCAAATGATCCAACAAGCTAACTGGAGTCACAAAAAGAGATGAGGGAGAAACAGGACAGTAGAAATATTTAAAGACATAATAACTAAGAATTTTCCAAAAATAATAAAAGACATCAAATCACCAAGATTCTCAGAAAACATCAAGCAAGGAAAACACCTCCACACACATTACAAAAAAAAAAAAAAAAAAAAGAATCACACCTAGGTGGGCCATTTTGAAACAGCTGAAACCCAAAGATACAAAATGTTGAAGGCAGTCAGAGAAAGATACATCAGATACAGAAAGACAAAGTCAAGAATTACAGCAGACTTCTCATTAGAAATTACACATATCTGACAACATCTTTAAAGTGCTGAAGGAATAAAATAGTCAACTCAGGATTCTATACTCAGTGAAAATATATCTAAAAATTTCAGGGAAAAAAAAAGGTTTGTTTGTTTTTTCCAGGCAAACAAAAACTGAGGGGATTAATTACCAGCAGATCTGAGTTACAAGAAATGTTAAAGGTAATTTTTCAGGTAGAATGAATATGAGGCCAGATAAAACTTGGATCTACATAAAGAAATTGAGTTCCCCAGAAATGGTTAAAGTTATGGTAAATACAACAGACATTCTTTTTATGTTCAATTTTTCTAAAACATTATTGTTTACTTTCTAAAGCAAAAATAGTAGCAATGTATTATAGGCTTAGAGCATATGTAAAAGGGAAATGAATGAAAACGAGCACAAAAGATGAGTAGCTCTTCCACTGCCTAGGAAGCAGTGCAGTATCACCTGAAGGCAGACTGCGATGACTTAAAGGTGTATTTTGTTAACCCTAAGGCAACAACTACATTAAAAAAAAAAAAAAAAGATACTATAATAAACCAAGAGTAGAGATAAAATAGAACTTTAAAAAAATTTTTTTTTTGAGACAGTGTCTCATGTTGCCCAGGCTGGAGTGCAATCGCACAATCTCAGCTCATTGCAACCTCTACCTTCCAGGTTCAAGCAATCCTCCTGCCTCAGCCTCCTGAGTAGCTGGGACTACAGGCGTGCCCCACCACACCCAGCTAATCTTTTGTATTTTTAGTAGAGATGGGGAGGCTGGGCGTGGTGGCTCATGCCTGTAATCCCAGCACTTTGGGAGGCCATGGTGGGTGGATCATGAGGTCAGGAGATCGATACCATCCTGGCTAACACAGTGAAACCCCATCTCTACTAAAAAAATACAAAAAATTAGCCGGGCGTGGTGGTGGGTGCCTGTAGTCCCAGCTGCTCAGGAGGCTGAGGCAGGAGAATGGTGTGAACCTGGGGGGTGGCAGCGTGCAGTGAGCCGAGATTGTGTCACTGCACTCCAGCCTGGGCGACAGAACGAGACTCCATCTCAAAAAAAAAAAAAAGAGATGGGGTTTCACCATGTTGGACAGGCTGGTCTCGAACTCCTGACCTCAGGTGATCCACCTACCTCGGCCTCTCAAAGTGCTGGGATTACAGGCGTGAGCCACCACACCCGGCCAAGAACTATTAAAAAATAAAACTTTGGCCGGGCGCGGTGGCTCAAGCCTGTAATCCCAGCACTTTGGGAGGCCGAGACGGGCGGATCACGAGGTCAGGAGATCGAGACCATCCTGGCTAACACGGTGAAACCCCGTCTCTACTAAAAATACAAAAACTAGCCGGGCGAAGTGGCGGGCGCCTGTAGTCCCAGCTACTCGGGAGGCTGAGGCAGGAGAATGGCGTAAACTCGGGAGGCGGAGCTTGCAGTGAGCTGAGATCTGGCCACTGCACTCCAGTCCGGGCAACAGAGCGAGACTCCGCCTCAAAAAAATAAAAATAAAAAAAAAAATAAATAAAACTTTGTCTTGAACTTTATATATCTCGAGGTGAAGCTCAATAAACTAGCAACCAAGAGAGCTAAGTTCAAGTTCCTCTTGTGCCATTTACTAGCTGTGAGACCATAAGCGAGTTAAGTCCCTTTCTCACCTAAAAACTGCAACCACATATCATCTCACAGAGGTCCATGCCACACTGGCCTCCTGGGGAACACAAGGAGAAAGGCAGACACGGTCCCCTAGGGTCCACCAACCCTTTGCTCAGCTACCTTAAAAGCCTGGTATTGGTCCATGTTTTAGTGCCAATCAGCTCGGTCCTACTGGGAGGGCAGGCATGAGCTGCCTGGTCAGCAAACTTGCAACAACATAAATACTTGTTTTGGCTGGGTGGCTCAGGCCTGTAGTCCCAGCACTTTGGGAGTCCAAGGAGGGAGGACTGCTTGAGCCCAGCAGTTCAAGACCAGCCTGGGTAACATAGGGAGATGCCCGTCTGTACAAAAAATTAAAAAAAAAAAAAAAAAAAAAAAAACAAACAAGGCAGGCGTGGCAGTTACTTGGGAGGCTGAGGTGGGAGGCTCACTTGAGCCCAGGAGGTTGAGGCTGAGATCAGTACACAGATCACTGAGCAGTGATCTCTGTACTGAGCAGTGATCAACTGCACTCCACTCTAGCCTGGATAATAGAGCGAGACCCTGTCTTAACAAAAAACCAAAATATAAAGTTGTTTCAAAAAAGTTGAAAGAGTCCAGGCTGATAGAACTGAAATTCTGCTCTGTCACCTACTATCTCTGAGAGCCTCTGTAAATGCCATAATTATTTACACTTCAGTTTCCAGGCATGTAAAACTGTGATAACACAAGCATCCACTTCACAGAACTGTTATGAATAACTAGGTTAATACACATAAAGTGCTTGAATCAGTGCCTAACAAACAGTAAAGGTTCACAAAATGTCAGCTTATCAGTATTATTATTTCAGAGAACCTGGGCGTGTTTTATCTCTTATGTCTCAAATTTGCCATTACAGCTTTAGGTCTGAATGAACAGAGGGTTTTGCTGATGCCATATTGGAGCCAATACCTAAGCAGCACCATGTAGATGGGGGGGTAACATTGACACAACACGCCTGTCAAAGTGGGATGGCCTGCACAAAGGATACTGAGGATCAGGTCCGTGCTCCAAAGGGTGCCCTACTGCTCTGGCCTCTTCACCCATGTCTCATCATATACCAGGATTTGGGGACAGTGACCTTGTAGGCATCCCTGCCATAGCCCTTCCTTCCTAGCTGCCTTTGCCATGTCCACTGCCCAGGAACTGATGGATCATCAGTATCAGCTGGGCTGACAGAACAAAGAGAAATGAGGACTTGGGAGGTGTATAAGACCCCTGAGTGGAGGAGAACGGACCTGACTGGAACCTCTTGTCTCATGCTTATGAAAGGCTCTTCCCTGACTTACAAAGCCAGAATACAAGGCTCCATGAGCACTGAATGGCTGTTATGAGTAGGCCTGCAGCCCTCACAAAATGTCCCAAACTTGAGTCCCCAGCATGAGGGGATCAAAGAAGAGGTGGGGCAGGCCATTCGCTGTCTGTGTGTAAAGGAAGGATTGGAAACGGGGAGCCTCTAGAGGCTATGCAGAGTCATCGTAGGAGCTTAAGAGTTGGGCTCCCAGACCCATATTCCCATCCCAGATCTGCCACTTAGGGGTTGGGTGATCTTGGCCAAATGACTTTGCTGCTCTAGGCCCCCACTTCATGTATTTTACCATGATTGCCATAGTCTTCCTACCTCTGTCCCTGACATACATGGGATCCCACAAAGGTGTGGCCTAGTGCCTAGCACACAAGTGACTACCCTGCAGCATTCACTCTGGCCCTGACAGTGAGAACACCCATGGCTTAGACAATGCTCGTGAGGCCTCAGAGTCTCTGAAAGACAGCAGGCTATGCTCCTGCAGTTGACGTCTCCCTGAAAGACAGGCTAGGGCTGGCTCTCCTCAGCTAGCCTGAGACTAGCTGAAGTCACTGCACAGCTCAGCAGCACATCCTGCGGCAAGCTCCAGGAAGCAAGCCTTGCTGGGATGATTTCACTGACTGGCAGGCTGCCCCACGAGCTCACCGGCTCACAGGCTCTTGGGCTCTGGGCCTAAAGGAATTGCCAATTTGGTGGAATCCCAGCTGTGATCATTATGAAAACTAAGGACTGGTTTAGGCAAGTAGATATTTACTCTCAAAGTGCAAACGCCCTCTTGCTGCAATGTGAAGGAACCACGGATCCAGCCAGCAGGCAGTGAAGGTGGCCAGAACTCCTGCTCCCCTGAGGAACAACCAACCACCAATTGAGTGGGGACTCTGCTGAGCCTCTTAAAATAACACCCACAGCGGTGGAGTAGGACAAGCACAAGCCAAGGGACCTGGCAGGGACAGAGGACTGCTGACTGTACTTTGCCAGGCCCGCCCTGAGCCTCTCAGACACAGATGGGAGAATCTGGAACTGCCAACCATCTGACAAAACAGAGAGCAGAGACTGGTACTGGCCTTGGGGGGCATTGTGGTGATTCTAGACAAACCCTTGTCTAAGGGGTAATCAAGGTACCCAAGTGGCTCCGAGGAAGGCTCTGCTAATGGGGCTCACCACAGTCTTGGGTGCCACCTGCAGGTCATGATGCTGGGGTGGGCTGTTGGGGCAGAGCTGGAGAGCCAGGGACTATGTACACAGAGATGAGATGCCCAGCTGGCCTGTGAAGCAAGCAGGTGAGGGAGGTGCTTGCCAAGGTTCCTGCCCACTCCCAAGGGGGCAGCACCACAGGAAGGAGTCCAGGGATGTGTTATCTCTTCAAATGAGAGCCACCAAAAGGGACTCAAGGCCCAACGCCCGCTTTCTGCTCCTTTCAGATCTTGTGTGTCTGAAAGGGTTGGCACAGCCTATTTTAAATGACCCTGATTTCAAATACTAAAAGTTAACCCAAGGTTTCATACCAAGTTTCAAGCCAGTCAGACTGAAAGAACACCAAGTTTCAATTCTTTCACATCAATAGGGCAAAAGGGATAAATGAAAAAGCTCTTAAAGAATGGCTCTATCTACCAGGGCAGACGGTGCCCCAGCCCCTATTCCTACTCTTCTGGGGAAGCAAACCTTCTCTGGTACAGCTGACTGAAGACCTCAGAGAGGCCACAGACAGACAGAAAGACAGACAGACAGACATGAACAGTGGCATAAGTTTGCCAGGAGCATCACAGAGCATGTGAAAAGGGCCCTCACCCTGCCACCAGCTGGGCTGCTGTGGATGGGACAGCCCAGGGGCTGGATGAGTCAAGGTAGGGAAGACAATGTGTCACAGTGCTGGGAAGAAGCTCTTGGAGAACAGGACCCCTGCAGTTGGATAAGCTGGCAGGATAGGCAGCAGGGAGGGTTGTTTGGACTGCAGTGTGTAGCCCAGAGCCACCCCAATTCCTGAAGCAGGAAGCCTCTGCTCTGGAAGGCCCCTGAAGAGGGGCAGGAGGAAAAGGAAGGATGCTGCTGAGTGCTGTTGTCTCCCCACTCCCAGCAGGCCCCTCTGCAAGGTCATCTCTCAGGTTACCAGACCCACAGCCAAGGAAGGGCCAGTGCACCCAGGGAAGGCTTCTGGGAGAAGAGGGTCAAGGGCTTCTCTGGGGTGGGACCCCTATCCATCAGCAATGTACCTTTGGGCAAGGACCAACCCTCCCTGAGCCACCATACTCCACCTACTTCCCGGACAGCTGAATGCAGCCTAGCACCATCATGCACCGCTCTCATGCTGCCCAAGAAAACTGGGAAGGCTTTGAGTACGTGTGGAGAGGGGATTCTGGCCTCAGAAACAGCCTACAGGCCTGGCTCCAGTCCCAACTCCTCCATGAAGTTGTCTTTGGGATCCTGTGGCCCTAGGTTCAAATGGGCTGACATCCAACTTTGTGTGCTAATGGCCTGTGCTGAGCCCTCAGAGGACCAGCTGGGTCTGCCTATGCTCTGCAGAAAAAAGCTGCCAAGCCTGGTGGCAGAGGCATTCTGTTCTCCTGCCTCGCCTAATAGAGCAAGGCCAGATGGGAGAAGTCAGAGTCAGGCTGTTGTTCTGTGGAGGGGCTTTGTGGTGAGGAGGGGGTTCTGGGCATCCTGGTTCTAAGGCAGAGCAAGAGACAGATGGAAAGCCTCTTTGATGTAGGAGAGCCAGACTTAGCCTAAACTTCCTATGGGGCTGGGTGGAGACAGCCTTCCAGGGAAACAGGCACCCTGGATGGACCCTCCAGGGACTGTCCACAGTACAGGTATCTAGCCTTGAGTCTCAGGAGCTGAGAGCTGATTTCTTTAGGGAGCTGCTTGGAGGCCAACAGAAAAGAAGAATGGCACTAGCAAGCAGGCTATAGGCTGGCCTTTCTCTTTTTTTTCAGAATGTTCTTTTAAAAATCTGCCCACACAAAACCTGCTCATACTAATTGATATTTGTGGCAAGATCATAAATATTTTATTGTTACTGTTAATTACTGGAATGTTTCGTGTCTATGCATCTGGGCCACGCCAGCCTTCCCTCTGAATCCTTAGGGGGATGTGCATCTGCCAGCCAACTGCTTATTAAACCACCTCCCTCTAAGCTCCAGAACCTTCTACTTCCAGGGTGGGATTTGTAGGATCAACTGTAAAGGAATGACAGCTGGCAAAGCAGAGGAAAAGAGACCTGGCTCAGTGACAGAAAGGCTGCCTGTCCCCACTCAGTGTGAGAACAGACTCTGTTCTGAGTCCTCCTTGTTCAGGTGTGACTCAGCTCAGATCCCTTGGACAGTCCCAGGATTTCCAGGCCAGCCTAAAAGAGCTCTTTAGTGACAAGATGCAAGTTTCCAGTGTCTCCTTAAGTGTGCTTCCTCCATTTGCTCCAGCAGTAAGACCAGAAACAGCTCACCACCATTTGTTCCATCAGCTTGGGGCACTAAAAGCCTGAGGAAGAAGATGTATGGTTGTGCTACTGCAGCAGCTCTGACTAGTGCCCCAGAAAAGACCACAAATGTCCTGCTGACCAGGAAACAACAGGTTTCTAAGAACTGTAAACTTGGGTGGAATTAATATTTTGAGAAATGTTCTGACTAGACAAAAGTTGCCTCAGTCAATCCTGGCCAGCCACAGGGAAAAAACATGTCCACCAGAAGCAAGCCTGGCCCTGGGAAATCGGGGTGCCCACTGTCAGGCTGAGGAGACTGGATGGATGCCAAAGAAAAGTGATATCAGAAACCTGGGCGTCCCTGAGAGACAGACAGATACACGGCAGGCAGCAGGTGGGCACAAGGGCATTGTGTGAGGGCCAGACTGTACCACTTGTCCATTCTTTGCCAGTGCTCACAGGTGAGGGCCAACTGAGCACTGCCAGGCACCTCAAACCCCTGATATGTGCAGACACTGTGGTGCTGCCCTGAGGGGGCCTGATGCTCAGAGGCCTCATCATGCATCTCTCATCCCACCCTCTGAGCCAGGAAAGGCACTAACCAGGGAGGCCTTGGGAGGCTTTAAACATTTTCCTGACCAAAGGCAGGTGAGCAGCCTTGATACAAATGCCAGAAGCAGCGGAGCAGTTCTGTAAGGTGTGAGGCTGGCATCCCCCAGCCATCTAGTGAGCCTCCCAGGAAAGCTCTTCAAAGGATGATGGGAGGGAAAATGTGCCTGCCTTAGGGCCCAGAGAGAGAGATCCTGTGACCACATCACTCTCCCTACTGCCCACAGGAAAGAGCCCAACCCTCTGAGCCCAGCTGCTTTCCCAAGCTCTCTCCCCTCAAACTCTCTTTTTCATCCACCCCTGTCACCTCAGTATCCAAAAGCTGTAGGACTCTCCAACCTCCATGTCTTTTTCCCCACTGCCCTTCACCCAAAATGGGCCCGCAGGCCTCTCTAGAAACTCACCTTCTCCAGGAATTTCTCCCAACCCACCAAACCCCATAACTTGCTCCCGTGTGCCAGCTCACGGCACTCCTCCTTGGCACCAACTACTGCCCCATAATACCATGGGACATCAGATCCAACCTGGGAGGAGGAATCAAGACACTATCATCTTGACTTTCCCCATGGCACCCTTTTCCATGCCTGGCACACAATAGATGCTTAATAAATGCCATGACCAGCTATCTCCTAAAGAAGTTTTCAAAAAGCTAAGAATGAAAGAAGAGAACAAAGGAGGTGACTGGCTCTTCCCTGATGGTCTCCCCTGTCCCCTGCCCCTGTCAGGAACAAGCAAGACAAACTGAGCTCCACTTAGAGTCTCTCCCACTTTGATAAGGTCTGTTTAGGAGTAGCATTCCAACCAGAAACTGACCTCCACTTAGCCCTAGGAGGGGAGGTCACTGAGGAGAGGCCAGGCTGGGCCTGCCTTTTAGGACTGACTGCCATTCACAGCTCCCCACCCTACATAGCCTGGCCCTGGTGGGCTGAAGACACAGGACCCACCTCCCTCAGAGCATCAAGGCTACTGTGCACAATTTGCATTTTTACACATTTGTCCTTGTAAAGATAATTTGGTATGTTAGAGTCTGTTGCCTTTGTTGTTTTTTTTAAAAAGCAAGAAAGAGCAAAGCAATGGAAATATAGGACTAGGCCACC
Source organism: Rhinopithecus roxellana (assembly GCF_007565055.1). Classification (NCBI taxonomy): domain Eukaryota; kingdom Metazoa; phylum Chordata; class Mammalia; order Primates; family Cercopithecidae; genus Rhinopithecus; species Rhinopithecus roxellana. Next base: position 57,660,047 of record NC_044561.1, read on the forward strand.
TGCTGGAGGTGTAGGCAGGCGGGCAGTGGAGGAGAGGCCACCACTGCATCTGCCTCTGGCCACAACTGGGAAGATAGGCCACCAGCAGAAGCCAAGCGCATCAAACACACTCTCCAAATCACAGGGCCAGCAGACATGAAGGTGCTCCTGGTCACAGGGGTAGCAGGGAGCCGGACTGAGAGCTGAGCATGCGGGTCTGCGCTGTTCCCTGAAGCGAGCCGTGACAGGTGCAAGCAGAAAGACAAAGCCTGGAGAACAGAGTGTGGTCAGGGTTAGGGGCAGCACGGGCAATATTGGTGGAGGCAGCATGGGGTGAACAGGTGAAGATGAGCACAGACGGCACACAACACATACGGTGACAGCATGGAGGTTGAGGATGGATGGCCACAACAGGAGCTTGGCACAGGGCACCCTGGGCTCTCCAGTAAGGCCCATACCCTACAACCTGGGGCTTAGGGTAGCCTGAGGCTCCTCACTGGCTCTTTCCATGCTGTCAGTGCGACCAGGTAGGCATCACCACCCTTGGTGGATACCAGCCTCCAAGGCCCCCACTCTTCTGACCCTGGCTGTTTCCTCTCCCCAACCCCTCAAGGGAAACACCGACACACCCCTTGGATCTTGGCTACACTTTGCCTCCTCGGAAAGTCCTCTTACCCCACCAGGCCCAGGTTTCTCTGGGATGAACAAACTCCACCTCTCTGGTGCTGGCATCAGTTGACCCCCAGCCCTCAGCTATGTAACTGACTGATTTGCACCAACCTCCTCTACAGCAGGGACCAGTGCTGTTCTATGCATCTGGCACAGTACCAATGGAACCACTTGGATGGGCATGGCCACAGGTTGGCCAAAGACCGTAGAGGAGGCTCAGCCCCAGACTTACCACAGCACAAGGCCAACGGCCTCTGGGGCCTTTTCTGACTCTGGTGTTCTGAGGTGACATGGAGCACGACAGGCAGAGAGCAAGGATTTTAGTCTAAGAGAGCCACTACTGACATATCCCAAAGCGGGGCTGAGCCAGGCCAAGTGACGAACCAAGCCATTCCGTAATGGCCAAGCTCCCTGGGCCCTCTGCTGAAGGACAAGGGAAACACACACAGATTCAGTCTCTCCCAGGCTGGCCAAGCACAGGACCTTCCTAGTGTCAGTCTCACCTTTGGTTAAGGGTGGAGGGAGATTCAGACCCACTCCCTCTTGGCTATACCCTGACTATAACAGGCACTTTTGGATGAGTGCCTACCTGCCCTCAGCTCAGGTTCCTCTTGGGGAAACAAGGGCATGACCACACCTGCAGGGCAGTTATGAAGATGGAGATATGCTACTACCCTGCAGGCACCTGCCCAGAGCCCAGCACAGAGCAAGCACATAGCATTGAGTGGTAGGGCATAATTACACACAGGCACACACACACATACATACACACACACATGCATACTGTACACAGGGTAGGGGTAGGTCTTGTTCAAAGATCTCCTTATGTTGTTTGAACATATGTAAAGGGCAATCACTGGGAGCCCCCTGAAGGTCACAATGTGCTCCTTGGATCACCTTGTTTTCCTGGTCAGGAAGCTTCAACACTAAGGATTTCAGCCCTGTGGGCAAATTCCAAGAGATGGATGGAAGGGAGAAGTTAGGCAGGTGGGGAGCACAACCAGCCAGAGCTGCCAGCAGCATAGCCCGGGACAAAGCTTCTCTCTCTGTTGTTCTCTCTCTTGCTCTCTTTCTCAGCTCGGCCAGAGGTCAGCTGTGAGTGCCCTCCTGGCTGTTCCGTGAAGGGCTAGCTTTGACACCACGCTGCAGTAGAGTCAGAGTGACTTGAGTGGCTGATTCCCAAGGCTTTTCACCAGAGTTATGCACAGGCTGCAGGATGCTCCCCACCCTAGTGCAGGTGACACAAGGTTGCAGGTGAGGGTGGTTCAGAGAACAAATTTGGGTCCTATGAAGCAGCTATTATCAAATGTCAGACAACCCACATATACCTGGAGCTATTTTTCTAAATCTTTTCTAAATCTTAAACCAAATCAGAATTGATCCTAGCTGATTTCTGGTTCTGAAGCAAAGGCATACTAATGTGGGAAGGCAGCTCCAATACAAGGTCTCCTAACCACACCCAAGGAAAGTCCTGATGCCTGGCTCCCTCTCCCACTGCTGGCAAGTTAATTGTTCTGTGGGGGTGGGAAACTGGGATCCAAAAAGCCCCATGCCCAAGCCCACTCTGGAGCTGCTGCTTCAGAGGACACTACTTCCACCTCTTGTGAGGCCATGCCACTAGCTGGAGAGAGCTGGGGTGCAAACTGAGGGGGACTGGACCCAGAGCTCAGGCTTTTCCCTCTATGCAGTGCTACCTAGGTCTTGCCCTAGCTCCACCAATGACTTGGAGAACTCCATCTAGGAGGTGGCTGCAATGTGCTAGCACTTTTGTTTAATACTTATGAGGAAGACATTACCTCCATTCAACAGGTGAGGAAATTAAGAAGTGAAGTCCTTTGTCCAAGGTTGCAGAGCACATATGCAATGGAGCTGGGACTGGAAATCAGATCCTTTGACCAGGGCCTGCTGTGCACTTGCCTCCCTGTCTGACCTCCCCATCAGACCTCCCCATGACTGCTTCTCCTCAGCTGTACCAGGGCTAGAAGCACATCACCTTCCTGGTAGTATGAGGGCTCAGCGGTGGCCCCTCTCCTCCCACAGTAGACCCAAGGCTGGTTTCAGGCCAAGAAGCTGAGTGGAAAGTAGGAGCTACATGTTCTCCTCCCAGGAAGGAGAAGCAGGAACAGAGGTGGGCAGTGTGGCCCCTTGAGGCCACCAGCACATCCCCTGACACCAGCAATCTGCTGCTTCTCCCTGGAGCCTGAGCCTTCCCCTAGAACTAGCATAGCTGCTGAAATGGCCACTTTAACATTCTAAGATCACAGCTATTTTAGGACCCCAAACATTTTCATGTTGCAGACACTGCTTTCTCTCAGAGGTGAGGCAACTGAGTTCTGAAAGCACTATGCAGCCAGGCCTGGGCAGAGCACACAGGTGGCCAGTGCGGGGCTGGGACTGGGCAAAGGTGGGCCATGGGATCCTGATGGCTTTGTGTCATTGACAGGAATCACTTTGAAAACATTTTTTTAAACAACTGTTCAAAATTGTGCAGCCACTGAAACCATATTTGAACTTATTTGTATGGCTCCCTCTGCAAACTTCCAGAACAAATAACTAGCATGTTGGCACCCAGGACCTGTCATGCCCAGTTGTCATGCCTGAGTGATCTGCAACGGCTCACCAACAGCTTTATGCACACACATTTGCCAACATGGGACAGCTGGCATCATGGCCCCTTTCTGAGGCACTCCTGTCTCCCTCCTTTCCTGATTCTAGAGGCATACTCAACTCTAATGAGCTGACATCCAAGCACAGTGGTGCATGTGGTGTGAACTCAGTGGCAGCATGCAGAGCTGCAGAGGACAGTGCTTGGGTTCCCCAGCCCAGGTGCATGTGAGCAGGGCCACATGGCATGTGGACAGCCAGGAAAGGCATTCCTCTCCTGAAAACTTTGGCATAGTGCTTCCTCCCAGGAAGCAGCTGGCAAAAACTAATTCCCTGAGCAGGGGTTTGCAGATAGTATGTTTTCTCAATATTCTCAAGAGTAAATGGTTGGGAACATGCTGATTAACTTAACTAAGAAGGGGAGAGAGGATCTTAACAGTGAAAGTCTGCAGAACTGAAGACTGGAGGAGCAGGTTGGTCAGCTCCTCCCACCTCTGCTTAACACTCTGGGGTGGGCAGGGAAGTGCCAATGCTGAGACTGGGAGTAATGACATGAAACCTTCTGGGAGGTAAGAGACACAGCACACACTCAGATCCTCAGCCTCTCTCTCAACACGCATGCTGCAAATCCAAACCAAACCCAGGAGGGGACACTGCAGGTCTCCTTTCCTTCTTGAGAATAGCAAATCCTGCCCCCAGAGAAATGGGAGCACTGGCCCCCTTGTCATCCTTCTTCAGCACTTCTTTAAACCTGCTCTCAAGCCCCACCCACTCAGTTCAGAAAGTTGGAGGTAGATGCCCATGCTATATCCAGGAACCCGAGCACTGGGCAGGGGCCTCAGCAGGGCGCTAGAGCAAAGGTGGTGGCCCCCGCCAGACCTGTACTGGGACTGAACTTCAAGCCTACCATGGTGCCCTAGAGTGTCCATTCTTACTCCAAGGAGCCACTCTATAAAGACCACCTGGCAGGAGGCAGAGCACTGGCACCAACTCTACCCACCTACTAGTGTCCCCATGCCTTTGGGAACACAGAGCAAGGCCTGTTTTCCCAAGCCCAAATGAGATGAGTGACATAGGAGTGAGGGCCCAGGTGTCTTTCAGCATTGTCACTACCTCCCAGGACTCCACTTCAGTGGTCCTCTTAAGTCACCAATTTGGCTTATCCCAGCAAGTACCTGTCACTAGCTTATCACTATAAAAATGAGAGAACATGAAGCAATCGAGCTACAGGCCAGCATGCAAGCCTCCTAATGTTAGTAAGGAATGTGGTTGAACAGTCGCCACCTGCCCCATCCCACATGGGATGGCCACACATATGGTCCCAGGTGACCCCATTAACAACTTATTTGGATTCTCAGGGGTGACAGACTTAGAATTAGTCACAGCCTTCCCTCAACCGTCAGAAAGAGCAGTAACAATGCACTGCTGAATAATGCAGGTGTCACTGAGCTGACTGCACCAGGAGCCACTCCAGGAGGCCACAGCCTTCTAACTTCCTTTCAAAGTAGATATCATGTCCCCATTTTGCAGATGGGAAAAAGAAGGCTCAAAGAGGTGGGATGCCATAGCCTGGCCTGCCCCTCCCCTGGGTCCCAGGTGGGCAAGCTGGCAGGTGGCGACCCTGAGCATGTCTCGGAAGCACAAGAATCACCGTGAATCCATGAGGTTAATGAGCAGCCGCAACATTGCCCGTGTCACCCCAGACCCAGCACCCCCCCTCACCAAAACAAAGCGACAAAATGAGTCGCCCGAGCACCCTCCCCGTGATTGATGTGCCGCCCTGGGCTGGCAGTAGGGAGAACAGGGACTGTACCGTCCGGCGTTGCCTGCTGGTGGGGTTTTTTACATTTGACGTAATCGTGGTCAATCGGAGTGGCTGTGTAAGGTGGGGATGTCAGACCTGGGCCAGAGGAGGAGGGGAGGGAGGCTCCGGGGCCCGGCAGTGTCCCAGCTGAAGAGTGGGAGTCCTCGTCCACCAGGCAGGCCTTCTCCCTGTGGGAATGGAGGTTTGGGACACAGGTCAGAGTCTCCACCTCACATTGAAACAGATGTGTGCTGGTAAGGGTGAGTGTCCTTCCCAGGGCCCGCTGCTCCCATGCACCTCTGGTGGCCCCCACCCCATCTGCCTGGTGTCACAGAGTCCACAGTTGCCCCCACAGCACCCACACAGGCTCTGGCTCCTAACTGGACACTGCCTAATATTTCTGGCAGGGCGTGACCTGCATCTCTGAATCTCAGGCCCTAGGAGGCTCTACAGGGGAGCCAATGAGTCTTTCCTCAGAAGCACCCTTGCATCTCTCCATGCCAAGTCTACGCCTTCTGTGTGACAGCCTGACAAACTTAAGCCCTGACAAATGGGAAGACAGAAACACATCTGTATTTACTGTATGCTCACACATGTACAAGGATATGTGCTGCAACAAAGTTGAGCAGAAACATCAGAAACACTCTAAATGTCCACTGGAGTGGTTACATAAAACATAGTACATCCATACTATGGTATAGTAAGTAGCCACTAGAAAGAATGAGGTGAATGGGGTACTATCTCCATGGACTGTGCCCAGACCCACTGTCAGGGGAAAAAGTAAACTCTAAAACAATACCATCTGTAGTTCATTTTATAAAATAAAAGAAACCCTACAATTGTATGTGTACATTTAAGTGTTATAAATGTACAGAAAATGATTTAGGAATTAAACTGTGAATAGTGGCTAACTCTTGGAATGAGATCTGTCACATTTTAGTCTACATGTTTATATACTACCTGAATGTTCTATAACTAGAATGTATTCATGTATTATTTGTATAATTTAAAAAATTTTAACAGAATTATAATCAATGAAAGAAAAGTATCATTGTGCCCCAGTTCAGAGGGCAGGAGGGCATCAGCTTCTCCCTAGGACTTCCCCTGAGGGTGGGGTAGCACCACATGTGACCACAGGGTAAGGGGACTCACTCACCCTCTCCTTCTCAGATTCAACAGAAATACCTTGGCCCAGCAAATGGGAGTTTCCAGATGGGTCCTAGGGACTCCATGAGTTCTAGTTTACTGTTTACCGTGTAGCAACCCTCTGAACAACACATTGCAGTAAATGAGCCATCTGGGATGCAGATGAGGTAAGCTGCTAGAGGTCGCCTAAAGGGTGCTACTCACTTTTCTGAAGCTTTGGGTGTGTTCTTCTCCTCGCCCCTGGCAAAGGGTCCTTCTGCAGCCTCCTTCATAAAGTTGACCAGGACCTCTGCACCAACCCCAGAATCAGGCTTCCCCAGGAGCTTCAGGATGGAAGCATGGAGCCGAAAGTACACCTAGGAGAGTGACACCTCTGGTGTGAGCAGCCTTCCCAGTTGCTAAGATTTGTTCCACAGGCCAGTCAGCCACACTGGAAATGGGCCCATGACCAGGGCAACAACAGGCTGCCACACACTGCCTGTTTTTGATAGCTTTTAAACCAGCCATCCTACAACTAATTTAAAACAAGCTGTGAAAATTAAAATGTATACTGTCAGCATTCCAGCTTCAGTGTTTACCCAGTAACTCAGGCACATGGTAGTGAGATGAGAGTAATAACCACTCATTATGATAACCCTTCAGCTCCGTTCACTGGGGCACTGCCTCCTGCCACCGTGCTGCTGTTCTCTTTGTGCCCTTCAGTGGGTACCCATAGAAAGTGAGTCTCTACATCTGTCTCCCCACTGAACTCTGGACTCCTTGAAACAAGGACTAGGTTGGATTTCTGTTTATAGCCCAGGCTCTGGGCAGAGCCAGGCACCTACAGGCCTCAAAAACGTCTTCCCCGTGGGTGTGGCGGGGGGATGGGTGGGCAGGCAGCTCATTGCATCCACTGGGCCCTGTGCTTTCCTCCATTTCCTCAAGTTCTTACCACATTCCTCAAGTTACAATGGGCAAAGAGCTGCCCAAGGCCCCATAGCCAGGAATGCCCAGGGCCAGGTTAAACCCAGGTCTGCCCTGACCTTCTCACACAGGAGTGGGTGTGAAGCAGACTCCCACTTGGAGGGCACAGTGGGTGGTATGAGGGCTGAGAACTGCTCACTGCAGGCCCTGGCTAAGCGGCCCCCCTCTCCCAGGTGAGACACCTGCTGGCAGCACTCTTGAGGGGGCATCCCAGACAGAGGGGGCTCACATCCAGAGCCCCTCCACCTCTAGCCCACCTATGGAGCCCAGAGAAATTGGCCCAGCAACTCCATTTTTAGATGTAGGAAACCACTCGAGGCACCCATGCACAATCAGGTGGCCAAACTTGGGGGAGGGCAAAGCATTCAACTGGTAAAGTTCATCCAAGTGGTGGGTAAAGTATCTTGAATGAAGGCACAATAGCAGAAAAGAATTTTTGTCAGGAGAGCGTTAAAATCTTCAGAGAAATGTCATTTTTAACGCAAGATATACACATATACCAGCTGACTCAAAGTTACATAGCTACAGTTGTTGCATGGAATGGGATGCCCCCCAAATTAACTATGTGTGCTTGCTCTCCTTGGAGTCAGCACCATATGCTGGGGGAGGGTGGGCCACACATCTAAGGCCTTGGTTCCTCATCTGGAAGCTGCTGGGACCCCCGGGGCTACCATCCTGCCTGCTCATCTGCTCTACCAGGCAGGAGCAGAGGCCAAACCCTGAAGAAAAAAACATGGAGGAAAAACAGAGTTGACATCATCTTCCTGAGGGCCACACACAGGTTCAGTGGCTTCCCAGAGGTGCCATGTGAGAATGCTGGGCTCAGTGGGCATCTGGCCCAGCGCCTCTCTGTTCCTGCAGGTGACTTAAGGCAAGTCACACCACTCCTCTGGGCCTTAGCCTTCTCACCCCTAAAGTGGAGTTCTTCCAAGGCATATGCCCCCAGGTAGACAGCATGAGCACTATGACAGGGAAGGACAGGTGACCCAGGGCTGCGAATGGAAGCAGCCGGGCTGCTGCTGCTGAGATAGCGTTCGACAAGAAGCTGTGTTTCCACACTTCTCCATGAGCCCAGTGAATATGGGCCCATCACCCAGACCATGAGTGCAGTGGTACAATCACGGATCACTACAGCCTCAACCTCCTGGGCTCAAGCAATCCTCCCACCTTGGCCTCCCACGTTCCTGGGACTACAGGCGCATGCCACCAGACCTGGTTAATCTTTTATTTTTTGTAGAGATGGGGGTCTCGTCATGTTGCCCACTAATCTCTGAGATTCCCAGCTCTGTATCTCAAACTCCTCCCAAAGTGCTGGGATTATAGGCGTGAGCCACCATGCCAGGCCCCCAAAAATTTTTTTTTAAATCATACCTTTTTTTTTTTTTTGAGACAGGGTATCACTCTGTCACCTAGGTTGGAGTACAGTGGCACAATCTCGGTTCACTGCACCCTCCACCTCCCAGGCTCAAGTGATCCTCCCATCTCAGCCTCCTGAGTAGTTGAGACTACAGGCCTCCACCACCACACGCGGCTAATTTTTAGAAGAGACAGGTTTCACCATATTGGTCAGGCTGATCTCGAACTCTTGACCTCAGATGATCCACCCACCTCAGCCTCCCAAAGTGCTGGGATTACAGGCGTGAGTCACCACACCTGGCCAAAATGAGACATTTTTGTTTGCTCATAAAATTAGCAAATATTAAAAAGAGAACCTCATCAATATGGCTGAGGGAAAGCAAACAGTCTCATCGGTCAGTACAACCTTGGGGCAAGTAGCCATTGATGATCAGAATGTTAAACAACCTGGCAATTCTACCTTTGGACTTTAGTCCTTGGAAATAATCATGATGTGCTCCCTGCTACAAGGACAAGGACATGCACTACCTGTGCCTTGTCATAGCAAGAAGTGGAGAGGAAACTAAACCTATCAAGGGGCTGTGCGGATAAACAAATGCCCTGCTAAACTACAGGGCACTAGGGCAGGCAGGGAAGCTCACCACACCTTCAATTACATTTTGTCCAGCGAAAAGGCAAGCTGCAAAATCATAAGAAAATGTTACTACATATTTATATGTTAATAGGAAAAAATTTGGACATATGGGGACATAGTAAACTATTAGGGATTATGGAGGGGCATACTGGAATCATTAGGGGCCTTCACATTCACACTGTACACTTTTGAGTTGTTTAAATCTCTTTAAAACACACACACATACACACAAACACACACACACACACAAAAACATGTTAATTTTATAATCAGGAAAAAAATCACAAAGACAGAAAAAAGCAAGTAACAGATTCTGTCCACACTCCAAGAGGCTTGCTGGACACGTGGGACTGGTAGAGACTGGGCACATAGTCTCAGAAAAGGCAAAGCCAAGGTGCACAGGGCCTTCAGAAGTTTCAAGTCCTGGGCTGAACCAGATGGTGGACATCTAGATCTCTACCATGTCCTTGGTTTTCCTGCCTACAAAATCGACAATCATGGCTTCCCAGCCTGCCTCACAAGACTGCTACGAGCAACAGTGACAGCATTCATCAGAAACACTCTGGAAACCATGAGAGAAAATCCAGGCAGTAAAGAACTGCTCTTTTCTTGAACAACAATCAGAAGATCCCAAATTGGGGGTCAAGACAGCACGCTGCTCACCCTAGCTCAGCCCCTGCCAAACTGGGTAGCCTGGGCACAGGCTGGGGCCTTGGATGTCTCGTTTGCACCCTGGAGGCAAGGGCGCCTGCTCTCCCTCCTGTCAGGCTACAGGGTGTGAATGTCCTGGGCCTGGGAGATGCTATGTGGCACTGACTGTCATCACCAAGGTCAGGTTCTTAAGGAGGAAAGACAATTTTCTTCTGAGAGATAAGAACAAAATGATCACTCTCCCAGAAAGGATGATAAACACCCCTTGGGAAAAGAGAGGAAATGATGTTTTAATTCAATTGCACATGAAGCTGCTCAACACGGATAATTTTGCAGCAGGTTGAAGGGCAGTCACTGGAACCTTGAGCCCCATGCCCAGGGAGATAGAGAAACCAGCCTGTCCCTGCCCTGCTTCCCCACCCTGGGCCAGCACGGTGTCACCTCCAGGGCCTCCATGGCCAGCTCGGGTGGGTTGTGGTAGTGGATCTTCTTGGGGTAGCGGGCAGCCTCCTCGTGCAGGTAGTGGCCAGCCTGCCTGTAGTGCAGCAGGTAAACGGTGGGTGGCTGCTGCTGCTTCTCAGCCACCTTGCCCAGCATGTAGTGGATGAGCCACTCCTCCTCATCACCATCACCCTCGCAGCTGGCTGCTGATGTGAAACAGTGCTTGGCTGTCTCCAGCATGCTGTCGCGTCGGCCCTCCATCTGTAAGAAGATCATGAGACTGGGCTGGCCTTATGCCTGAATCTGCTCATGGATCAGACTTTTTCCTGTACAAAGTTCTGCTGACCTATTTGCAAGTTTATACTCCTCTCAACAAACCAAGACACAGAAATGCCCTCACCGTTGCACAGCTAGTGGCACTGAAGTGTAGAAAGGCCTAAGGGTTTCTCAAAAGCACACACCAAGCAAGGCACAGAGCAGGACTTAAACTCAGGTCACCTCATGTCAACCAGGGTACTTTTTTCTGCTTCCCCCTGCAGCACCTAAAGCAGATTCACCTAGCACCCTGCTCCACAGCACTGGAGAGGACATTTACTAAAACACTCAGCACCCAGCCCTACAGCACTGAAGAGGGCATGTATTTAGCACCTCATTCCACTGCACAGGAGAGGGTATATACCCTTGGGGTACAACAGGACTTCCCACCATCTTCTCTGTGCTTTTTAAGACAGATGTGGAGTACTTGTAGAAGGGCAAATTCCTGAGTCCTACTTAAGACCCACTGACTGGGAGTCTGCATTTGCAGCAAGCACCTCCAGCCACCCTCTCACAGCCTGAGGGAAGGAAACAGCTAGCACAGAGGATCACCTTTTAAGAGGCGTTCCAACTTGGAGAGCACTGCTCTCCAGTCCTGGTCAGCTGCCAGGCAAACTCATGCCCCCTCATTCCAGAACTCTGGGCTGGAAGCTAGAGAGAAGCCTGCCTGTGCGGGCCCACCGAGCTGCTCTGAGCAGCCCAGGTCTCTGATCCCTCCTCTCTGTGGTCCTGGATCAATGGCAGGGAAGCCAAAACCTCTTCTTGCCTGACCTCAGGGGCCAGTGAGAGGGGAAGAGGCTGCAGGCACTAGTCTCTGGCAAGGGCAGCTGCTGCGGCCTGCAGGAGGTGCCTCATGTTCTTATCTAGCCAGGTTGAGCCTGCCCTTGGATGTCTGTCCAGTGGGTGCTTGTTTATGTGAAAACCTGTAGCAACAGCCCCAGGACTGAAATAAGGGAGCAATGTGCTACCCACTGCTCTGTTACACACTTCTCAGGGGAAAAAATAAAAATGACCACACAGGAAGTGGGAGATCATCAATGGGTGAAATACAGTGGAAAGGATCCCAGTGCAGGGCCAAACATGGGACCAACCAAGTGACTCCATCACACCCTCAAAGATGGGCTTCTGTTCCTCCAAGATGGGCTTCTGTGGCAAATGTGCTGAAGGAAAAGGCAATGGCTAAAAGGATATCCTTCTACTTGAATTGCTTTGTAGCTGTGTGACCTGGACCAACTCACTAGCCCCCCTGCCCACCCTGTTCTGCCACTGGCACCTGTAACAGCTATCTGCCAAGAAAGAAAGGGTAGCTGTGAAGAGCCCCATCTGGGCTGGCATCTGGTACCATGCAGACCCTTGGGAAGAGGCGAAGCCCCCACCCCTTCCCCATATAGGGCACACTGCCAATGTCCCTGTCCTTGTGGTGTGGAGGTCACAGTACCTCAGACAGGAACAGGAGGGATAGTCACTGAGGGTCTGCTGTGTTTCAGAAGCTCTACTAGACACCATCTCACTACCTTGCCATCCTCAGAGCAGAATAGGTACCTCATTCACCTTGCATATGGGGTGCTCAGGAAATGGCTGATGGCAGGTATTCCCAATGAACTCTCACAATACTGCCTTGGAGAAGGAACCACAACAGGAATGTCAGGTTACTGCTTCTAGGTCACACAGCTAGAAAGCTCTGGCTCCAAAGTCTTTCCCCTTGCCTGAGAACTGACATCATGGGGAAAGTATTTGTTCTCCTACACCACCACCTCTAAGGAGTTTCTTTATTTATTTATTTTGTGTGTGTGTGTGTGTGTGTGTGTGTGTGTGTGTGAATCTAAGCTTTCCTTTCTTTTTTTTTTTTAAGTTCTAGGGTACATGTGCATAACCTGCAGGTTTGTTACATATGTATACTTATGCCATGTTGGTGTGCTGCACCCATCAACTCGTCAGCACCCATCAATTCATCATTTATATCATGTATAACTCCCCAATGCAATCCCTCCCTCCTCCCCCCTCCCCCCTCCCCATGATAGGCCCCAGTGCGTGATGTTCCCCTTCCCGAGTCCAAGTGATCTCATTGTTCAGTTCCCACCTATGAGTGAGAACATGCAGTGTTTGGTTTTCTGTTCTTGTGATAGTTTGCTAAGAATGATGGTTTCCAGCTGCATCCATGTCCCTACAAAGGACGCAAACTCATCCTTTTTTATGGCTGCATAGTATTCCATGGTGTATATGTGCCACATTTTCTTAATCCAGTCTGTCACAGATGGACATTTGGATTAATTCCAAGTCTTTGCTATTGTGAATAGTGCCGCAATAAACATACGTGTACATGTGTCTTTGTAGTAGAATAATTTATAATCCTTTGGGTATATACCCAGTAGTGGGATGGCTGGGTCATATGGTACATCTAGTTCTAGATCCTTGAGGAATTGCCATACTGTTTTCCATAATGGTTGAACTAGTTTACAATCCCACCAACAGTGTAAAAGTGTTCCTATTTCTCCACATCCTCTCCAACAACTGTTGTTTCCTGACTTCTTAATGATTGCCATTCTAACTGGTGTGAGATGGTATCTCATTGTGGTTTTGATTTGCATTTCTCTGATGGCGAGTGATGATGAGCATTTTTTCATGTGTCTGTTGGCTGTATGAATATCTTCTTTTGAGAAATGTCTGTTCATATCCTTTCCCCACTTTTTGATGGGGTTGTTTGTTTTTTTCTTGTATATTTGTTTGAGTTCTTTGTAGATTCTGGATATTAGCCCTTTGTCAGATGAGTAGGTTGCAAAAATTTTCTCCCACTCTGTAGGTTGCCTGTTCACTCTGATGGTAGTTTCTTTTGCTGTGCAAAAGCTCTTTAGTTTAATTAGATCCCATTTGTCAATTTTTGCTTTTGCTGCCGTTGCTTTTGGTGTTTCAGACATGAAGTCCTTGCCCATGCCTATGTCCTGAATGGTACTACCTAGATTTTCTTCTAGGGTTTTTATGGTATTAGGTCTAACATTTAAGTCTCTAATCCATCTTGAATTAATCTTCGTATAAGGGGTAAGGAAAGGATCCAGTTTCAGCTTTCTACTTATGGCTAGCCAATTTTCCCAGCACCATTTATTAAATAGGGAATCCTTTCCCCATTTCTTGTTTCTCTCAGGTTTGTCAAAGATCAGATGGCTGTAGATGTGCGGTATTATTTCTGAGGACTCTGTTCTGTTCCATTGGTCTATATCTCTGTTTTGGTACCAGTACCATGCTGTTTTGGTTACTGTAGCCTTGTAGTATAGTTTGAAGTCAGGTAGCGTGATGCCTCCAGCTTTGTCCTTTTGACTTAGGATTGTCTTGGCAATGTGGGCTCTTTTTTGGTTCCATATGAACTTTAAAGCAGTTTTTTCCAATTCTGTGAAGAAACTCATTGGTAGCTTGATGGGGATGGCATTGAATCTATAAATAACCTTGGGGAGTATGGCCATTTTCACGATATTGATTCTTCCTATCCATGAGCATGGTATGTTCTTCCATTTGTTTGTGTCCTCTTTGATTTCACTGAGCAGTGGTTTGCAGTTCTCCTTGAAGAGGTCCTTTACATCCCTTGTAAGTTGGATTCCTAGGTATTTTATTCTCTTTGAAGCAATTGTGAATGGAAGTTCATTCCTGATTTGGCTCTCTGCTTGTCTGTTACTGGTGTATAAGAATGCTTGTGATTTTTGCACATTAATTTTGTATCCTGAGACTTTGCTGAAGTTGCTTATCAGCTTAAGGAGATTTTGGGCTGAGACGATGGGGTTTTCTAAATATACAATCATGTCATCTGCAAACAGGGACAATTTGACTTCTTCTTTTCCTAACTGAATACCCTTGATTTCTTTCTCTTGCCTGATTGCCCTAGCCAGAACTTCCAACACTATGTTGAATAGGAGTGGTGAGAGAGGGCATCCCTGTCTTGTGCCAGTTTTCAAAGGGAATTTTTCCAGTTTTTGCCCATTCAGTATGATATTAGCTGTGGGTTTGTCATAAATAGCTCTTATTATTTTGAGGTACGTTCCATCAATACCGAATTTATTGAGCGTTTTTAGCATGAAGGGCTGTTGAATTTTGTCAAAAGCCTTTTCTGCATCTATTGAGACAATCATGTGGTTCTTGTCTTTGGTTCTGTTTATATGCTGGATTACGTTTATTGATTTGCGAATGTTGAACCAGCCTTGCATCCCAGGGATGAAGCCCACTTGATCATGGTGGATAAGCTTTTTGATGTGCTGCTGAATCCGGTTTGCCAGTATTTTATTGAGAATTTTTGCATCAATGTTCATCAGGGATATTGGTCTAAAATTCTCTTTTCTTGTTGTGTCTCTGCCAGGCTTTGGTATCAGGATGATGTTGGCCTCATAAAATGAGTTAGGGAGGATTCCCTCTTTTTCTATTGATTGGAATAGTTTCAGAAGGAATGGTACCAGCTCCTCCTTGTACCTCTGGTAGAATTCAGCTGTGAATCCAAGGAGTTTCTAAGCAAAAGCTGAAGCACACAGCAGCTCAAACAGCTGCCAACATGTGTCCTGCAGCCCATCCTGCAGACACAATAAATCCAGGTGGAAAAGCAGCAATCAGGGGACTGTGTCCCCGTGACACATTCCAGGGTTGGAAGCTGTCTCTCCAGAGGTGGAAAGAACCCAGGAGGCACAAGATAGCTCTGCAAGGCAGTTTTCACCCTTGGCAACTATGAAACACTTCCCCCTACCTTCCCTCCCTCCCTGTCGGGACATCTGCATTGCAGGTGGATTTCCATGTCTCTCCTGCCACCCTAACACGCCAGCAAGATGGCTTGGGAACCCAGTTTCAGGACCTGAGCTTCCTGGGCCAATGGCTTCCATAAGATCAACACTGAGTTCAGTCCCAAAGGCTATGAGCCTAAGCGGAGGAAAGAACAAAGCAAGGGGAAAAAGTGTGTGGAAACTTGAGGTCAGTCTCCTTACCCACTCCCTGACTTCCCTGCTCCCTTCCTGGGGAGACCACTACAAACAAAGCTCCACAAACAAGTGCCATTGGCAGAAAGGGAACGCTGACTTCTCACCCTATTTATTTCCCGGAAAACTTTCACTCTGCCAAATCTCATTTGCCATCATTGGCGGGAGATGAAGGAGAAAATCCAAGGACTATGATCAGCTCAGCCCACTGAGTCCCAGCAGAGGATAATGCTGCTCCTGCTGTTACAGGGAAGGCCCCCTGGGGAGTCAGGCTCTGCATCCCAGGGCAGCAGCTTCAGTCCCCAGCCTGCCCAACTCTGGGTCCACCACAACACCAACAGAATCCCACAAGGTAATTTTGTGCAGGACAGTTACAATAAAATAGGGTTACAGCAGTTAAAAGGAATGTACTAGATGCACAGGAATTATCATGGCTAGAACAGCGTGGTGCTGAGTGAAAAAGGAAGCTGAGTACCATATACAGTGTGATAGCATTTAGATTGTGGTGTTTTTTTCTAGGAGTACATATTTATGTATAAAAAGTACTTTTTTTACAGTCTGGAAAGAAACAAGTCTGTTTTTGAGGTAGTAGGGGCAGCCAGAGGGATATGAGCTTTGCCCTTAATATTGTAACTGATTTAAAGAAGCCTGTGTCCCTTGTAAGATTTAAGAGTAAACTTTTCTTTTTTTGAGACAGAGTTTCGCTCTGTCTCCCAGGCTGGAGTGCAGTGGCGCGATCTCAGCTCACTGCAGTCTCTGCCTCCCGGGTTCACGCCATTCTCCTGCCTCAGCCTCCCGAGTAGCTGGGACGACAGGCGCCCGCCATCATGCCCGGCTAATTTTTTGTATTTTTTGAGTAGGGACGGGGTTTCACCACATTAGCCAGGATCGTCTCTATCTCCTGACCTTGTGATCTGCCCGCCTCGGCCTCCCAAAGTGCTGGGATTACAGGCGTGAGCCACTGCACCCGGCCAAGAGTAATTTTTTTTAAGATGGCAATGTTGAAGAGGAGGCGGTGCTGACACTTCTTTCCCCTATCCTCTTCCAGGGTGCAGTGCTACTGCACTATTGCTACCACTGCACTAGCCTAAACATGTCAGTATGGCTCCTTTACTTCCATCTCAAGGAGCCAAGGGTACCCTACTGAACAGAGACCTAAGGGCCAGACTCGGCATCCTGCACTAGGGTAATCCCCTACCAAGAGAGACTTCAAAAATCCCAACCTAAGCTCAAAAATTTTACAAGGACCCAACAAGCTCCTCTGAGGGAACAGGGAAGAAATAGCTACTTCTGGTGGCCAACACTTCTCCCCTCTTTATCGCTCAACTACACCGTAACTAATGGCTGACCAGCTGGGTCTAAGAGCCTGTCCCTAAATTTGTCTACATTAGACTGGGTGTCCAAAGACCAGGGACCAAATTGTCACTGACCATGGTATGGCTTGAGCTTCATGAGGAGATTCATCAGTGAGCTCCCAGCGTGGAAGTGTGGACAAGAATAAATTACGAATGAGACAGAGCTTCGTTGACCTGAGGGCACTCTGTCTGGACAAAAGAATGGCAGGCCCATCTGCAGCATCCCCTCCTCACCTGCTGCACGAGCTCAGGGGGCAGCTCGCCTCTCCACTGCTTCAGCTGACGTGAGGCGAATGAGTGCAAGGCGTAGGACATGGTGCCATACTCAATCCATAGAGACAAGTTGGAGCTGTCAATCTCCAGGGCCCGACGGAAGCAGTTCAAGACGGGCGTGGCATGCTTCCAAATGGGCCCATCACTCTTCAGCTCATTGGAGTTCAGCTTGTCCTGAATGCGGCTGGCCCGGGCCAGAGCCATGCCTGCCCAGGAATCAAACCTGTGGTGGTAACAAAAGCACCAGCTAAAAACACTACTACATGAAAAGCATGGAAGATAATGACAGGCTAGTGGGCAGGCAAATGGACACCATGGAAACTGTCTTCCCACACCAGGGCTCAGAGCCCAACTCTGACACTCACTAATGCCATGACCATGACCTAGACCAGCCATGTCTCTGAGCCTTCATTCCTAACCTGTGACACAGGGCTAAGAAGACCTACCTCAAGAGCTGTGGGCATTATGAGACAAAATGTATTTTAATCACTCAGCACCTCATAGGCATGCAGTAGCTGCTCTAATGGATGAGCTCCTGGACTCTGTTCCCCTGCTTTGCGGGGTTGCCTACAGAACAGCTCTGGTGGAGAGAAAAAGGAGTGCTCTACAAGACAAGTCAGGAGTGGTCCAGCCAAAGCACCAGGAAGACCCTCAGCCAGGTGTGACCTTATCTACTTCTGTGTGGGCAGAGCCTGCCATCAGCACATTTGCCAACCAGAAGCATGGGCAGCAGAGACCTCAGGACCCCAGCAACCCAGCTTCTACCTCATTCTGTCTCTGGGACCCTGAGCAGACCCTGCCCTTTCCAGCTCAGTTCTCAGCAGTAAAATGAAAAGTGAGGGACCACATGAGACCCTACCATTCTGACACCACCTGAAAGAAACTGACAGTGAGAACACAGAAACCTGTCTGAGAGGAGGAATGGCCACAGAGACACCAAGACTAAGATGATCTCTGGGCACCTGATAGTCTGGGATTTGATGAATGCTAGTACAAAGAACAGAAATGGCAGCAATCAAACGGACAGATGCCACCCTCCCACATGCCAATCGTCTTTAATGCACTGCTAGCACAGAAGACCAGACTAAGCACCAAGTCTCGCCTGGTACCTGCCTGTTAAGGCCAGAATGAAGGTGGCCAAGGCCTGGAGCACAGGATCAAGCCATCAAGGGCTTTCCTGGCACTGGGGCCAATCCCACATGAGACCCCGCCTCTGTGGCAGGGTTGCCTAATAGGCCAGGCTGATGGGTTGATACCCTCTAAACAGGGAGATATGAAGGTTGGAAGGACGCCCAGCTAAGCTGCCATGAGCCTTCATTCTGTTGAATACAGGGCTGTCAGGTGAGAGGTGCCATGCAAATACAGGTGGGTTTTATCACCCTCACTTTTCAGATGTGGAAATAGGGGAACAGAGGAGGAAACCCTTACTGTGGCGCAGTGAGCACTCAGCCAGACTGAGCACAGATAGGGCTGCTCTATCTCACTGGTTCCCAGTCACCCCGAGGGGACAGCCAGGGCTCTGCCACATGGCTCCCTGCCTGGAAGAAAACACAGGCTAAGCAAAAGAAGTTCTGTGAGAACCTTTCATACGAGCTACACAAGCCTTGCAAAATGGCTTCTTCACTCACACCCAGTCCCTTTTCTCCTTGGCCAGATGGATTCTGATGAGGTGGAATTCTCTGGTTTGCCCTGAGTTAGGGTGGTTCTGTGCTCACCCATGGCTCAAGGGCAGCTATCACAGCCTGGCCTCTGAGTCCTTCCAGAAAGTGTGCCTACAGATGCTACTCTGAACCCTTTAGACACAGGTCAGCCACAGTGGGTAGCCTCCTTTATCATACCTAGGAGGTAAGCCTTGTAAACCTTCACTCAAGGCTTACCTCCTAGGTATGATAAAATATTCCCTCTTAAAATCAAGTGCATCAGACTTCACGAATGTAGAAGGCCCCTTGGGAGGCTCCAGGCAATCACTACATTTTTTTTTTTTTGAGAATGAGTGTCGCTCTGTCACCAGGCTGGAGTGCAGTGGCACAATCTCGGCTCACTGCAATCTCCGCCTCCCAGGTTCAAGCAATTCTCATGCCTCAGCCTCCCAAGTAGCTGGGGCTACAGGCGCCCGCCACCACGCCCAGCTAATTTTTGTGTATTTAGTAGAGACAGGGTTTCACTGTGTTGGCCAGGATGGTCTCGATCTCTTGACCTCATGATCCGCCCACCTCGGCCTCCCAAAGTGTTGGGATTACAGGCATGAGCCACCACGCCCAGCCGCAATCGCTACATTTTAAGAGAAAGTCAAACAGGGCTTCACAGGAAGAG
The DNA here is from genome assembly GCF_007565055.1 of Rhinopithecus roxellana. NCBI lineage: Eukaryota > Metazoa > Chordata > Mammalia > Primates > Cercopithecidae > Rhinopithecus > Rhinopithecus roxellana. Next base: position 57,679,493 of record NC_044561.1, read on the forward strand.
AGCATGAGCTCCATGTGCAATGAGCTCTCCTACATGCACCATCATGATAATCGCTACCGCTAACAGTGCACTGCATCAGAGCGAAAAAGAGAACTCTGGCTTGAATTTTTCTATTACTTGTCCCCAAGAAGACAACCATAGTTAAGAAGCCTGCAGTGGAAGCAGCAAGAGTACACATCCTGGGGCTGTGAAAGTAGGCAGCACAAAACCAACAAGATGGAGCCAGGCTGCGCCTCCTTGCCCTGCACACCAGGGTCCAGATGGACACCTTGTACCTTCTCTAATAACCCTTTACCAATAACCCTCCCAGAGGACTTTGGAAAAGAGGCCTTCTCCTCTGCTCGTCTTTTTATGGAAAACCTGCCTTTCCTAACAACGGCAAAGTGCTAAACCACCCTCTCACTCCTTTTTCCCTGGTCTCTCTGCAATGGGCCGGGAAACCCCAAAGTGGCCCACTGAAGAGCTTGCTGAGCTGGAGTTACCCCAGTCATCCCTGCAGCCAGCCTAACCTCATACTCTGGTCACTGACCTATTGGGGCAGATGCAGATGTCATGCATGTAGAACTTGATGGCCTTGGACTGCTCCTTGTTTTTGAAATGATAATCAGCCAGGAGGTAGTAAAGCTCGTTCACCACCGGAGGGGAGGGGTCAGCACCCTCTGGGAGGCAGGGCACCTGGCAGGTGAGAGGAAAAGTATGAGGGGAGGTGAAGTCAAAGACTCAGATGTGACCAGTAAACCCAGGACTGTTTAGTCACAGGACAGACTCTCCAGCTTCCCCTGCCCCTCCGTCTGGTACAGAGCAGAAAAAGAAGCAAAGGAGCATATACAGCAGTGGCAGAGGGGAAGAGTGTGACCCAGCCCGGTCCCCCACTTCCTCAAGGTTGTGGGCCCACCTCAGTTGAAGTTCCCTCAATGTAGGCAGAGACTTTGTCCAGGCTAAGTGCTGGCCTCTCCGTGCGAGGCACAATGGTGGCAATTCTCTTCAGCAGGTTGGCCAAGTCAGCAGACACGGTGCTGGTCTTGTAGCTGTCAAATTCAGGAAGGGTCTTGGGCTTAAAATACTCAAACATAAACAGGGCATCCTCCCATATGAGATCCACCTTGAAAAAAAGACAGAAGGCAGATTCATAACACATTCAGGGTAAATGAAAAGAGAAAAACACATTCCTCCATAGAAACGCATTTTGTCCAATGTAAATGAGGTTATGGCGTATTGGAGAGCCTAAAACAAATCCCCATTATACTTAAAAAAAAAAAAAAAAAAAACTGCACTACAAAAATTAGCTTGGTGCGGTAGGTAGCAGGCACCTGTAATCCCAGCTACTCAGGAGGTTTAGGCAGGAGAATCTCTTGAACCTGGGCGGCAGAGGTTGCAGTGAGCCGAGATCATGCCACTGCACTCCAGCCTGGGCAACAGAGTGAGACTCCGTCTCAAAAAACAAAAAAAAAGTCCCCATGCCCACTATAATCCCCAAATCCAAGTGTCTGAAAAGCATAAGGCTGGTCTGCAGAAAGACAGACATTGGAAACTACAAGCTGCGCTCTATAAGCCCACATGGCTGAGCCAGAGGGTGGGTTCCTTCATGCGGGGGGACCTTCGGCCAGCGGCAGACCCTCTCCACTTGGTAGACAAATTATTGAAGGAGGGCTGACTCCAGGGAGGGTGGCCCTAGGTTTGGGGTCCACAGCAGGGGCTCTGTCCTAAGGAGCTTACATTTTAGTGGATGGAATCCCTAAGATCAGACATAACTGACAGTACTGAGGAGCCATTAGATAATACACTCAATAGCACTCTAAAAACCAAAACAACACAAAAATGGAAAACCTCTAAAGAATTATTCATATCCAAAATGGAAATAAACTATCGATAATTGCCATGCTACATTTTTTGGTCTTAGGGTAGTTTTGTTTGCTGTTTGTTTTTAGAGATGGGGCCTTGCTCTGCCATCCAAGGCTATTCACAGGTGCAATCACAGTGAACTCCAGCCTTGAAATTCTGGCCTCAAGCAATCCTCCTACCTTCACCCTCTAGAGCAGCTGGAACTAAAGGTATGCACCACCATACCTGGCTCTACATATTAGCCAACATTAGTTGAATGTTAGTCAACATTTATGAAAATAAGTTTTTGCAAGAAAAACCCTTGTCCTTTGAGAAGAGAAGACTCCATCAGACCGTCTTCTCTCCTCCTTCTCATGCAACTCCAAGCAGGACTGCCAAGATGACTGTTGACAAATATGACATCCTTCAAGAGAGCTTACAGCTCCTGCTTCTCTCTTCCTTGAGCCTACTGCAGCACCCTCACCTGCTGGACTGAGTGTTCCTCCAGGTACCTGGCCTTACTCTTCTTGCTGGGGAAGCTGTACAGGCAGTAGAAACACTGCTCCAAGGCTGTCTCCAGCTCCTCCTTGTAAGGGTGTGTGTCTTCAGAGGTGGATGCAGCCAGTTCCTTTTGGAGTACTCGTACCTGTGGTGGGCAGAAGAGATGCCTGAGGTGAGGGCCTGTAGCCACTGCCTCTATTTCACAGCAGGGCCCCAGACAGACCACCACTCTATCAACTCTTTTAACCTGAGGTGGCTATGTCTGTTGGGCTCCTGCATGACATGACTTGATTCCAAAAATACCTGTTTCCCAGAAAAGTCTTGTTATCCTAATAGGAGCTATTCTGGTCCCACCTCTGGGCCCAGCAGGAGCCTCCTGATGGGTTTATCAAGCTGCCTTTCTTCTAGCACACCTAGCCAGTTTCTACCAGCCACCAGAAGAAGATATTATTTGCCTCCTGGGAACTTCACTCATTTATTTAGTCATTCATTTCCTCAATGAATAATTACTGAATATTTTCTTATAATAGACACAGTATGACACAGTCCTTGCTTTTTAGAAGTTCAGATTCCAATGGAGAGAATAAAGTTAGATAAATATTTATAAAAAATAATTATGGCCGGGCGCAGTGGCTCAAGCCAGTAATCCCAGCACTTTGGGAGGCCGAGATGGGCGGATCACGAGGTCAGGAGATCAAGACCATCCTGGCTAACACGGTGAAACCCCGTCTCTACTAAAAAATACAAAAAACTAGCCGGGCGAGGTGGTGGGCGCCTGTACTCCCAGCTACTTGGGAGGCTAAGGCAGGAGACTGGCGTGAACCCGGGAGGCGGAGCTTGCAGTGAGCTGAGATCCGGCCACAGTACTCCAGCCCAGGCGACAGAGCGAGATTCCGCCTCAAAAAAAAAAAAAAAAAAAAAAAATTTTAACATGAGATGTTAAATCCCACTAGGGCTAAGAGAATCTCCCTCAGACAAAACATAAATGAGGATCAGAGAGGATGTGAACAACATAGTAAACAAGTTACATCTATGAATATGAGAGCCGACAGCTATTGTTATGCCCAACTATTAGCAAATACACATTATTTTCAAGCATCCATGAGATTTTTGCCAAAACTGGATGAAAAGCAAGTCTAAACAAAGACCAAAAACTAGATATAAGACATACTATATCCTCAGCTGAACACAATTCAATAAAATTAGAAATCAATTACACAAAAATAGCAAATACCAAATATCAGAACATATGGGAGGCTGATAAAGATGTGTTTGGGAAAACTTATAGTCTTCAATACGTGTATTAGAAAAGCGAATACCGGCTGGGTGCAGCAGTTCATGCCTGTAATTCCAGCACTTTGGGAGGCTGAGGTGGGAGGATTGCTTGAGCCCAGGAGACTGAGACCAGCTGGGGCAACAAAGTGAGACCCTATCTCTACAAAAAATTTAAAAATTAGCCAGGCGTGGTGGTGCACACCTGTAGTCCCAACTATGTGGGAGGCTAAGGCAGGAAGACTGCTTGAGCCCAGGAGGTCCAGGCTGCGGTGAGCTGTGACTGCACCACTGCACTCTTAGCATGGGCAACAGAGCAAGACCCTGTCTCAAAAAAAAAAAAAAAAAAAAGAGAATAAAATCAAGGAAGACCTCTGAGACAAAAACGAATTTTCTTTTTTTTTTTCTGAGATGGAGTCTCGCTCTGTCACCCAGGCTGGAGTGCAGTGGCACGATCTCGGCTCACTGCAACCTCTGCCTCCCGGGTTCAAGCAATTCTCCTGTCTCAGCCTCCCAAGTAGCTGGGACTACAGGTGCCTGCCACCATGCCCAGCTAACTTTTTTATTTTTAGTAGAGATAGGGTTTCACCTTGTTGGTCAGGCTGGTCTCAAACTCCTGATCTCAGATGACCCACCTGCCTCAGCCTCCCAAAGTGCTGGGATTACAGGCGTGAGCCACTGCGCCTGGCCCTAAATTTTTAAAAATAATAAAAATAATAGGAAAAAGATAAAAAAGAGTGAATACTAAAATAAGCATTCAATTTCAGTAAGTTAGAAACAATACACAGTAAATTCAAAGAAAGTAAAAAGAAATATTAAAGTAGTAATGAACTAGAAAGCAAAGAAACAATGGATCAATAAATCAACAGTAATTTGAAAAGACTAATTTATACAAACCTCATGAAAGACTGGTTTTTAAAAGGTGGGGGGAGAAATCACAAACTATTTTAGCAATGAAAAAGGGGCATAACTAGAGGTAGAACAGAACTTTTTAAAGCATAAGCAAAAACCATGAACAGCCTCATGCTCTAAGTGAAAACTGTTACCACAATATAATTGATTTGAGAAGAGAAAATCTAAATGGACCTATAATCACTAAAGAAAGAGTAGTTTAGAATTTATAAAAGAGAGACAGAGTTCTAGATCACAGGTGGCAAACCACCCCATGGGCCAAATCCTGCCCTTACCTGTTTTGTAGGCCTGGGAGTTAAGAACGATGTCTGCATTTTTAAATGACTGATTGAAAAAAAATTAACAGAAAAAAACTTAACACATGAAGATTATATGAAATTCAAATTTTAGCATCCACAAGTTTTGTTGGAACAAAGCTGCAGCCACTGATTTACATAGTATCTACCACTGCTTTTCTGAGGCAACGGAAGCCCTGAGTAGTTGCAACAGAAACCCGAGAACCTACAAAGCCTCAAAGATTTACTATTTGTCCCTTTACAGAAAAAGCTTTGGTGACCCCTGGCAAAGGGTATAAGGGGAGAAAAAAAGAAAAAACTATAAGGATTGAAAAGGAAGGAAAAAATAGTTATTCATGGATGATATGACTGTCTACATAGAAAATTCAAGTCTACCACCCACTAAAATTAACAGAAGTAGTAAGTAAAGGAACTGTGCATAAGAAAAAATTATTAAAAAACGAATGCTCCTGCATGCCCACAAAAATCAAATAGAAAAACTGACATTTAAGTATCTATTTATAACAGTAACAAAAACAATTGAAACCTAAGCAATAATCTAACAAAATATATACAATTTTACAGCTATACTTTGAAAAAATGAGAGAGAAAGAAAAAAAGTATTATAGAGAAAATTATTAAGCTGAATGCATAATAATGAAAGCATAAGACCTAAATAAACAGAGAGATATACCACATTTACGACTGGAAAGACTCAACCATACAAAAATGACAATTCTTTTGCAAATTAATTTGTGAGGTCAATGTCATTCCAATCAAAATTCCAATGGCGGGTTTGTGTTAGGGGGTTGGATATCACAAAACATCACAGACTGATCTTACAATGCTACAGAAGAGGAAAAGGCCAAGAATAGTCAAGAGACTAAGAGGTACGTGAGTAGGTTAACCCCACCAGGTATCAAAATCTCTCAAAAGACAATTCAGTATATTGTCTTTGAGACAATTCAGTATTGTCAGGAACAAACAAGACTCCTATGCCAATAAAAAGAACAGAGCCGACATGAAAGAAAGTGACTTACAAGTCAGCACAGAGAACAGACTCTTCAAAAAATGGTACAAACCAACTGGCCATGCATATGGAATGTAAAATTGGATTCCCACCTTATCTTTTAACAAAAATAAAATTTAGATGGAATACAGACACATGAAAAACAAGAGCAAACTAGTAGATTACTGCAGAGGAGATCTTTATATAATTTTGTGAGAGGGAAGTAAAAGTACCCCACCCTTCAAAAAATCACAAACCTCAAAGGAGAAGACTAACAAATTTGACATTCAAATTTTAAAATTCTGTAAAACAAATACCATACACATAGTTAAAAGATACCCCACACAAAGGTGCACAGAAACAGAAATAGAACTAAGCACACAGACACAATATGTGCATGTAAAACTGGTGAAAATTATATATCAGACGAAAGACTGGAATTCAGAGTACCTTAAGAAAAAAAACTGCAAATCAATAGGAAAAAGAAAAACAAACCACTAGAAAGATGGGCAAATTATGTGAACAGGCAATTTACATAAGAGGAAACCCAAGGGGTAAATAGGCATAAAAAGATATTCAATCTCACTAGTAATTATAAATTATTAAAAACAACATTTAAAGAACAAAGAAATACCATTTCATGTCTTTCAGATGGGCATCAACATTTAAGTCTACTGTACCTAGGGCTGACACAGCCGTGCAGGAATTCCCACACTGCTATCAAAAGTATAAAATTGTTCAATAATTTTGGAGAATAATCTGAAAATAAAATTTTTAAAGTTAGCAATGTGCATACTCTGTGATCTAGTAGTTCCTTTTACAGGAATCTACACAAGAGAAACTCTCACATGTATACATAAAACAACCTCTTGGTGGACGTTAACCATAACATCATTTATAACACCCAAAATGCATAAATAACCTTAATGCCATCATTAGGAAAGTTTATTTTTTAAAAATATAATAACAAATACTTACAGATGAAGTGATATAAATGTCTAGGATTTGATTCAGAATAACGTGGGATGACTGAGAAGGTAGGTGGGGGAGTGGACGTGCATTATGAATAATAATGACTAACCAGTGCTCAGTATATGCAAGTGCACTATACTTTCTATTTTAATAATGTTGGGAATTTTCCATACTAAAAAGTTTAAAAGCATGATATACTCACACCATAGAACCCTGTAAAGCAATTAAAATGAATAAACTAGATGTACTTGTATCGATGTAACTATATCTCAGTATACTAAAATAAATAAAAGCAAGCTGCAAGAGGTTACATACTATATGATATTTAGAATGTAAAATTTTAAAACTCATGTAACTATATACTATTTACTAACAACAGATATATAATTAGGTATAAAAAAACATGGACAAAAAGATACACACCAGCTTCAAGAGAGTGAGGGAGGTAGGGTAATGAAGAGCACGTTTTCTTGTTAACTCTTATTTTTATCAGAAGACAAATCTGTGGCAAATACAGCAGATTGTCAATACATATAAAATCTGGGTGTGTGGCTAGGCACAGTGGCTCAGGCCTGTAATCCCAGCACTTTGGGAGACCAAGATGGGCGGATCACAAGGTCAGGAGATCGAGACCATCCTGGCTAACACGGTGAAACTCCGTCTCTACTAAAAAATACAAAAAACGACCCGGCACGGTGGCTCACACCTGAAATCCCAGCACTTTGGGAGGCCAAGGCGGGCAGACCACGAGGTCAGGAGATCAAGACCATCCTGGCTAACACGGTGAAACCCCGTCTCTACTAAAAATACTGGGCTGGTGGCAGGCGCCTATAGTCCCAGCTACTCGGGAGGCCGAGGCAGGAGAATGGCGTGAACCCGGAAGGCGGAGCTTGCAGTGAGCAGAGATCGTGCCACTGCACTCCAGCCTGGGCGACAGGGCGAGACTCTGTCTCAAAAAAAAAAAAAAAAAAAAATCTGGGTGTGGTACACAGAGGGTGGGCACACAATGTAAGAAGGAATATCCAGGTGTTAATAAAGGCTCTATAGCACAGGGGTCATTTGAGCTGTGTGGAGATGAACAGATAAGAATCCATCAATCCAAGTAGAATATATGAAAAGAAATAAGAAAAGAAGAGATCCAAGAGGATTTCTCTCAGAGAACATTTCCATTCTATGTAAGAAAAGAAAACGATCCACACAAAAGGTCTCCCTGATGTTGGCCTCAAATCACTCTCACAATGCAATCCTTTTACCTGCAGACCATGAGCCTGGGGCAAGGAGAAGAGGTAGTAATGAAGTATTCGACCTTCATAATCCCCATGGCACCCAGATCACGAGTGCTCAGCAAGCATCTCTGGAGAAATGAATGAATGTCTTTATGTTTGTTTATTCACTCATTCAAGAAATATCAACTGGGCAGCAGTCTGTCAGGCATTGCTCAGGCCCCAGGGATGCTTCAAATAGCAAGATAGAAAAGGTCCCAGGTCCCAGGGATGCTATCTGGTGGGGGAGGGGCACATGACAGAAACAAATGGTGGGGGTCCCCAGCAGTAGACATGACAGCATGTGGCAAGAGAGAAAAGCCTCTTTGAAAAGGCAGAAAGGAAACAACAAACCAGTCATGCAGAAGCTGAGGAAGAGTATGGCAGGCAGAAGGCACACGGTGGTCAGGAAAGCTGCTGCAAAGGTTGGAGAAATCTAAAGGCTGGGCCTTGGGCAGGAAAATCAGAAACTATAAAATGAAACACAACAGTGCTCAACTCACTTCTACTCCCTCAAATTCACTAGCAGATAGCAGCTAGAATTCATACTCCACTAGAAAAGACATAGATTAAGAAAAACGAAACAGGACCATCTTATTGCCCCTTCAGCCCACCCCTTTACTCTTAGCACCACTCCCACCCAAGCTAGCCTAAGGTATTAACTCAATCTTCCCAATCAGCATAAGGAGGATGGTCTTGTGGAAGTGACCTTATAGAAGCTGAGACTGTCCCTGCACTCTCCGGTTGGCAGAGGGAAGGCAGAAAAAGGGAGTGGCTGAGTCCTGGCAGCATTACAGACTCATCCTGGAAAAACTCTTCCAAAAATAGTCTTGGAGGGTAGAGCTGACCCAGGGTGAGCATCTCAAAGGCCCTCAGAGCTCACAGGGTAGGGGAGACATTCAGGTACCTGGAGCTGGGGCTGGAAATTGCCTCAGATACTAACCAGCAACAGGGACCTGGGTCAGATGGGTCTCCTGGACGAATTACATCCTCAGCTTAAGTGTTTTGCAAACTGTCAAGCTCTATACATACATGAGCTCTATACCTATGCATACTCTCCTTTAACCTGTATTTATTAATCACCTACTATGTGCCAGTTGCTGTACTAAGTACTTGGATCCAGCAGTGAACAAAACTAGCAAAACCCCCTAGTCTCTCTGAAGTTAATTTCAGTGGAGCAAAGACATACAACACATACAACGAGTGTATCACACAGCATGCTGGAGGATAAGCACCAGGGGGAAAGCACAGGAAGATGGTGAGGACTGGGAGGGAGGGTGCAGTTGTGAAAGAGCAGGTATTGTTCCCTGAAGAGAAGGTGTAGAGCAGGTGATGGCAAATGCTTTCTTAAAGGGCCAGATACTAAGTATTTTAGGCTTTGCTGGCCATACAGTTCCATCACAGCTATTGGACTCTGCCACTCTACTGCAAAAGCAGCCACAGTTAATATGTAAATGAAGGGGCATGGTTATATTCCAATAGAACTTCATGAATAAATATTATAGGCTGGGTTTGACATCCCTGTCTTGGTATATGAAGAACACCAGGTGCTCTGTAACTGGTCTGCACGCTGCTTGGCCTCCTACTCAACAGTGAGATTGGAGACAGGGTTCATGCTGCTTATCCCTAGTAAACTCAGGGAGATACTTCCAGTCAATCACAACTGACAAGTGCAAGGAAGTGTATGTGCTCTCACTAATCATTTACTAATTGAATGGATGTAATACTAGCTAATGAATGAGCAACTACTACTTGGCATTGTGAGTCATGCTTAGCAAACAGGACTCAACAGAAGGCGGTGGTGGTGCATGTGGTTATTTACTCCTGAAATTACAACTACAAGGCCTAGCCCTGTACCTGACTAGGAAGAAACTCAGTAAGGACTACTGGATCTAAATCAACCTGCTATTCAAGAGTTCCAGAGCTTCCTGAGGATCAAGTGCACAAGGGAACTTTCTGGCAAGAAAGTCTTATCAGACTTTCTGACAATCTTCAGTAACTACACTAAGTAATGCTGTTAAGTCAAAGATGCACAGTGGGCCCACTGAGGGAAGGCTGAGCAAGCTCTGCATGCCAACATGAATCTGTCCCCTTCCCATTCCACCTCCCACCACAGCCCTGCCCTGCACTGGCAGTCTGCAGCCCAGGGGGAGCACTTACATAGAATCGCAGCAGAGCCCCATCTGAATTGCAGCACCAGGACCTCCTGCCCAAATACTCGTGGGCTGTGTTCAGCAGCATGAGGGAGGATGGGAGCATGGGCGTCTCCGACATCCCTAGGGAAAGCCCAGGCCGACAGACACAGAGTTAGTGTGGGAACCTGCGTGCCTGCAGGGGCTGCCAGGCTCAGTCTCTTCTTTTCAGGCTTTTCTGTCTTTATCAACATGACCATAGATTTTTCTTTTCCTTTTTTTTTTTTTTTTTTTTGCCTTTTTAAATAAGTAGTGACTTGAATGGCTTTACTAAAGCAATACACGCTTATCAAAACACAATTCAAGCCATATAGGAAAATATAAAGGAGCACACTTTATCCATCAAAATACTAGCCCAGAGAGAACCAATGCTGACATCTGGTGAACCTCCAGTCGAAGCATCCTTCTGTGCATATCTGATGCATTTTGAATGAGAGAAAAGTAATTTATAACAATGGAACCCATACTACACATGCCATTTCTTAACTTAAAAAAAATTTTTTTTTAAGAGATAGTAACTGTTGCCCAGGTTGGAGTACAGTTGGCACAATTATAGCTCACTGCAGCCTCCAATTCCTGGACTCAAATAATCTTCCCGCCTCAGTCTCCTGAGTAGCTGGGACAAACTAAGGGTTCAGCAGCGGGGATGGTTCAACAGAGCATGCACCTCTCATCAGCATGATGAAAACAATGGAGCAAAATGGAGCAACGGCCTTACAAAACAGAGAATAAAATCCTTTTGCAATCTGGCCCCTCCTCCCCTGTCCAATCCCCATGCCCCAGGTCTCCAGTCTAAGACTTGCTCAGTCCCTGGCCCCACTCTGCCTCCCCAGTGTCTTCCTCTGCCCCTGCTCTTCCATCAGGGCTCAACTCAACCCATACCCACACCCATGGGCAGCATCAGGTGCCCTCCTCTCAGTCCACCACACCAGCCTGATACTGTTAGATAGTTGATCTGTCGCCCACCACCACAAACCTGTCAAGGCCAGAGGTATCCTATTCACAGAGCCCTGACATGTCATCAGCAGGTGATGAATTTTTGAGCAGTGAATAAAATTATAGAGAAAGTGTGAAGGGAAGGAGAAAAACCATATGTTAACTCTGGTTTTCTCTGAGCAGTTGGAATAGGGATGACTTTCCTTTCTACTTTTTCTTGTTTTACAAATTATTGAGGAAAAATCTTCAATAAACTTAATTTTAAGCTAGTTGAATACAAGCATCAATAGATACATACTATTTTAACAACTGCACACAAACTAGATGTGCATTAGGCCAAGTCTGGACAGCAAATGCAAGAAAACAAAAAATGGAAAAAGAAAAAAAAAGATCTATCTGATAAGATTATAGGTGATCTTTCCTTTAAGTGTCATTTAGCTGTTGTACTGTCGTTTCTTCAATCCAGCACATTTTCTACCATTGCACTGACCATGGATCCAGGGCCATCTCCATTAAGGGTCTAGGACAGGCCCTCCCTGGATTCTCATCACTCAGCACCCACCATGAGCCAGGCATTGACTCACCATGGTGATTCATGGCTTTATTATTTCATTTCATCCTCAGAACAACTTTCTGAGGTAGATACTATTATTCCCAATACGGGTATGTGGAAATAGAGGCTGAGGTTATATGACTTGCCCAAGGTCACACATCTAAGAAGTGACAGTTGGGATGTGGAACCTGTGCTCGCTCCACGCTGCCCTCGGCTTACCATCCCTTGGGGTGTCATGGGGATTAAAGGAGCTAGTGGGTACAAGGCCTCCTGGAGCAGTGTCAGCCTCCTGGAGCAGTGTCAGCATTCCTCATAAGTAGTAACCTTTTGTCACTCCCTCCATGCTGCCACCTGCACCAAACATGCAATGTTCACACACCCAGGACTCCTGTGCCCACTGCACAGTAAGCTCCCTTAAGGAAGAATCAAGAACACTTCTGCCTCTGTCCAGGCGCAAGCAAAATCCTTGGATTGAGTGGATGAAGCCCCACTCACAACATCTGGATAAGGTCCAGGACCCTAGGGCAGAGGACAGGGGCAAGGACATGGGAGTCAGAGCTCATCCCCACTGCACCCACTGCCTGTGCACCTTCCTCCGCTGGGTTTTGGAGCTGTTGCTGGTGGCACAGAGAGTGGAAGGTGTCTTCCTCCTGCCAGATGATCCGGTGTAGAATGATCCAGGGCAGCACTGAAGAGACATGGGGCTCCTTAGCCTCCTCCTGCACGGCCATGCTGCAGTCAATGACCTGACGGTGAGGGGCGGGAGACAGTAGAAGTGTCACAGCAGGGTAAGCCTTCAGGGCAGACTGAAGGGAGGCAGGAGGCCTCTTGGGGAGCTGGTACATGCTACCTGCCCACCCCCACTGTTCTGATGTGCACACTGTAATCTAGCAGATCCTCAACATGTCATCGGACAGAGGCCCATAATGTCCAAAGATAGAGTCACACCACCCTCCATGCCACATGCAGTTACTGATACCCTCAGTACCTACTATGTGCTGCATCCTGTGAACAGGGCATGGGGGAGCTGAGAGCCCAGAGAGAAGAGAGCAATGGGCAAGCTATACAAGTGCAAAGCGTCAGTATGGCTGCTGCAATGAGAACAGATGCAGCCACAATAGCTCACAGAGGAGGGGTGGGGCAGACAGGGGAGAGCCTTTTAAAAGTTTCCAGGTGTGTGGCTGTGGTGTGTCCAACACTCAGGGAGGGCAAGGAGTGGGGGCAGAGGACAGGCATGCAGGCAGGGACCTCAGAGGGTAGCCCAGGAGGGCTGCAGCCAAGGGAGCACAAGACCAGGGGGAGAGACAGGCCTGGGGCTCAGTGTGCCTTAGGTGACACACAACCTGGAGGGAACATGAAGGGTTTTAAGTGAGGGGGGAGCACGTTCACATCTATTTTGGAAAGGTGCCTTTGTGGTTGGACAGTGGCTGGAAGGAGCAGAGGAGACTGCGGCGAGTGTGCTGCTGCAGCTCAAGCAAGAGTAGCAGTGGTCTGGACTACAGCAGAAATATGAAGACAGAGGGAGAAACAAAGGCTGGAGGGGTGAGGATATAGATTTGGCAGGACTTGCTGAAGGCCTGAGCGGGAATTGAGGAGACAGCCCAGAGTGCTTCACAGGAAGATTCTCTGCCTTAAAGCCTTCCTGGACAACGCAGGGTGCTGTGACCACTCCTTAGTTGGAAGTGCCAGGACGGCATGGGATGCTGGAGCCATCACAGCCTACGCTGTGGCTCCCATTCTGCCTCTGACTCGCTGCAGGCAGACCAGGGCCTCCCTGTGAGGTTTTTTCTTCTCCTCTGGGATGGATGGTCTGGAAGAACCCTGTGGCACCAAGTGCTACATAGTCTCCAATCCCCAGATCCAACCAGCCCCAGGAAGGTCTGCAGCCTACACACAAACCCCTCCTCAGATCCCGAAAGTTCCAGCCAAAGAAGCCATCATGTCCCCTTTGGGTGCCTAATTAGCAATGAAAGCTTAACTACTGAAGAAGAGGGATGTCAGAGAGACATACCTACTGGGGCAGGGCAGGGTGAGAAGGAGCCAGGGGTTACCTGGATGAGGTTGTTGGTGAGCCGCACGAGGCCAGTGGTGGAGGATGATTCCTTCATGATGCTGCCACTGCTGTCCGCAGAGAGGGCCTGCTCGATACCCATCAGCAGTTGGGTCACTGTGGCCACCCACTCCTCCTTGGCTGCAGCCTCACTTGAGTTCACCATCTGCTGGACGGCCTCATTCAGAGCCACATCGGAACACTCAAAACACTGCCGATAGTCCTTCAGCCGGAGCAAGGAGTCCTAGTACAGCAAGAAGCCAGATGAAGTGCACGGTGAGCTCAGCACATCTGGGCCCAAGGCCTGAGCAGGGACAACTGAAGGAAAACAGATGAGGGGCGGCAAAAGAAAGGGAAGTACGAGCCCCAGCACAGCATAGGCCCCATGCAGCCCAGAGGTGCCTGGAAGGGCAGTCTGATGGCCTGTGGGCAATGGCAGCAGAGAATATCACCAGTCACGGAGGTTTCAGAAAGGCTTCACCTCTGCACCTCACCTTCCCCATTTATAAAGTAGGGATGCTGGGAATGAGGCTGCAGAGCCAGCCAAGGTGAGACAGGGACCCCTACACCTGTCAGCTCTCCCCAGAGCCACTGTGCCCATCCAGTGCCAGGGCTCTGGAGGGGGTTCAGCAAGGAAGGGGCAGACTGCCAGAGACGGACTATCTCAGTGGAGGAGGGCCTGAGCCAAGGCCACAACAGAGGCAACTGGCCAGGCAACGCTAAAGTCATCATTCTATCAGGTCTCTCCTCCCCAGGTGCCCTGATGGGGCCAATGTGTAAGCCATATGAGCCTCAGCCACCACATCATCCACTCAGTGGCACTGTGGGCCTTAAATGAGATGATGTGCATATTACACTCAGCACAGTGCCTGGCACATGGAAGAATTCTGAGACCACCACACTGAACTGTTACTTCTATTTTAAAAGCTTCTCTTTGGAAGGAAGCCATTGCTTTTTGCAAAGCTCCTTTTTTTTTTTTTTTTTTTTTTTGACCTAGAATACAACCTATTTAAATGCCTGGGATCTCTCTTTCATCACTGTGCTGGTACATGGGGAAACACAGTCTGTCTGTGAATTCACAGATCTGGTGGGCTGCTTGTTACACCTGCAGGAAGCACCTGCTGCCCGGTGCCCCATTGGGCTCTAACCTCGCCACAGCCCAGGCCTGGCAGCGGCTCCTCCCAACCTTGACACATGCAGCTGCCACTCTCTGAGATGAGACCAACAGGTGTGGGGTCAGAAATACCTGAAACTGCCTTTGGAATGTGGTGTAGTATCTGAACACAGAACAAAACCTCCCCCAATTTATAAATCCTAATTGCCAGGAAAATGGGGCCCGTGTTTCATTAGAGAAAGCCAGCACCCTTTACCAGGAGGCCACTGGGGTTCGAGGGTGCCTACAGGGTGCTGATGTGGGGGCCCAAAGCCTGAGCTGATGCCTCCTGGTCAAAACACCCAACATGTGAGAGCCAGAGGATTATTTTCCAGCATGATAAAGAGTATTAAATGCAACCAGAGTCATTGTGAAAGTCAGGGACAAGACAAGGACCTGCTAATGGTGCTCTAAAATATGACAATCTCCAGGGCTCAAGGCCAGAAAGAAGCAAAAAAGTAGAATAAACACCAACGAATGAGGGGACCAAATTACCATCGACTGGGGGCAACACAATCATCTACCCAAACACAATCAAACAAGTCAGACAGAAAACAAGCGATAATGGGAACTCAGTGAAGCACCCAGACTCAAACACGAAAAATCAATACGGTTTCTATGAGCCAGCAACGTAGGAATACATGGAAAAGATAATGAACAACAAGAAGAGTCTGCTCAATATAGCAACCAAAAACATTAAGGACTAAGAATCAACTCAACAAGACACGAACTATCCAATTAGACTGAAGAACATAATAGGCAGCTTGCCCACTGGGAGAAAGCACCACTATACACCTACAGGAGAAGAAGACTGCAAGTTCACTGCCCCGCTTGAGAAAAGCTAAATGAAGCAAGTTAAATGCAAAACATAAAACATTAACTCTGCAGGAATAAAACAAAAGCAAATACTCTTTTTATCTCTCTGTTGATGGGTCTCTTGTCAGCCTCCCCTCCAGAACATGGACCAGCCTTCCTCTTGGCCCAGTGCCAGGCATCCCATAAAAGCTCAAGCTATGTATGTAGAAAAAGTGGATGAAGGCCAGGCACGGTGGCTCATGCCTGTAATCCCAGCACTTTGGGAGGCCAAGGCGGGCGAATCACAAGGTCAGGAGATCCAGACCATCCTGGCTAACACAATGAAACCCCATCACTACTAAAAATACAAAAAATTAGCTGGGCATGGTGGTGGGCGCCTGTAGTCCCAACTACTCAGGAGGCTGAGGCAGGAGAATGGCGTGAACCCGGGAGGTGGAGCTTGCAGTGAGCTGAGATTGCACCACTGCACTCCAGCCTGGGTGACAGAGTCAGACTCTTGTCTCAAAAAATAAAGAAAGAAAGAAAGAAGTAGATGAATATTTCTCCACTCTTGGAAAGACTGTCTAAGCATAGGAACAAAAACCACAATGAGCAACGAACAAAATCACACATGTATGAAAACATCAAAAGATTTGACAGCATAAAAATTCAAAACTTCTCGGCAATTTAAAAGCAAACAATTGGGAAAAAAATATTTGCAAGATCTGTTGAGAAAAAGATTACTATCTTTAATATACAAAAAGCACTTCAAATCAATAAGAAAACACTCTCAATATGAAACTGAGCAATAATCTGGAGTCCTTAATTCACAAAAAGCAGGCGTTTCCACAGCACTCGGCCCAGACCTCAAGCACAGCCCTTATCACAGTTCAGTGCCTGCCCAAGCAGCAGCTCCTGCCCCATCAATGGGGTATCCTGCCACATCCAGCTGTTCTAGAAGACAGTAAGAGCAAGACCACATCTGAGCACTGAGGGCATCCTATGGAGGCAGAGTACACTGGCCTCTCCCCGCTTTCTTCATCCCAGCACCCTTCTTGGTACACTGGCTGTCCCTCCCACACATAGCCATGCTTGACCATCTTGCAGCCTGCCAGGTAACTGAGGTCACACACATCTCATCCCTTGATCTTGGCTTGGGCCCGACTGACCTTCTCTGCCAGGAGCTGGAGCCTCCTTCCCTCCACCCTCTTCTCCCTTCTGCTTCCCCAAACCAACTGTTTCTTCCCCTTTCCCCAGGACTGAGGTGCTTTCATTTGTTCCCACAGTCGCACCTCTTAACTATTTCCCAGTTCAAGAATGTTAATGATTAAAATGCTTTGTGGAATCTGTGCAAAAAACCTGGGAGAAGACTGGACTCTTTCCAAATTGAAAGGGAAGTACCCAATAAGATAAAAAACACAAGTGATTAGTAAGACCAGGACTCAATGCCACTAAGCATACTTTGCGTATTATCTTCCATGTTTATCTCGGTGCCAACTCAACCCTCCTGAGGATGGTGGCAACGATGACAGCAGTACCTCCACAGCACCTGCTAGTGACAGGCATGGTGCCAACACACATTAACTTGTGTAATCCCTACAACAGGACTCTGAGCTAAGGACACTGGTCATCCCCATCCTAGAAATGAGGAACTGAGCTCAGAGAGGTTGAATAACTGCCCAGCACCCAGCAGCTGCCAGCTCCCTGGCAGGCTCTTGGTGACAGTTTACCTCCTGAGGAAAAGAAACACAGAAGGATTCAGGAGGGCACATGAGGCTTCAAACATAAGGCTAGTGTTATTTTTCTTCAGCTACATGGGTCTTTATTTTATCTTGATTCTTCACACTGTACAGATATTTTAGCCACTTTTATATTTACCTTAAAAAACAATACAAAACGAGATGGATGAATAAACAAGTAGATGGACAGATGATGACCCGACCATTCTTCCTTCCTCCTCTGCCATGCAGAAGTTCTGAGTCAAGTGTGGGGATCACCCTGAGCCACGCAGAACCCTAGAACCTGCACTCCTTGGCTCTAACTTTCCGCTAGTCTTGACCGTATCTTCTGACTAACATCTTCCTGGGGCTTAGTGGTGTTGATATCCACTCTCTTCTAGCTATGTGCTCTTAAGAACACATATGCTATGCTTCTCAGAAGCTGCCCTTGACCCTGCTCACACCCACCCTATCTCCAGGGGCACCCTGGACCCCTCAGAGCCCTACAGCTCCCTGAGTGGCAGGCATCAGAGAGGTTGGACCAGTTAAGACAAAGATATGCAGAGACCCCCCTGAGAGTCAGGGGCAAGGGGAAGCAATTTTACAGACAGCATTGAGCATATCTACATTCCACCAGGTGGTGGTTTAAAAGTCAGAATGAAGCTGGGCCCAGTGGCTCATGCCTGTAAACCTGCAACGCCAGGAAGCGAGCCTACCACAGAGCCTCCAGAGAATAAACACAAGCAAGCAAGGAGAGAAGGTGCAAGTGGGTGTGAGGGACACTGGCAGCACACACCTGCAGTAGAAGCAGCTGGGCTGGCCTCTCAGGAATGGAAGTCATAAACTCCAGGTGTTTGGTCCGGTCAAACCCACTGGTGCACAAAGTGGGGCGGAGCAGATGCACAACAGCCTTGTAGTCACCTGCTTCGTACAGTCGCTGAATCTCCTCCAGGGACTGGCACCGCTCCAGCGACTTCAGGTTCTTATCAATCTGAAAAAGGCCCAGCAATGCTGTATGAGGGTAAACCCCTCAGCCCCTGCCCCACCAAATCTGGCCAGTGTTTGTTTTTATCAGAACTGGATGAGGAGAATAAAAATTAGACTATGTTCCAGCCCACCAAAAATTAGACTCCTCCTTCATACATCAGTGTTTACACTAAATGTATGTGTTAAAAGTATTTCTATTAATGGCAAGGCATCCAACTCTTTAAAAAACAAGCACATCACAAACCAAAAACTACCCAGAAGCAAAGGAGTTCCAGGAAGCATCCGCCAAGACAGCTGGACAGCCTTGTCACAGGTCAGTGAACCAGTCTTGCAGAACCACGGAACATCAGGCTGTCAGCGACTCAGCAAGCCTGGACCAGAGGTTGTCATACAATACACGCAGGACCTGATGAAGCCCTGGCATGTAGACAGCCCTGTACCTGTACTTGTCCCTGAAACAACTCTAGGAGAGTCTGAAGGCCACGTTCAGCCAGTGTGGACATTTCACAGATACAGAACTGCAGCAGGGTCTGAAACTGCACAATGAATAAAGTGGCACCTGGGTGGAACCTGGCATATAGGCCACACACTGCTGACCCAACCCCATGGCCAGCCCAATACTGGTCTGCTCCAGCTGGTATTTCCTTCCAGTTCCACTGGGATGGCTGCCACACATAGCCAGGAGAGCAGACCAATGACTGCTTCTTTTTTTTTTTTTTTTTTTTTTTTTGAGACAGAGTCGCGCTCTGTCGCCCGGGCTGGAGTGCAGTGGCCGGATCTCAGCTCATTGCAACCTCCGCCTCCCGGGTTTACGCCATTCTCCTGCCTCAGCCTCCCGTGTAGCTGGGACCACAGGCGCCCGCCACCTCGCCCAGCTAGTTTTTTTTTTTTATTTTTTAGCAGAGACGGGGTTTCACCATCTTAGCCAGGATAGTCTTGATCTCCTGACCTCGTGATCCGCCCATCTTGGACTCCCAAAGTGCTAGGATTACAGGCTTGAGCCACCGCACCTGGCCCAATGACTGCTTCTAAATAGTGCTGGTGAGAACTCCCATACCTGCTTTTCACCAGGGATCTACAGTGCCCCAGTGTACTAGAGCAGCCTTTCCCTGGCCTCTTCTGTCTTCCCAGCAGGGGCCCCAGCTCAGCATGTGGGAAGCTCTCTTGTTCCTCAGAAACAGGTCAACCCTGGGCTAACTATGCCAAATCACAAGAAATCTTTGACTAAGAAACACCATTTAAAAACTTTCAGGCTGGGCGCGGTGGCTCAAGCCTGTAATCCCAGCACTTTGGGAGGCCGAGGCGGGAGGATCACGAGGCAGGAGATCGAGACCATCCTGGCTAACACGGTGAAACCCCATCTCTACTAAAAATACAAAAAACTAGCCGGGCGAGGTGGCGGGCGCCTGTAGTCCCAGCTAATTGGGAGGCTGAGGCAGGAGAATGGCGTAAACCCAGGAGGCGGAGTTTGCAGTGAGCTGAGATCACGCCACTGCACTCCAGCCTGGGTGACAGAGCAAGATTCCGTCTCAAAACATAAAAAATAAAAAAATAAAATAATAATAATAATAATAATAATAAAATAAAAAAAAATAAAAAAACTTTCAGCCGGGCACAGTGGCTCACACCTGTAATCCTAGCACTTCGGGAGGCCAAGGTGGGTGGATCATCTGAGGTCAGAATTCAAGACCAGCCTGGCCAGCATGGTGAAACCCCGTCTCTACTAAAAGTATAAAAAATTAGCCAGGCATGGTGGCAGGCACCTGTAATCCCAGCTACTCAGGAGGCTGAGGCAGGAGAATCCCTTGAACCCCGGAGGCAAAGGTTGCAGTGAGCCGAGATTGCACCATTACATTCCAGTCTAGGTGACAAGAGTGAAACTTCATCTATGGGAAAAAAACAAACAAACAAACAAAAATTCTCACTCACCTCCTCCAGGGAAACCACAGAGTCGTTATGGAGGTTGGGTAGCCGGATGACAACGTCTCTTCGCCCAGCCCCTGCCTCCACCTGGATGGCGGTGGAACTCTGGAGCATTTCTGTGCAGATGTCATAGTTCTCCAGGGCCTGCTCCATGTCTCCCTGGTTAGAAGAAAAACAGGTCAGGGGACCGAAGCATAAGATTGACTATGATGTGCCAGATGCCTTACACCTCTGATCTCACTAGACTGTGGAGGCCATGAGGGTGGGGTTTTTACCAATTACTACTGTAATCCCTAAGAAGGGCCTGGCATGTAGCTCAGGCTCAATAAATACTTGTTGACTGAATGAACAGTCCCTAACAACTCTGTGAGGGGAGATATCATAAAACCCATGTTGCAGATGAAAACACTGAGGACACTTGAACAGAGCCAGAGTTAGGAGCTAGGCCTGTTCTAATTCCAGAACTAGTGTTCTTCACATTAAACAGTGTTGCTTCCTTTAGACTAAATGGTTGCTGACAGGGCCCTGGTAATCTCTTGACTCATTCTACCACAGTGTACCAGTACCACCATGTGCAAGGTGCTAGGTAACAGCCAATCCATCCTGGCCTTCCAGACCAGGCTCTGAAGAGAAGCTTTCCCAGAACTCTCACAAAACAGGTGAATAATTCCCTTCTAGAAAGCTCTGTATCTGTTTATTCATTTGCTCAGGCTCTCTCAGGAAAACATAAGCAAAGAGTCAAGATGCCAAGGCAATCTTGAGTGGGGGAGGCAGAGGCAGAGCAAATGCCTTCCAGAGCTATGTGGTTATGCTGAAGAGCTTTACAGACTGGTATCAAGCTTGGAAGTCTGAGATGCTGAGAATTCCCCACCGTGTCGCACTTTCTCATGCCAAGCCCAGTGCCCAGGCAGGTGCTTTGCATGTACACATGCACGCCCACACACACACACACACACACACACCCCAACATGGTCAGTTTTCTGCCCATCCTGCTGGGTGTCAGGGCATACTCCCCAAGCAGCTGACCATGGAACCAACCTGCAGCGCCAGGAAGCGAGCCTTCAGCCAGTAAACACGGACCACAAACTCCAGCCAACCATCCTCGAACAGGTCGCGCTGGGATGAGGCAAACGATAGCTGTAGGAGGTCACCAAGGCAGTGGGTTCCTGGGAAGTCAGGTCCAAATCTGCCATTCACCATACCAGCAGGGGAGTTCCGAGGAGACACTAAAAACCATGAGGTCAACGAGTCAACTTCATGTGTAGCATCCTAATGCCCTTCTGCTTCTCAGAAGTTGCCCTCGGCCCTAACCACACCCACCCTATCTCCAGGGGCACCCTGGGCCCCTCAGAGCCCTACAGCTCCCTGAATGGCAGGCATCAGAGAGGTTGGACCAGTTAAGACAAAGATATGCAGAGACCCCCCTGAGAGTCAGGGGCAAGGGGAAGCAATTTTACAGACAGCATTGAGCATATCTACATTCCACCAGGTGGTGGTTTAAAAGTCAGAATGAAGCTGGGTCCAGTGGCTCATGCTTGTAATCCCAGCACTTTGGGAGGCTGAGGCAGGTGGATCACTTGAGGTCAGGAGTTCAAGGGCAGCCTGGCCAACATGGTGAAACCCCATCTCTGCCAAAAAATACAAAAATTAGCTGGGCATGGTGGAACACACTTGTAATCCCAGCTCCTCGGGAGGCTGATGTAGGAGAATCGCTTGAGCCTGGGAGGCAGAGGTTGCAGTGAGCCAAGATCGTGCCACCGCACACCAGCCTGGGTGACAGAGCAAGACCCTGTCTCAAAAAACAACAACAACAACAACAACAACAATCCATATCACCAGAAAAATTACTGAAGCTACATAAAGCACTGCATTGAACAGTCACACCAAAACTGAGATCCCACTTCCTTCTATCTCACAGCAAAAGCAGATTGGTGGCTCCCTCTGGGGACTTAGCTCCTGCTAACCACTTCTTGAGTATCCAGGAGATTTCCCTGGGACCCTGACAAGCCAACCCAAAAAATGTGCCTACTATAAACGTAAGTCTAAATACCATGACTCAGTCTCCCCACTTCGGCTTTCTCCCAGCTGCTGGGGGGTTCAGAAATTAGCCTGGCCACAGAACACATAATGCCGCCTACCTGCAGAGCTTCTGCCTTTGGTCAGCAGCCACTGGTCCAGCTGAAGCTCCATGCAGGAGAGAGACATCAGCATCATGTCCTGCAGGACAGGCATAGGAAGGTCAAGAACAGTATCACAAAGCCTCTTCAGTGTTGGGGGTAGGGGGCAGTGGAAGGAAACAAAACTAAATTTTATTTTTTGATAAAAAATATAATTCTTTCTATTCACTTGCCATTTCATAAGTGATAATCAGTGACCACTCTTCAGGACATAAAAAGAGCCACATGGATGTATAGTTGGGACAAGACTTGGGAGGGACCAGGAGACCTGTCTTCAGAGTTCTTGTCCTGTTGAAGAGGCAACCCTGTCACCTGCCAAGTGCTGGGCCAGACACTGCATCCAAATTACAGAATTCAACCCTTAAAAGTTTTGGGCAGCTGGCTGGGCACGGTGGCTCATGCCTGCAATCCCAGTATTTTGGGAGGCCGAGGTAGGTGGATCACGAGGTCAGGAGATCGAGACCATCCTGGTTAACACGGTAAAACCCTGTCTCTACTAAAAATACAAAAAAAAAAAAAAAAAATTAGCCAGGCGTGGTGGCGGGTGCCTGTAGTCCCAGCGGCTTCGGAGGCTGAGGCAGGAGAATGGTGTGAACCCGGGAGGGGGAGCTTGCAGTGAGCCAAGATCACGCCACTGCACTCCAGCCTGGGCGACGAGCAAGACTCAGTCTCAAAAAAAAAAAAAAAAAAAAAAGGTTCTGGGCAGCTGGGTATACCATTCCCAGGGTACTTGAGGAAGCTGAGGCTCAGCAATGAGAAGGCACTTGCCCAGTGGGCACAGCTGGAAAGTTACCATCAGCCTGCTTTGCCTGGGGATCAAAGCCCTGGTTCCTCCCGCTGTTTCACAACTGCTCCAGGGGAGCATGGCCTGGTGGGCAGAAGTTGCCAAGAGGTAGTCCCGAGGTATCCCAGTGGAGGACGCCCAGCAAGGGATGGCTGACCTACAAGCTCCTCTACCTCCTGTGCTCTCAAGTCAGAAAGACCATCAGGCATCCCTGAATGTTTCTGGTGCTCCTGCTTCATCATTCAGTGTCCCATCTCCAACAGGAGTACGGGGCCAGAGCACCTTGTGTTCCCTTAAGCTCTAGGAGGCACCAAGTGGAGGAGGCTGGGGTGTGGAATGCAGCAGGAAGACAAGGCTCAGTGAGGCTCAGCCCCTACTGCTGGAGGCCCCCAACGCTTCTCTAAGCACCCTATTTAGTTTCTGCTGTTTTATCATCTGTTAAAAATAGTCACAGGCCATTTATGGCCTGTTATGTCTTGACATCATAACATAATGAGACCTCCATCTCTAAAAAACAAAACAAATATATATATTTTTTGAGACGAAGTCTCGCACTCTCACTCAGGCTGGAGTGCGGTGGCACCATCTTGGCTCACTGCAAGCTCCCCTTCCTGGGTTCACACCATTCTCCTGCCTCAGCCTCCCGAGTAGCTGGAACTATAACCGGGTGGGGTGGTGTAAGGCTGTACTCCCGGCTACTCAGGAGGTTGAGGTGGGAGGATTACCCGAGCCCAGGAAGTTGAGGCTGCAGTGAGCTGTGACTGCATCACTGCACTCCAGCCTGGGCAACAGAGCAAGACCCTGTCTCAAACAACAACAACAAAAGCCTCAGTCACAGTCCCTGCCATCTCAAACAAACCAAATGTTTCCCTTTCCTCCAGCTTCTCCTGGCAAGCCTTCCTCTGACTCAGTACACAACCCGAGAAGCCCTTCTCATGACTCTCATTCCCTCACACATCCCATGTCCAGCTCTGCAACCACAATCCAGCATCCCACTATTACCACTGGATCTCAGCCACTGTTCACCTGGCATGACAGCAGCCTTCTGACGGCCCCCTGAGCCCCCTCTCACCCACAAGTGTATCCTCCACTCAGCCATCAGGGAGCTTTCTAGGCACAAACCCGGTTCAGTGACTTCCTGCTTCAACACCCACAAAAAGCCCAGGTTCCAGGCCCACAAGTAGATGCAGCCAAACACAACAGCAGCCCCACACCCATGCAAGATCCCTGTCCCCATGCCCTGGCCCCAGTTCAATACCAGCCCTTGAGAGGCTCCCCCCAACCTTGATGTGCTTGTTGCTGCAGTCCCTCAGCAGCGGGTTGGGCAGGCTGGTGCTGTGCCTCCTCCAGCTGTGGTAGACGTTGAGCACGACCTCCGCCAGGCCTGGAGGCCACCTTAGCAAGAACTTGTGGCCCATGCCTTTCAGGTAGCGCATCATCAGCTCCAGGATGCCCCCGTTGGTTAGGTTCTCCAGCAGGAACTCATGCACGTCCTGCTTTTCTGCCCAGGGAGCAAGAACAACCTGACTTGAACAAAGAGGACCTTTCATGCCAGGATCTCCCATTTTCTTTGGGACAGTAAAGACTGTTCCCTCCCTCTACCATCTGATCCAGGTGGACATGATACCACATTGTGGTGCTGAGATCAGGCTACTGGGTTCAATGCCTGGCTCCAGCCCTCAGCAGCTATGATTGAGCCTCTCTGAATCTCCGTATCTAAGGTGGACATCAAAAGGGCAGACCTCCAAGTGCTGCCATGTGCACTAATTTCACTCAGCAGTTATATACTGATACACACTCAACAAGTGTGCTTATACACATTCAATTTGCAAAGCGAAGCCTGTGAATTTAGCCATAAGAAAGCACAGCAAGTATGAGTCTAGACATTTCAGAAGACCTCCAAGTTGACCACAGGGCTGAGGTCCAAGACTAATCCAGGCAGACTCTTGGCCACACAAAAAAACACCCCAGAACCATTCTCACAGAACAAAACATAAGCAGGTTATAGGATAGTGGGAAGAAGAATTCCCAAAGTGAATGGTCACACTGCTCAATTCCTACCAGATTCCATGAACGTGGCTGAGTCAAATGACAGTCTATGAGGCCCAATGCTTGGGAAGCTTTCCAGTTTGGCTTCTGACTGGACTTCATAGTTATTAAAGGAATCATCTTCCTCCTCAGGGTCCAGCTTTCTTAACCTGCATGTAACGTGCCAAAATCATAAAGTCACAACACACGTTCTGACACAAGCATCTGAACTCTTCCTGTTAGAGAAACCAAATCTGAGCCAGGAAGAAGGCAGCTAAAATAAGTGGGTGGTGGGGTCCAGAACCCAGGCCTCCCGTAGGCTCTGCCTCTCTCCAGGGCTTTATGAGCTAGCATTTGGTCTGTATCCTGTCTTGTTCACTCATCTCATCAACAGATGATTACCGAGCACCAGCTATGTGCCAGGCACTGTGCTAGGCACTGAATACAGCAGCCCTAAATGTGGTAGATCCTGCCTGCAGTAAGCTTACCCTCTAAAGAGACACAGCCAATCAGCAGGTACACAAAACTAACATAAATAAGGACCACCTCACAACAGAGTGCTTGAGACTCTGGGTCAAAAGGGCTCTGCTTTAGAGAGCAAGGTCAGACAAAGCCTTTGAGAGGGGATGATGTTCACGCTGCCACTGGAGGAGGAGAAGGGCTGGCAATGCAAAGATGCAGGACAAGAACAGGTACAAAGGCACAGGCCAGAAGTGTACCTGTGTGTTCTAGGGCCTCATGGGAGCCCAACGAGTAAGGTGGAAAGTAGATAGATAGGTGGGAGTTTGGGGGACCCATCTGAACTTGGTCCTTCCATAGCTCCTCACAAAGATGTGGGTGGGCCCAGTCTTGGGACTGGAGACACCTCTCCTGGCAGGCACTCCTCCCAAGGACCCATTTCAGCCAACCTTATGATGTTCCCTCAGCCCAGAACCCCTGCAGCATAAACACTCAGGGCACTTGTGAATGTCTTCATTCACATATTGCACACACTCCCAGGGCGACTCCATCAGGCAAGCGACCATGTTGCTCTTGCTTTGACCATTCAGAGAAGCAGACACTAAGTTGAATGTGGTTGCTCAAGCCTGTAAACTCAACATTTTGGGAGGTGGAGGCAGGAGGATGGCTTGAGGCCAGGAGTTCAAGATCAGCCTGGGCAATATAGCAAGGCCTCATCTCTACAAAAAACAAGAAATAAAATTAGCTGGGCATAGTGGCGTGCACCTGTAGTCCTAGCTATTCAGGAGGATCCCTTGAGCCCAGGAGTTCAAGGCCACAATGAGCTATGATTGTGCCACTGTACTCCAGCCTAGGTGACAGGGCAAGACCCCATCTCTAACAAAAATAAAAAACAAAGGAGCACACTAAATCACAAAGGAAACCAACAACTAAAATAAAGATAAAAAAGAAAGTCGAAACCATTCCAGGTAAATGGGACAGGGGAACAAGACCTTGGAGTAAAAAGCAGGGCTAAGGGGAATATAAGGTCACTCAAATCTCTTGGCACCATAACCAAAGAACAATCAATCCTGCAGCTCTTCCAAAGGGAAACTTTCTTCTGGTATTACCCCTTAAGAAAAATTCATCAGAAGGCACTGTAGCCCCACTTTGGTCCTGCATCAAGTACTGAGAACAATCATTATTTCTAAGCATTTCACCTTCACCTCAGAAAGATAACAAATTAAGAAAATTAGGAATCTTGTTGTAAAATAAATTTACAATCCACCTAAAGCTTCTGGCTTCTCCTTCACCACTTTGATGTTGGTTCCACTGAAATAAACTATCATGGGAAAGAACCACTGCTAGTTTAACTCCTGTTTAAAGATGGCATATTGAACACACATGGTTAGCTCCCAAACTCCATTCCAGTAACAATGAAGGAATAAAAAAGGCATAAACTCACAAAGACAGAAGATAGGCGAGGACGCCCCAGCAGACAAAATGTACCAGACAACTGTTAGAAGGCAGATGGTCCAGTGCAAATGAAGAATGGTGTCTGCCGAGAGAGGCCTCTCCACTCAGCAAAGGGAGGAGGAAGCGGAGTATTAAGAAACCAATCCACTGGTACCATAAACTCCAGGAAGGCTCAGAAATTGAGGACCCTAAAGCCTCTAAAGGAGGTGAGCAGGCAAGGACAAAAAGCAGAAGGACTGGTGAAAACCTAAGTAAGAAGCACTGGGGACCAAGTCCCTCCCAGCTCTGGGGAACCTAGTACCTGCTTGTTCCCTAGGCTCCTGAGAAGCACTAAGAATGAGTGAGACCCAGGAATACTTCACAAGCTCCTCCTCTACCTTCTCAGAATGCAAGGGAATCTTGCTGAGCCTGGAGCAAATCAAGTAGACACAGACTCCCTGAAAGCAGAAGGGAAGCTCCCCTCCATGGGGTTTTCAGGGCATCTGCATCTGCATGGGGTTTTCAGGGCACAGCACCCCTCTGCCTCCCAGCAACAATTAGATGTCTCGTAAATACACAGGGACGTGAGTATGTTCCTTCTAGCTCTCAAAAGATGAACAAGTCAAAGCTCCTGCCTTCAGGAATTTCAGAGGTGGGGATAGGCGAGAAAAATCCAAGATCCCACTCCAGTGAGATTTGTGCTTCAGACATCTGCACAGATGTTATGGGAACACAAAGGAGGAGATCAGACAAGAGGGTGGCAATGGAATGAGAAATGTTATTGATGGTGTACGCTGGAGGTTTGTGGGTTTGTTTCTGACAATCAGAAAAAATACACAGTACCTGGACGGCAAGAACTTCATCAGAAGCTCCTGGAAGTCTACTTTCTCTTCTTTTTTGCACTTGGTGTTTCGGACACGGGCAGACCGCCGTTTTGCTGTTTCTCCACTCTCTTCTGAAATCTTCTTCCGTTTTACCCCTTTCTTGGACTTATCTCCCCCAGAAATATCACCTTCACAAAGAATGCAAATTAAAATCTTACACAGTGGCAGGGGTGAAAAAAATGCACCATACAGACACATCAATCTCCCTCTTTTATAAATCTACTAGCATTAAACTCTTCGACCTTCAAAAAATGTTCCATCTCTTCTTCAACAACAAAGAATCCCAAGTAAAATTAATTTGAAGCCCCTTAACTCTCACACCTTTCTTGACTTCACAGGACCCACAAGCCAGATTTCAAGATTACTTTCCACAGTTACAAAGCAAGCAACACCCTTACCCTCCCATCCCCTCACTGGTTGGCTGAACTTTGGGGTCTCACCTGATATACCCAGAACAGAGACAGTGAGTGGCTCTGACCCTACCCAGGACCCTCTGAGCACTCAGCAATATGATAAGAGCAAAAAAACAGTGTGAACTATATGGCAACAGAAGAATGTCATGTATGATTAAGTAAAAAAGAGACAACCACGTGCATGTTTATTCAGAAACTTCTATATCTACCAGATTTTTTTTTCAGTGACATAGAAATCAAAAAAAGGCTCGGAGCTTTTGTCAAAAACTTCTGACAACTCTAGTAATAATAAAAATCAATAAAACATACGGTGGTTGGTGACTTTGCTGACTTTGTTTTCTAAGATCAAAGAACTCAGGAGGTACACCATCAGCAAGAGAGCAGGACCAGCAGAGGGGACCTCTGCTAGCTTCCATGTTACGAGTGAGTAAGAGCGACCTTCATGCCAGAATGTGGCAGCCAAGGCACTAAACGGTCCTGGGGGAACTATCAAGGAGCAGGAGCTGCACCCTGATCCCCCGTCCCCCTCACTGCAGGGGCTTCAGAGCTGAAATGGCCCTGACAGGTAGTGGCACTGTGAGCAGGCTGAGAGGCTCCTCTAGGGCTGGGGGCTCCCACTTCCACTTGAGTCATGAGTGTCAGCATGACCCTTCTCTCTAAAGAGGCAGGGCTCCCCAACAGTCTCATTCCTGCTGGGCTCAGTAAACAGGGTCTCTCCAGAAGCCAAATTCAGGGGGCCTGCTTACCCATAGGAGCGCCTGTCTCCAACAGACCAGGACTGTGCAGTGGGAAGCTGGTTGTAGCCACAGAGGTGTAGGAGACCACAGGCTCAGCGACAGCCACAGTTGGGCTGGTGCTGACAGCGCTTGGCTGGATCACATTAACTGGCGTTACCACCACAGAGGATGCAAGAGGCTGGCTGGGGTCCTGGTAGTCCGACAAATCAATCCGCTTGCCAAGGCTGGGACGTGGGGGCTCGCAGGTGGTGAGATGATTGTACATGGCCAGCAAGCTCTCTCCGAGGCACTTCCAGCTACAGGGAGAGGGCCACAACACCTGATCACCACCCTGTCAGAGGAATACTCCAAGCATAGGGGAAAATGGCCTGCCTGCACAGAAGCAGCAGAGCTGCTCCTGGAGCTACCACCTCCATGGGGGTGGGGGAGGTGATCAAGGTTTCATCACTGTCATAACTGATGAAATCTTGAGTCTAACACAGCTGAATTGAAGGTGCAGCAGCCAAAGCTGGACCAGAGACCTGGCATCCACCTGCACCTCACTGCAGCAGAAGCCCATAAGCATCTTGGCCTGAGGCACTTTCAGACTCAATGAGGCATGTATGAAATCCATTGACTCACTTCAAAAACTCCTCCCCAGGAAGGTCAAGTCTTTAAAACACTTGTGGAACTTCTCTGCTGCCACTAATCTGTTTCATGCAGAGAGCCTGTTGGGGACTGCCAACAGGGACATGGTCTATAAGAACTTGGACCACGGGCAGGGCCCGTTGGGAGCAGCATCTCAGTGGATTTACCAAACGGGCTGGAGCCTGCTGGATGGCAACAGGAGACTGTTGTGTGTTTTGCTGTGGTATGGTATGGTGTGTTATATTGTGTTTTGTATTTCACATTCTGTGTTGTGTGTTCTGTGTTGGGTTCAAGGTTGTGTGTTGTCTACTATGCTGTGTGGTATGCTACGATGTATCCATTTATCCATCCATTAATTGCTTCTAATGCCTCAGGCTAAAGACCAACTGCTCAGCCTGGCCTCATGGTGCTGCACAGCTTCGTCTCACACCACCCCCTGCACTCCTGTTACGTTAGCTCTCTTTCAGTTCCTTAAACAAAATCACACTCTCACATCCCACTGGGCCTTTGGGCTGGCTTCCCTCTGCCCAGAGGCAACATACCCTCACACAGCATAGCCCTCTGCCTAGCCAATGCCTGTGCCTCGGTCAGACCGCAGCTCCACCACCCAGCCTTCCCCAACCCCTAGAGCAGCACGAACCTTGTTCAGAGGCCCTCCAGCACTGTGCTTCTCTCCTCACAGCCCTTATCAGCTTGAGGCATGTGCTCCTTTCTCTGGGTAACTGACAACCCCCAGGATCACTTGTAGCAAGGGACCAGGCCCCGCCACACTGCGCCCCTAGCACAGAGCACAGTCCTCTGCACAGAGTCGGCATCCAGGAAGTGTTGAGAAAGGAATAAAAGAACAGTGCTTCAGGCTGGGCACGGTGGTTCATGCCTGTACTCCCAACATTTTGAGAGGCCGAGGCGGGTAGATCACCTAAGGTCAGGAGTTCGAGACCAGCCTGACCAACACGGTGAAATCCCGTTTCTACTAGAAATACCAAAAATTAGCTGGGCATGGTGGCGCATGTCTGTAATTCCGATTACTTGGGAGGCTGAGGTAGGAGAATCGCTTGAACCTGGGAGGCAGAAGTTGCAGGGAGCCAAGATCGCACCACTGCACTCCAGCCTGGGCAACAGAGCGAGTCCCTGTCTCAAGAAAAAAAAGGACAGTGCTCGATGGGCACAGTGGCTCACACCTGTAATCCCAGCACTTTAGGAGGCCAAGGCGGGCGGATCACAAGGTCAGGAGATCGAGACCATCCTGGCTAACACCATGAGACCCCACCTCTACTAAAAATTAAAAAAATTAGCTGGGCGTGGTGGTGGGCACCTGTAGTCCCAGTTACATGGGAGGCTGAGGCAGGAGAATGGCATGAACCCGGGAGGCAGACCTTGCAGTGAGCCGAGATCACGCCACTGCACTCCAGCCTGGGCAACACAACGAGACTCTGTCTCAAAAACAAAAAAAAAAAAAAACAAAAAAAAAAAAAGAAAGAAAAAGGAAAAAAAAAGACAGTGCTTCAAAATCCAGAATCTAAACAATGGAGGCTCCCAGGGCTACAAGGAATTTCTTCTTTTTCCTGCCTTCAGTTAATGTTACATTTAGACCAGAAGAATTTGCTCACTGGCTGGGTTGTGTCAAATGCCTTAAATACACCATTTCCCTTACTCGTGCCTTGCTGTTGCTCATGCCTACTAGGCACTGAGGAAACCAGGGGTGGTAAACTGTGCCCTGCAGCACATTTTTTTTTTCTTTTTCTTTTTTTTTTTCTTTGAGAGGGGGTCTTACTCTGTCACCCAGGCTGGAGTGCAGTGGTGCCATCACAGCTCACTGCAGCCTTGACTTCCCACGTTCAAGCAATCCTCCCCTTTCAGTCTCCCAAGTAGCTGGAACTACAGGTGTGTGCCACCATATCTGGCTAATTTTGTTTATTTTTTGTAGAGATGAGGTCTCACTATGTTGCCCAGGCTGGTCTTGAACTCTTGACTCACACTATGTTGCCCAGGCTGGACTTGAACTCTTGATCCTCCGGCCTCAGCCTCCCAAAGTACTGGGATTATAGGCATGAGTCACCATGCCCGGCTGGTTTTCATATTTTAAAAAAATTGTTTAAAAAAAAAAAAAGAAAAGAAAAAGAAGAAAAGAATATACAACATAAATTGTACATGGCTGACAAAGGCTAGTGTGTTTACTATCTGACTCTTTAAAGGAAAAGTTTTGCTGACCCCTAGAATAGATAGAGATTACTATAAAAGCATCATGTCTTCTGCTACCAGAGAGGGAATCTATACTCTTCCTTTAATGACCAAATCCCAAATTTAACTACTAAGCGTAACTCCCTCCTGGTTCCACTTAGCCCTCCCACTACACCATGGAGGGTGGCCACAGTGCCAGTTCCCAGCCCTCTGTTCTCCAGTCACATAGCCACAATCCCTTGTAGTGTTCTCAGGCCTTTTCCTCCTTCACTGTAACAGGGAGGCACCCCAGGGCCCTTCCAAAACCCCAACCCTCTGTAGTTGGGGAGCACACACTCAGATGGGAGAAAGACCCTAATTCAGCTGACAAAATACAAGAAAGGGCACCAGACAGGAGTCCTAGAGCAGCCTGAAGAACAGCCCTTTCTTCCTGGCCATCTCGGTGCTCGGGTATGGAAATATTTCTGGGAAATTCCACATGCTGAAACTCACAGACAGTCATAATAATACGCATCAGAGCCAGCCCTTCCTGAGTGGGTGCTATGTGCTGCCTCTGTGCTAGCCCTACACATTTTATGTCATTATCATGACAACCCTATGAGAGAGATGTTGCTCTCCCCATTGCTAGGGAGTGGCTCCTAATGTCCCCAGAGTCATCCAATTCATAGCATTAGGAGTGCCAGGATTGGACCCAGGTCAGGTCAGTCTGATCCAGGCCAGAGCTCCCTCAGAGTAAACAGACGGGGTGGAGGTAGTGGGTGGGGAGTAGAAATGGAACACTACTGCTAAGTCATGCTAAACTTAACGATTCAATGTTAGAATTTTAAATACAGAAATTGAATTCCAGAGCTAGCTAAGGGACTAAACTACCCCAACTCCAGGGAACTGCCAATACCAATTTGCCCTTCCTGGAGAGAGAGAGACTCTCACATCATGGGGCTGGCAAGGACTATATTGAGCCCATCTCACAGGGCTCCCCACGTGGCCCTACAGGGAAAACATGGACTTGAGAGCAGGGAAGCCCAGACCTGGGATTGTCTCTGGGCTCCCCATTGAACTGCTCTGAGCATCAGTTTCCTCCTGGCAAGTGCTTGGCAAATGTTAGTTTCCATTCCCCTCCTAGATGGGACAGGCTGAGAAAGGCCTTACAGGAATGTGGCAGGTGGCTGGGGTCAAGAACAGCAACAGCAAAAAGGGACTGAGACTGGATGTACTTGAGAGAGAGCTGACCTGTTTCTTAACAATGAAGCAAGCATCCACCTCCAACCATTTGGCCACTGTGCACCCAGCCCCCATCCATACCACCAACCCAGGATCAAGCCTCAAAGTCTCTCCCTCCTGTGCAGGGCAGTATCCCACACCAGGGCCTACTGGCCGACCCAGCACTCCCAGAGATGCTAGACAACCTACGTCAAGAAAGGAATGGGTTGCACAAGTTTCAGGTCTGGCTCCTTCTCCCGCACAATCAGCGCTTGCCTCTTTTTTCGCAGCCCCAAGGCCTCATCTACAATCGCCTTCGTCTCAGCTGCACTCACCGAAACATCATGAATCGACATGTCACTAAAAGCATGTGAGACAGGGAGAAATTACGATGTTACAAACTAGAACCGAGGCTGAAATTTTACACACAAAAATGCATTTAGGTTAATGCCTTTTAATGTGTATTGTTTCTTCCTATAAATAAAATAACCACTTAAGTCTGGCCTGGGGAGGGCAGTAAATAGCCTTCTTAACACCACATACACTAGAAATGACTAATATTCTTTGTTCCTTTGACAATTCAAAACTGGGCAGAGAAAGGGTTTTCATATGTATTTTTTTTTTTTTTTTTATTTTTTGAGACGGAGTCTCGCTCTGTCACCCAGGCTGGAGTGCAGTGGCCGGATCTCAGCTCACTGCAAGCTCCACCTCCCGGGTTCACGCCATTCTCCTGCCTCAGCCTCCCGGGTAGCTGGGATTACAGGTGCCGCCACCTCGCCCGGCTAGTTTTTTGTAGATTTTAGTAGAGACGGGGTTTCACCGTGTTAGCCAGGATGGTCTCGATCTCCTGACCTCGTGATCCACCCGTCTCGGCCTCCCAAAGTGCTGGGATTACAGGCTTGAGCCACCGCGCCCGGCCTTTCATATGTATTAACAGTATCAAAATAATATCTGAAAAGCCACAGAAAAATAAAATCTTTCTCTCAACTATTATTAGAAAATCTTTAAAGAATTTAACTATCCTATACTGCCCATGCCAACAAAAAGTCATCGGACAAGTGAAGCTCACCAAAGTGTATCATGACCCAAAAATAAAGAAAGGGCAGGGGCTGGGAGGCCCTAGGTGTCCTCCCACAGAGACACTTCTGAGGTGACCCAGCATCACCTGCCCTCCTGCCCACTGTCCTGGTGCTTCCCAGCAGGGTTACATTGCAGAACTACTCAGGAATTTATCTGTTTCATGTGCTTCTCATCTGTCTCCCTCACGAAGGTTAGCTCCCTCATGACAGATGTTCCCTCAGTTCCTATCTCTGCCAACATGCAGTTCCCTCAGGAGAAGGACAGGCTCACAGGGGATAGACGCCAAGATAAATCACTACTAATCAACCCCTACAGGTGTGTTCCAGGGCCAAGGAAGACCAGAGGGCAGGAGGAGTTGGCTGAGCTGGAGAGCTCAGGGGAAGGGTAGCTAAAGCTCAGAAAGCAACAGAGAGGTGACCTGAGAAACAGATAAGTTTGTAAGCGAGCAGCTCTGAGGTGTAGCCCTGCTGGCAGGCATCAGGACAGTCTGGGCAAGAGGAGCAGGTATTGTTGGGTCACTTCAGAAGTGTGCCTGTGGGAGGACACCTGGCAAAGGAGGGGCAATGGCAGGACAGGTGGAGAGGTGGGAAGATGGCATGACAGTTTAGAGCGCAGTGGGAGCCAGGGTGAGAAGATAGGATGCCACACAATGGAACCACGCCTGGAAACTGCAAGGGACTTGGCGCAGCCTTAACAAAAGGAGTCTGGGAGGGAAAAAGCAGGAGGTGAGGTGGGAGAACTATGGGGTCAGGCTGCAAAGAACCTCTTTGGCAAAGCAACTGAGCACAGGCTGTGTCCTAGAGGCAAGGCAGGGGTGGTACATGATCAGAAGCATGTTTGGGACACTGATCTCGGGCAGCACTGGGAATAAAATCCTGGGAGGGGAAAGGCAGGAGGCAAGTGGGGCAGCAGGCTGCCCCAAGCATCCAGAGGAGAGCTAGCAAACACTGAAAGCTGGCAGGGCAGCAGGAGAGGTGGGCAGCAGGCAGCCTGAGGAGGCCTTGCCAAGATTAGGTACAGGTGGGTGATAAAAAAGGCAGCCCAAGGTCAGTTCACTAGATGAGGGGCTGCAGCAGGGCATGAAGCCCCAGAGCACAGGGGCTCCATCCATGGACCTGAGGGGAAAATGTGACGTGCTCCTGACCCTCACCAGCCACACAAGAGAGCGTGCACACATGGCATGGGAAGAGGCAGGACTTACCATTTGAGGAACATTCTGAGAGAGTCCTTCCGGAGACAAGGCTGCTCCTCAAAAATCTTCTCCTTGAGGACCAGTCCTTTGCTGTACCGGCAATCCTTCTCCAAAGCTTTGCAGATGAAGTACAGACATGCTGGTGGGGAAAGAAACAGTTTATGACTTCTGGGACCGTACTCAGAAGCTCTGGCCTTGCCAGTTAACATCAGGAAAATATTCCCACTCCTAGAATCAAAGAAATGCCTAGTAAACAATAATGAGATACCACCTGAACTAATTCAGTCAGGTTAGTAATAAGATCCAGAGTAGACTGGGCACTGCAAGGTGAGCAGAACCAAAGACTCTGGCAGAGGACAGACCATAGGATCTTTTTGGAGGACCACAGGCAATTACACACAGATCCTCGACCCAGGAATCCCACCTCTAGGAACTACTGCAAAAATTCAACAGGGCTCACAGTGATTATGTATTGGCTAATTGGAAAACAGCCTTCAAAAAATCTGGAAATAGCCAGGCACAGGGCTCACGCCTACAATCCCAGCAATCTAGAGGCCAAGTTGGGCAGATCGCTTGAGCCCAGGAGTTGGAGACTAGCCTGGGCACCATGATGAAACCCCATCTCTACAAAAAATACAAAAATTAGTCAGGGATGTTGGTGTACACCTGTAGTCTCAGCTACTCAGGAGGCTGACGCTTGAGAATCACTTCAGCGAGAATCGCTGGAGCCCAGGAGGTCGAAGCTGCAGTGAGCTGTGATAGTACCACCGCACTCTAGCCTGAGCAACAGAGTAAGACCCTGTCTCAAGGAAAAAAAAAATTCTCAAAACCACTCTGTCCCACCACGGCACCTGGTTAAATGAAGAATGTCCAATTCACACAATGGGTTGCCAAGCAGCCACTACACAGATGGTCGAGGAGTGTGCTTACTGACCAGAAAGAAGGCCAAGATACAGTACTGGGAAGAAGCAGGAGACAAAAGAGGTCACATAGTGTGATTCCACTATACACATAAAACTGATTGAATTTTGCTTACCTGTATTTTCCAATTTTCCTTTTTTTAAAAAAAAAAAACCCGGGCCGGGTGCGGTGGCTCAAGTCTGTAATCCCAGCACTTTGGGAGGCCAAGACGGGCGGATCACAAGGTCAGGAGATCGAGACATCCTGGCTAACACGGTGAAACCCCGTCTCTACTAAAAAACATACAAAAAACTAGCCGGGTGAGGTGGTGGGCGCCTGTAGTCCCAGCTACTCGGGAGGCAGAGGCAGGAGAATGGCGTAAACCCGGGAGGCGGAGCTTGCAGTGAGCTGGGATCCAGCCACTGCACTCCAGCCTGGGCGACAGAGCGAGACTCTGTCTCAAAAAAAAAAAAAAAAACCCTTTTTTTTTTTTTTTGAGACAGAGTCTCGCTCTGTCGCCCAGGCTGGAGTGCAGTGACGCGATCTCCACTGACTGTAAGCTCTGCCTCCCGGGTCTCCTGCCTCAGCCTCCCGAGTAGCTGGGACTATAGGCACCCGCCACCTCGCCCGGCTAGTTTTTTGTATTTTTTAGTAGAGACGGGGTTTCACCGTGTTAGCCAGGATGGTCTCGATCTCCTGACCTCGTGATCCGCCCGTCTTGGCGTCCCAAAGTGCTGGGATTACAGGATTGAGCCACCGCGCCCGGCCGCAATTTAAGACATGTACATCATTCGTGTCAATGTAATAATGAGCCTCCTCAAGTAATTAATCTGGAAAGTCTGTGCCAACTCCAGCTCCTCCAGGAATGGAGACAGTAACAGGTAAACACACAGAAAAAATGGGATGGCATGGATTCACAAAGCAGAACTATGATATAAATTATGAAAGCTTTCAGCACTTGTAATTGGGAACAGTCCAGGTCTCACCAGTGAACACACAGAGAAACAGCATACTGCAGCAGGGTGCCAGCTCTGCCTGGACACTGGGTCCACTATCATGCCCTGCCCAGCTTCTCAGTTTGGTGCAGGTGGACTGCAAGTCACTCCTATCAAGAATAACTAGAAAATGAAGCACCTAGGAGTGAGAAGCAACACAGGGAGGAAAACCAGAGCACAAGTAGAAATCTGCACATGGAAGCCTTGGGAGAGGAGGAAGTGATGCGCTCCTAGTGTGGTTGGCAGGAGAGAGCAGAAACTGGCCACAATGCTCAGCAGGGCCATACGCCCCAAGGTGCACAAAGGCTGTGCAGCCTGTGAGCAAGGAGAGGTCTGTACAATCCCAGCCAGTCCAAGCTGCTCAATAGATGGTCCAAAGGTGCCTGCATCAGCCAAATAAGGTACATGGTTTCTCTGAGACCACATGAAACTTGAAGGGTGGCCATCAATGACTTCCAGAGAGAAAACCCAGAAGGCATTGAGCACTTGGATGATGCTGGTTCCCAGTAGGCACATTAGCTGTAGCAAGTTAAACTCACTAGCCACCCTACAGTCCTGCAGAGGTGAGGCCTGGCAAATCTCAGAACAAGAGGCAGTCAGCAGGCCTTAACCCAGCAGCATCCCTCCGTACTCATATCAAATGTATAAAATGCCACTGAGAGTCAATTTAACATGCTGCTTTAATTTTTTTGTTTAAATGACTGTCAAATCTATCAGGGCTCTCACAGGTGTATGTATCAGTTCAGTCCCTGTTATGATTAATTATATGTGTCTATTTGACTGGGCTACAGCATATCCAGACTTCGGCCAAATATTATTTTTGATGTATCTGTGAGGGTGTCTTTGCATGAGATTAACATTTAAATCAGTAGACTGAGTAAAGCAGATTGCCCTCTCTAATATGGGAGGGCTTCATCCAGTCAGTTGAAGGCCTAAACAGAACAAAAAGGCTGATCTTCCCCCGAGTAAGAGAATTTTTCTGCCTGACTGCCTTCGAACTGGGACATTGGGTTTTTTTTTTCCTACCTTCTCACTAAAACCAAAACATCAGCTCTTCTTGGGCCTGCCAGCCTATAGACTGAAACTATACCATCAATTCTCCTGGTTCTCAGGCCTTTGGACTTGGACTGGAACTATACACCATCACTCCTGAGTCTGCAGCTTGCTGACTCACCCTGTAAATCTTGGAACTTGTCAGCTACCAATACCAGATGAGCCAATTCCTTATAATAAATTTCTTTCTATATATGTACATACATCCTATTAGTTCTGTTCCTCTGGAGAACCCTAATACAATGCTCCAACCCAAATCTTCCCACAAAGACTTGAGTTTACCAAGCATAACTTCTTCTACAATGAGAGAGGGGTGCAAAGAACTAAAGAAGTTGGTGGGGAAGGAAGGCTGAACCCCAAAGATGGTCCCAAACTGTAGGAGGAGCATCCAAGAAGAGACTAAAAGCCTCCAGAAGAAGAAACTGCTAGAGTCAAAACATGGCCTTGTAGAACTATCATATTCTGCTGGTGGGAGTGAAATGAGGGGCAACCTACAGAAATGAGTGCATATGTTCACTGAAAGACATATACAAGAATGTTCATAGCAGGTTATGACTAAGAACCCAAATCTGGAAATAACCCAAATGCCCATGTACAGAATGGCTACATTGTGCAAACGCACAAAATAGACTACACAAAAATAAGAAGACGTAGTGACTGCTGTGCCCCACATGGGTGCGCTCACAGGCAGGATAACAAGCAGAAGGGGCCAGGTTAAGGAAAGCACACGCTTTCCTTAAAAGGAACTGACTCTACCTACAGAAAGTTCAACAACAGGCAAAGTTAATCTTTGGTGACAAAAAGGAGAAATCAAGGTTGCCTTAGAAGGCTGTAAAAAGTGGAAGGGACCCAAAGTAACCTGCCTTCCAGGGCGCTGCACATGAGCTGTATCTTGACATGTTTTCACGTATACAAACTGATAGGTCTCAGATTTATGCACCTTATTGTATGTACGTTTTGCCTCAATTAAAAAGATTTAAAAAGTGGTTATGGGCACCACCTCGTCCAGCTAATTAAAAAAAACATATTTTTAAATGGGGTTTCACTATCTTGCCCAGGCTATTCTTGAACTCCTAGGCTCAAGCAATCCTCCCATCTCAGCCCCCTAGAGTGTTGGGACTACACGCATGAGCTACCACGTCTGGTGTTGGAAAGAGCTTTAGAACTGGGGATAGGCTTAAAGAGTTTTGAGGAGTACACTGGAAAAAGTGAATATTGGTATGTAAGGATTGTTAAAGGTGATTCTGGGCCAGGCGCAGTGGCTCACAGCCTCCCAGCACTTTGGGAGGCCGAGGCGGGTAGATCATGAGGACAGGAGACTGAGAACATCCTGGCTAATACGGTAAAACCCCATCTCTACTAAAAATACAAAAACAAAAAATTAGCCAGGCTTGGCGGTGGGCACCTGTAGTGCCAGCTACTCCGGAGGCTGAGGTGGGAGAATGGCATGAACCTGGGAGGTGGAGCTTGCAATGAGCTGAGATCATGCCACCGCACTCCAGCCTGGGTGACAAAGTGAGACTCCGTCTCAAAAAAAAAAGGTGATTCTGATGAGGGCTCAGAAAGAAGAGAAGAGAAGAGGTACAGAGACAGCTTCCATCTTCCTAGAGAATAAATAATCATGTACAGAATGTTGGTAGAAATATAAACATCAAGGGCAATTCTGCTGAGATCTCAAATGGAAATAAAGAACATGCTATTGGACAATGAAGAAAAGATGATCCTTATTATAAAGTAGCAAAGCACTTGGCTGAATTATGTCTATGTTCTAGTGTTTTGTGGAAGGTAGAATTTGTAAGCAATGAAATTTTGGCTATTTTGCTGAGACTTCTAAGCAAAGTATTAAAGGCATAGCCCAGTTCCTCCTGGCTGCTTATACCGAAATGCTAAAATAGAGAAAATAAGAAGGCATTGTTAAGCAAAAAGGAACCAGAACTTAAAGATTTAGAAAATTCTGTCTACCCATACTGCAAAAATTGAGAAACTTTGTTCTAAGAACACTATGTGTGTGGCTGACCAACAATTTCCTTATAAGATCAGTGGGGGTATGAACCACAGATTTAATCAGGCACCTCAGCAGAAGCCGAAAAGGTGGGATTATACTGGCAGAAACACTGCTAGTGGGGACTAATGGGAACAGAAAAAATGAGAAAGAATGAAAGAACATCAAAAATATATGTTATCCTTCAAGGAAAAGGAAGAAGAACCTCAAAGGTGATTCAAAGATCATTTGAGTTGCCACTCCCACCACACACCAAGAGGCTAGGGCTAGTTCCTTAAAGGGTGGGGCCACTTCTCCAGTTTGCATAGGCCAGGATGTCTCAACCCAGCATCTTGCCAAGCCAAAAGGGTGGGGCTTGTCCCTCTACCTATGTGCCATGAGGGTGATGTTGCCACCTCAGTGGGCATCAAGGGCGGAGCATCAAGGGCGGAGCAAAGAGAATTATTCCTGAGCCCTAGGACCTCAAATTTGCCTTGCTAAGTTTGCTAAGTTTTGGGACCCATCACCCTTTCCTGCATTCCTATTATTTCCCTGTTGGAATGGAAATGTTTATTCTGTATCTATTCCACTATTGTATTTTGGAAGCACATAATTTATCTGTATTCACAAGTTCACAACTGGAGAGGAATTTTGTCTCAGGATGAATTGTACCTCAAATCTTACCCACATTTGATCTAGATAATATTTATTTTTGTTTCGTTTTGTTTTTGAGACAGGGTCTCACTATGTCACCCCGACAAGAGTGCGGTTGCACAACCTCGACTCACTGCAGCCTCGACCTCCCAGACTGAAGCAATCCTCCCACCTCAGCCTCCCGAGTAGCTGGGATGACAGTCATGCACCATCAAGCCCAGTTAATTTCTGTATTTTTTGAAGAGACGGGGTTTCACCATGTTGCCCAGGCTGGTCTCAAACTCCTGGGCTCAAGTGATCTGCCTGCCTTGGCCTCCTAAAGTGCTGGGATTACAGGCGTGAGGCAACATACCCAGGCAATTTCTTTAAGCCACCCAATCTATGGTATTTTTTTAATGGCAGCCCAAACAGACTAAGACACACAAAATGGGACAGTGCAGGGAGGAAATAAGACAGCCATTTCTTCTGTCAAACAAACAAAACCTTGCAAAGAAAAAAAAAAAAAAATTAGCCAAAAGTGAAATCATTCAGAAAACATGCTACTTTATTACTACAAGGCATTTAACAAATCAAGAAAGAGATGCAGAATAAAGCAGAAATCTAAGAACATTTCCATTCTCCCTGACAGTCTGGCAAAGCCCTTCAGTGTTAACTTTGGCTTTTGGTTTATCCAAATTACCTTTCCTCTGCTGTTCCAAAAACCACTGGCACACGGAAGGAAGCATTAAAGCATGACTCACTTGTGTAATCACTGAGGGTGTAGAGGACAGTGATTAGATTATCCAAGCAGGGCCAGTGGTCAGGATTGCACCGCAGCCCTTCCTCAAAAGCATGGCGAGCCAGGGGTATCCGGATGAGCCTCAGGGCCACATGTCCAATCTTATACCACAGGTTGACGTCTGTGGAGTCCAGCATCACTGCCTGGAAGCAACACAAGCAGAGGGCAAACATACACACACACACGCGCACACACACACACACACAAAGTCAGATCTCTCCTTGAGCAGGCACCCCGGGGACAGGAGGAGCACAGCACTGGCACAGCCACTCGAACTACCCAGGGATATGGCAAAAGTGCCATGACTATCTTATAACTGAGAAGCAATGCCAGCTCATCTTTCCTGGAGTCACACGTTTCCAAGATCTAGAGCGATAATGACACATAAAAAGTTACAGGGACCAAGTTATTTAACTTAGAACTTTTTTTAAAAAAGTTTCTTTTTTGAGACGGGGTCTCACTCTACTTCCCAGGCAAGAGTGCAGTGGTGTGATTATAACTCACTGCATCCTCAAACTTCTGGGCTCAAGCAATCCTCTCGCCTCAGCTTCCTGAGTAGCTGAGGCTACAATGGCACATCACCACACCCAGCTAATTTGCAATTTTTTTGTACAGACATGGCCTTAGTATGTTGCCCAGGCTTGTCTCAAACTCCTAGCCTCAAGTGATCTTCTGCCTCAGTCTCCCCATTTTCTTGATATATTTTGTCAATCTGAATATCTATATTCCTTACATATTTAATAAGTAAAAGAAGTAAAAGGAGAAGAAAGAAAAGAAAATATGGGCCAGGCATGGTGGCTCACACCTGTAATCCCACTTTGGGAGGCTGAGGTGAGCAGAATGCTTGAGTCCAAGAGTTCGAGAGCAGCCTGGGTAACATGGCGAAACTCCATTTCTATTAAAAATACAAAAAATTGGCCGGGCGCGGTGGCTGAAGCCTGTAATCCCAGCATTTTGGGAGGCCGAGACGGGTGGATCACAAGGTCAGGAGATCGAGACCATCCTGGCTAATACGGTGAAACCCCGTCTCTACTAAAGAATACAAAAAACTAGCTGGGCGATGAGGTGGGCGCCTGTAGTCCCAGCTACTTGGGAGGCGGAGGCAGGAGAATGGCGTAAACCTGGGAGGCGGAGCTTGCAGTGAGCTGAGATCCGGCCACCGCACTCCAGCCTGGGCGACAGAGCCAGACTCCATCTCAAAAAAAAAAAAAAAAAAAAAAAAATACAAAAAATTAGCTGGGTGCAGTGGTGTATGTCTATAGTC
This sequence comes from Rhinopithecus roxellana, assembly GCF_007565055.1. NCBI lineage: Eukaryota > Metazoa > Chordata > Mammalia > Primates > Cercopithecidae > Rhinopithecus > Rhinopithecus roxellana. Next base: position 57,722,645 of record NC_044561.1, read on the forward strand.
CCAGTTACTTGGGGGCATGAGGTCGGAGGATCGCTTGAGCCTGGGAGTTCGAGGCTGCAGTGAGCCCTGATTATGCCACTGCACTCCAGCATGGGCAACAAACTGAGAACCTGTCTTCAAAAAAACTTGAAAAAATGAGAGTCTTATGGGATTCAAGAAAACTCATGTACTTTGAAGAAAAACCTTGGTTCACATCCCTGCTGCAACACTGATTAGCAGAATGATGCTGAGCCTCTATTTCCTCATCACTAAAGTGAGGATAAAGACTCCTTCCTTGCAAGATAGCATGAGGATTAGTGTACACATAGGAAGCAAATAGTGTAGTGTCTGGTGCTTTAGAGGTGCCCACAGACAGACTTATAGTAACATGAAATAACAGCAATACTATTATGGCTGGAAGTATTAACATATTGAATGCTCAGTTTCAGACTTTGGTTTTCATACTATTATGCATACCAACTCACTTAACTTTCACAACTACGCTCTTTTTTATTATTCCCACTATATTGGTGTAGACCTAGAGACACCAAAAGACTGAATCACTCACTCACAGCCACACATGCACTGAGCAGCAAAGGAAGAATTCACACGCAGTCCTCTGCATCCAAGCATGTGCTCTGCCCCAGCCCCTGGTCTCCAGGCCTGGTCAGTACTAATCGTTATCACCTATGGACCTACCCTAGAGCCTTGGGTACTATAGCTTGGTGATCCACCACTACAAACTCTTCTTTCTGGCCCACAAGACCCCAACCTCATCCCCTCCACCAAGAGCTTTCAAAACACCAAGGAAGCTAAGCACTGCCAAAACCATACCTCTAAGTAGAACTCCATGGCTGTCTCCAGATCCTCCCGCTGGGCTGCCAGCTGGGCCAAGTTCTTATACGTGGAATATTTCAGTATCAGCCCAGGGTGTTTCAACCCCTCTTTCTCATCACCGGATGAAACTGCCTGTGAACAAAACAGAAACAGAAGTGACAACTAGGCCTTGCAGCCTCAGCAAGCAGCCAGCAGGATACTTGGCTTCCAGGCTGGCCTCTGCTGCAGGCCCTTGAGCCAGTCTAGTGTCGTCCACCGCTGGAAAACGAAGGCACTGCACCATGTGTTCTTATAAGACCACTCCTACTCCAAGCGCTCAGGGAAGAACAGACCACCCTGAGGTATTAATAGTTTGCAGACAGTCTGGGCATCCATAGAGACAGAGAGAAGCTGCCCCACCACTACTGCCATGCCTGAGGGTTCAAGCCTAGAGAATAACATTTACAGCATAGGTAGACCCAGCCAGCAGTTCAAGGTATAAGATGAAAGACAAGGTGTGAGCCGGCTATCTGGGGGCAAAGGCCTAGAGCTTCACCCCAGGCATTCCAAGATTAGGAATCAACAGGCTGAGCTCCCAACTCTATAACACATCACATGAGCATAGACAATTGTTAATTTAACTAAAACATTAGTGTCTAACCTCTGTAATTAAGAAAAATAATTCCTACCCTAAATATCAAGAGTTAAAATGAGCTGAAAGACTGTAAGAATTGCAAATATGTTTAATATGAAAAGTTATTTCATTACAGCTTTAATGACCTTATATTCTAAGAAACTGCTGATTAGAAAACTATTGCTCCAACCACAGGACAAAGACTAAAACATTTTTTCTTTTTTTTTTTTTTTTTTTTTGAGGCGGAGTCTCGCTTTGTTGCCCAGGCTGGAGTGCAGTGGCGCAATCTCAGCTCACTGCAAGCTCCGCCTCCCAGGTTTACGCTATTCTCCTGCCTCAGCCTCCTGAGTAGCTGAGACTACAGGCACCCGCCACCTCGCCCGGCTAGTTTTTTGTATTTTTTAGTAGAGACGGGGTTTCACCGTGTTAGCCAGGATGGTCTCGATCTCCTGACCTCGTTATCCGCCCGTCTCGGCCTCCCAAAGTCCTGGGATTACAGGCTTGAGTCACCGCGCCCGGCCCAACTAAAACATTTTCTAACAGAAAAAACTCAGGGGCACCAAGAAGTTCTTTCCTGGGACAGGTGGCTTCCACACATTGCTCTTCATGTTCTGAACAGGTAAGACCCAAAGACATGCCACCCTCAGGAAGCATCCCTTGACTAATCCAAGAATCTACCTACCTCGGAGGTCTTAAGGAACTTCTTTAAGACTGAGAAGCTCAAATGAAGCCCCATTCAGTTATCTTCTACCATCATCTGACTTATCATACAAAAAGGCCTCCAAGAACCAGCTGACCAGGGCTGGATCCCAGGTACCTCTGTCCCTCCAGGTACAGAACTCTTCAAACAATAGTGGGAACAAATTTACAGAGACTGAGTGAGTCTACTTCAGACTAAACAGTCAGCAATACACATGCACATGCACATAACAGTGGATGCTCTTAACTAATCTCCACCTAACAGACTACCTACATTCAGCACCACTCTCCATTCACCATGAAAGGCTTGCCCCAGCAAGTCCCTCCAGAACACCCACCAGTCAGGCTGAATGCTTCTTAGGAGTCAGCTGTGGTCCAGGACCTATTTATGCCAATCTTCTGCAAAACTGTAATTATGTAATTAACATTAAGTATGCCGATGCAATGTGAGTGTAAAAAGAAACTGTTCTATATATTTTCCGTATTTTTCAGTTGCTTACAATGAGCATGTTTTTACTATTATAAGCAAGGAGGGTGCTAAAACAACCTTGTGAGGCTGAAAGTGATATAAGGCTGAAAGTGATATAATGCGCACAGAAAGATGCACACACCTACAACTAAAAGGCTGACACATGACCATGCCCTTAGGTAAAAGGCTCCTGCCTAGCAACTGTTGGATGCTGGGCCCACCCGGCATTCCACCATGGCCCGAGAGGGAAGACCAACATGCCCACCAACTGGTCCATAACCAAAGCTCAGTAAGTATAGAATAAACTAATTTTCCCTCTCTGGGTCCTCACCCACTTCCTACTAACAGGAGAGGAGGCGGTCACAAGTTCCATACCCCTAATTCCAAGGCACTGTAATCAGTAACCAAAGAATCTTAACAAGCTATATAATTAGAAATACAAAGAAAAACCTTGAGTGAGAGAAGGAATAGATGCTTTCTCCTGACAATTAGAACTCAGTATTCTCTATGTCATCGGCAGCAAAAACCATCAAGGTTTTTGGTGTGCTTGAGTCATGTCTGCAAGTGTCTGCATGCCTAGCACTGTAGGAGACTCTGCTCAACTGAAGGACTGTGCAGTCCAGTAAACACCCATGGAGCTTATCTGCTTCCTTAATGCACATCATCTGCATGTTTGAGTACTTGAAAACAAACGCCTTTCCTCCTAATGAAATATACACCTTCCTAAATTAATTTCAGGTTGGGACCAATTCCCAAACCTCCAGTCAACATCTACAGTCAACTCAAGGATTAACTCACTCACCACTACCACAGTCCCCATGCTGGGACCAGGTCTTGCTCTGACTGCCCCTCTCTGCTGTAACCAGTGTCCCCAATCCTTCTGACTATATTCAAAACTCCGTGGCATGTCTATACAGACTTCCCAAGTTCATGGTCTTTCACTCAAACGGCATTTGCTAAAATGTGCTGCCAATAGGATCATTAGGTATCAGCAAACCATGAACTCCAATTCTGGTTTGAATGCTTCACTTACTTGGATGGCTTTGAGCCATCAAGACCTCACTAAGCCTCAGTTTTCACATTTGTAAAATCCAGCTACTGGGCAGAGTGGTTGTGAAGATTAAGTAATAACGATAGCTGGCCTTTAATAAGCACTTACACCAGGAATCATTCTACATGCTTCACTGGATTTACTCAACCCTCATAAAAACTCAATGAGGCAGATACCCTAGAGGTGGGGAAATACAGGCAGAGAGGTGAAATAATGTTTTCAAGGTTCCCCAGCCAAGAAATGGGAGAGCAGAGGTAAGGCCCAGAGCATCCAGCCCCACAGTCCATGCACTAACCAATAAGGCACACTGCCTGGCCTGCTGGTGCCTCACCTCCCGCAGCAGGCGCGCCTCCAAGAGCTCATGGTAAGCTTTGGCAGACTCCTCAAACCGGTCATGTTTCTGCAGATCAAGGGCCTTGTGGTACAATGCAAAAGCCTCTGCTTCCTGCAAATCAAGACAAGAGATGTTTTCATACAGCATAAAGATCTGTCTTTTTTAAGCCAAAAATGTGTGTAAGGCAGGGCTACAGTCAGAGGAACCAACCATGTGATTAGATAGCTGGAACTTTCAGCTCCCCCACCTCCCAACTTCCAGGAAGGGAAGAGAGGCTGGAGATTGAGCTGATCACCAATGAGTTAATCAATCATGCCTATGTGATGGCATCTCTATTTAAAAACCCTAAAGGACAGGGTTCAGAAAGCTGCTGAGTTGGTGAACAACATCAAGGTGCTGGGAGGGTGCCGCACCTGGAGAGGGCACGGAAGCTCTCTGAATCCACCTCATACCTTGCCATAAACATCTCCTCCACTTGGCTATTCCTGAGTTGTATCTTTCATAATAAACTGGTAAATGTAGATAAAGTGTTTTCCTAAGTCCTGTGAGTCATTCTAGCAAATTATCAAACCTAAAAGCGGTAGGAGGTAAGAATCCCTGATTTTATAGCCCAGCTGGACAGAAGTATAGGTATCCTGGCACTCAATGCTTGCAACTGGCATCTGAAGTGAGGGCAGTTTTGTGGGATGAGCTGTTAGTGCTGCGGAGTCTGACACTAACTCTGGATAGCTAGTGTCATAATTGAATTGTAGGACACCCAGTTGGTGTATGGAGAGTTGGAGAATTGGTTGGTATGTGGGAAAAATACCCCAAACATATGATGTCAGAAGGGTTGTGAGTAAAAAGTTCAGTGTGAATGGTTTGCATTGAGGCCAGGCACACTGGCTCACATCTATAATCCCAGCACTTTAGGAAACCAAGGTGTGAACCGAGGAGTTCACAGCCAACCTGGGCCACATAGAGAGACTCCTGTCTCTACAAAAAATTTAAAAATCAGCTGGGCATGGTGGCCTGGTGTCTGTAGTCCTAAGCTACTCAGGAGGCTGAGACAGAAAGACTGCTTGAGCCCAGGAGTTAGAGGTTACAATCATCTGTGACCATGCCACTACACTCCAGCCTGGGTAACAGAGTGAGACCCTGCCTCTTAAAATAAACAAAAACTGATTTCCGTTGTTTTTTCTTTTTTTTTGAGACTGAGTCTCGCTTTGTTGCCCAGGCTGGAGTGCAGTGGCATGATCTCCGCTCACTGCAACCTCCGCCTCTGAGGTTCAAGCTACTGTCCTGCCTTAGCCTCCCTGGTAGCTGGGACTATAGGCGTGCACCACCACACCCAGCTAATTTTTGTACTTTGAGTAGAGACGGGGTTTCACCATGTTGGCCAGGCTGGTCTCGAACTCCTGACCTCAAGTGATCCGCTCACCTCAGCCTTCCAAAGTGCTGGGATTACAGGCATGAGCCACCGCACCCAGCATGGTTTCCATGTTTTTCTACTCACCACTCTGCCACAGCCTGATCACTGCCTGGGGAGGATGACAACCTCCTGTGGGAGGGAGGGGGCACTGGGTAGGTTGAACCTCACTGACATGCCTTACAGACTAGGGACAGGTGATTAGTAGACTTCTGAGACAGCTCTGGAACTGTCCTGATTTCTACCATAAAATGCAGGAGGGTGGGGAAGGAGGCATATGTTTATTTCAGGGAAAACAAAGGCAGGAGCAAATCCCTGTTACACTAGGATAGAACAAAGGTATAGAGATGAATGGATGGAAAGAAGGAAGGCTGAAATGGAAGAGATGCCAGGCCTCATGGGAAAGAGGAGTGACCAACAATCTAGGAAGTTGAGGTTGGACCTGGCTCCCTCACTAACCTGGAGGGTGATCCCAGTCTAGGTTGCTCCCCTCAAGAGTCTCGTCACACTATAAAATGAGGGCAATACACTAGGGAACCTCAAAGCACCATCTACTATTAATATTCTACCATTCCCTGGGTATCCCAACCCCTGAGGGCTGCACAAGGAATGGGGTGCATGGAAGTGGGCCTGGGGGCTGAAATGGCCTTCACATACACTGACAGAACAAATATAATTTCTCCTAAGTATGATTGTCTCCTAAGCAAAACAGGTTTAACAGGAGATGGAGAGCTAACCATCTTTCAAAATGGTATTTCCCCCTAAAACTCCACTGAGGAGATGTCTAAATGCATTTAAAATGAGGTAGCATCTATAGAAATGAGAAGGTCCACCTATAGAGAAGACCTTGCATTACATACCTGAGCCTCCTTTGTCTGGGTTTTGTGACTTTTAAAGCTTCCTTCATGATCATCCTCAATGGTGGAGCTGGCATTTAAGGCTGCAATTCGAATCTAGAAACAGGGGTTTGGTGGAAGAGACAAGTTGCTTCGAGATGTCACTCATCTCTTCAAATACCCACAGATGAATACAATTCTGCTCCAGCATATGATCTATTCTACCTTGAAAAGCTATGGCCTTCTCAGATGTGGGGAATGAACAAAAATCATCCTCTAAAGAAAAAAAATAAATAACGGCGGCCGGTGGGGGGGGTTATGCCAATCTGTGCAGAAAGTATGTCCTGGGTACCGTCTACCGCAAAAGCAACAGACACTGGGGACACCCCAGCAACAGCTCAACATAGCAGAAGGTAATGGAACAACAGATTTCAACAAAACATGTTAACTTTATGTGTTTCCAGCAACTGTGACAAAGTCCTGCAAGTCGCTTCAACCATTAGGCAAGCAATCTCATACCCTCAAAGGTGCCAACAGCTCTCCTGGGAGAAAGGCTATTCCATAATAAGAGCCTTCAGAGTCTAACACGAAAATGCTCCTCACCCCCAGGAGTAAAGTAACATAAGAACACTGATGTCCGCAAAACAGGCAGGCATCAGTCCGCAAAACAGGCAGGCATCAGTCCTTACCATATTCAGAGAGATTCAGCACTGCCACGCAGCATTACTTCTCATCACTGGCAAAGGTTGCCCCAGTCCACAACTCTCCTAGAAAGGAAATAGGACAAACTGAGACAAGGCGTATGAAGAACCAGGAAGGTCACAGTGCCAAGGCCCACCAGGAACCAGTCCTGAGCTCTATGCAGACAGGCCAGTGAAGAGCTGCCTTGGGACAGCAGTGTGGTCTAACACACAAGGAGCTCCTTGGTCCCTCACGATAGCATTCATCATTTCCTGGCAATGCACCAGGTGTCAGGCACACAAAAGAGTGACAACAATCCCTGCCCCCAGGGATCACTGCTAGCAGAGGTAACAAGCCTATTATTTTTTTCAAAAGCTGAAATGATACGAAAAGAAACACAGGCAACATCTAAAGGCAGAAAAGAACAATTCATTCAAAGGGATTAAGGAAGGCAAAGGAGTAAGTTACTGCATTAAACCTTGAAGAACAGAATACACTGCAGTGGAAGACAGTGAAGCAAAGAGGCAGGGAGAGTGAGGTGTGATGGGAAAATTAGAAGACAAGGCCTTAGAGTGGGGATGTGAATGGAGATTGGAAAGGTAGTTGAGGGCCAAGCCACAACACAGAGGCCATGAACTTTATCTGTAGGCAACAGGGAACCAATGGATGTTTTAGGGAGAACAAAATGTTTTGCCTATGTTTTAGAAAGATAATAGAAAAATAATTAGAGGTAGGCAGACTAGTTTGGAGGCTGCAAAAGATGACAGGATTGGCAAAGATGTGGAGATTTAGAATCTCATGCATTGTTGCTGGGAATGTAAACTGGTGCAGCCCTTGTGGAAAACAGTCTGCTAGTTCCTCAAAATGTTAAACAGAGCTAGCACATGACCAGGGAATTCCACTCCTATGTGTATCTACCCGAGAGAAATGAAAACATGTCCACGCCAAAAATTTGTTCATGAGTGTTCACAGAGGCGTTACTTCTAAAAGCTAAAAGGTGGAAACAACCTAAATGTCCATCAACTTATGAATGGATAAATAAAACGAAGTATGTCCATACAAGGAAGTGTTTATTATTCAGTCATAAAAAGGAATAAAGTTCTGATACATGCTACAACACGCAAGAACCTTGAAAACATTACACTAAATGAAAGAAGTCACACACAAAAGAGCGTATATTTTCTGACTTCAATTATCTGAAATGTCCAGAATACACAAATCTACAGAGATAGAAAGTAGTTTAGTGCAGGGGTCCCCAACCCCCAGGCCATGGACCAGTACTGGTCCATGAGTGGCAGTACAGGAGATGAGTGGCAGGTGAGCAAGCATTATTGCCTGAGCTCTGCCTCCTGTTGGATTAGCAGAAGCACTGGATTCTCCTAAGAGCACAAACCCTATTGTGAACTGTGCATGCGAGGGATCTCGGTTGTGCGTTCCTTACGAGACTCTAACTAATGCCTGACGATGTGAAGTAAAACAGTTTCATCCAGAAATTATCCCTGCCCTCTGCCTCTGGTCCATGGAAAAATTGTCTTTCAAGAAACCAGTCCCTGGTGCCAAACAGATGGGGACCGCTGGTTTAGTGGGCTTGGGGAGAAGGACAATTGAGGAGCAATCACCAAGAGGTTTAGGGTTTCTTTCTGGGATGACAAAAATGTTCTAAAACTGATTGTGGTGGTGGTTACACAACTCTGTTAATATACTAAAAACCACTGAATTTGTACACTTTAGGTGAACTACATGGTATGTAAATTATAAAGCTCTAATTTTTAAAAAGATGCCAGGATCCCAGATGGACCCGTGACAGTAGGGATGAAGGGGAATCCCACTAGGAGGTAGACTCACAGGACCTGACACCTGGGAGGCTGGCCCGAGGAACTGGGATAGGGATATGGACACTACCAAATACGTCAGGGAGGGCAGGAGAAGCCGTTAAAAGTCCTAGCTGAGAGGCTGGCAGAAGGGCCTGGGAGAGCCCAGCAGGCAGTAGGACAAGCCTTAAACAGACAGATTGAACACATGCTCCACTTTTATCAATTAAAATAACTGCTAGTGGCTGGACTCAGTGGCTCATGTAATCTCAGCACTTTGGGAGGCTTAGGTGGAAGGACTACTTGAGCCTAGGAGTTTGAGATTAGCTTGGGCAATAAGATGAGACCCTGTTTCTATTAAAAATAATAAAATAAATTTACAATGACTGCTACTGTCATCAGTGCTTACAGCAATGACTTCTAGCACAGGCTTTCACAAATAGGCTCTGAGTTCTCCTAGGGTTCATGAAAGGAAGGAAGTACTTTCTCACAGACAAAGAAGATCCAAACCCTTCCTAGACTGATAGCTGTTTTATCTCCTGGGTTCCACATTTAGAAAAAAAAGAATACCGCTAATCAAAAGTTTGGAAACTGCAGTTTTTGTGTTTGTTTTTGTTTGTTTGAGACAGAGTCTCTGTCACCCAGGCTGGAGTGCAGTGGTGCGATCTTGGCTCACTGCAACCTCCACCTCCCAGGTTCAAGCAATTCTCCTGCCTCAGCCTCCTGAGTAGGTGGGACTACAGGTATCTGCCACCACACCCAGCTAATTTCTTGTATTTTTAGTAGAGATGGGGTTTCACCATGTTGGCCAGGCTGGTCTCGAACTCCTGACCTCAGGTGATCCACCCACCTCGACCTCAAAAAGTGGTGGGATTACAGGCACGAGATTACGGTAAGCCAGCGTGCCTGGCCAGAAACTGCAGCTTTATCATAAGCTATGCCAAGATGGATACTGGGACCACTATACAATATGAAAAAAGTAGAAACTATAGCATTAAAACCCTCCATCTAGGCTGTTATCAAAGCAAAATAAAGTCAGAAAATACAAGTATTGATGAGGACCTGGAGAAACTGGAGTCTGTACATTCCTGGTGAGAATGTAAAACGGTACAGCTATTATGGAAAAGGGTATGGCAGTTCCTCAAAAAATACAATACAGAATTACTACATGACCCAGAAACTCCACATCTGGCTACATACACAAAATAAATGAAAGCAGGGACTTGAACAGACACTTGTACACTCATGTTCATAGCAGCATTATTCACAACAGCCAAAAGGTAAGAAGCAACCCAAGTGACCAACAACAGACGAACGAACATGTGGTGTATACATACAACAGAATATTATTCCACCTTAACAAGGAAGGAAACTCTAGCACATGCTACAACATGAAATAAACTTTAAAAACTGCACTAAGTAAAATAAGCCAGATACAAAAGAACAAATAGTATATGATTCCACTTACAGGTGGAAAATAAAATAGGAAAATTCATACAGACAGAAAGTAGAATGGTGGTTGCCAGTGGGGGAGAGGGCAATGGAGAGTTACTGTTTAATGGGTACAGCATTTCAACTTTTCAAGATGAAAAGAGTTTTGGAGATGGATGGTGGTGATGGTAACACAACAATGTGAATATACATAATGCCACTGAGCTGTACACTTAAAAAGTGGGTACAGCCGGGCGCGGTGGCTCAAGCCTGTAATCCCAGCATTTTGGGAGGCCGAGACGGGCGGATCACGAGGTCAGGAGATCAAGACCATCCTGGCTAACATGGTGAAACCCCGTCTCTACTAAAAAAATACAAAAATCTAGCCAGGCGAGGTGGCGGGCGCCTGTAGTCCCAGCTACTCCGGAGGCTGAGGCAGGAGAATGGTGGAAACCCAGGAGGCGGAGCTTGCAGTGAGCTGAGATCCGGCCACTGCACTCCAGCCCGGGCGACAGAGCGAGACTCCGTCTCAAAAAAAAAAAAAAAAAAGTGGGTACAATGGTAAATTTTGTTTGCGTATTTCATAATTTTTTTAAATATCCAGAAGTAAAACAATCAATAGAATAGTTTCCAATTAGGATCAAAGTTGAACTAGTTTTCAAAACACAAAGACATTACTCCAAATAAAATCTCTGACAGGCTCTGATCATCCTCAAGGCAGGCCAACAGCCCATGGTCAGACCTGCAGCTCAAGCAACACCCTGATGACTCCCAGTAAGCAGAATTTATAGCCCCAAGGGCCAGCTATGGAGCCCACTGGAGATTAGAAGAAGTGGGAGAGCCTCTCAAACCCCCACTTCACAGCCACTCTGTGGTGCTCACCCACTGGGCTCTGTGCACTGAATCCCAAAACACTTCTAATCCCATTGAGCATCACATAGCCTCCATCTGAACTGCTGCCTTCACTTACAGAGCAGTCGCTCAATAACTACCCATTGGTTGATTTTTTTTCACCACTATCTTACTGTAAAAATCAGTTGTCCTACCTAGACCTGGGGTTGCAAGAAGAAAAAATGGAAAGGACACTGAATTCAGAATAGGAAGATTTCAGAGTGTGACTGAGCTGTGTCTCAGATACCTGACCCCCTGATCCCTTACAACCCTTGGTGTCCTTGTGTATAAAATGGCAACAATAGCTTCACTAGCCTGGAGCTCCTCTAACCAGAGACCAGCAAACTCAGCTGGGATTCCCTGTGTCACATCCACACTGACTTTTCTCCTGCCCCCTGCCCCCCCACAAAGGCAGGAGAAAAGTCATGCCAAGCCACAGGGCTCTCATCCACTCATGCCAAACCACAGGGCTCTCAACCCACTTTCTGCAGGGCAGGTGCTAGCTCCAAGTCATGGCAAGTCTTCCTAGATGCCAACTGGATCCATCTAGGGAAAAACAAGGGAGGGGCCCGTGAATGGCTGAAGGATCAGGTCTCTATGTGGCGGTGGCAGGATCCATGTGCATGGGTGGGAGAATATCAATACAGCCATCATGCCAAGGCCAACCTATTCCACAAGGAAGAAAGCAGCTCGTCTGCTTCCTAAGTAACGTCTTGAAGGAACGCATCCAACCACCACCAGGATGGTGCCAGGTGGGCCTGTGCCTTCCCCTGGGGCATATACTTCTTTGCCTCCAGGACTATGGTGAGTGCAAGTCCAATCTCAGAGCTGACAGGAGATGGCCTCTCAGGACAGATGAATGACTAAATAACTACGCAAGCTGGAGAAAAAAAGCAGTGAGCTTCAAATTCAGAGCAGGGTTTCTGGCCCAATATGTTGTGTGAGTCCCTGCCCCAGACCAATCCCTCCCGTCTGCTCCATAAAGAAGGCACCTGGATTCCCTGAAGCAACAGCTCTCTGAGTACCACGATCAGCAGGGCCCAAACACCCTGAAAAGAGTCCACAGTGTAGGAGAAGAAATAGAGATTTCAGGCTTCCTAATTATTTTCAAAATTGTTCTATGTTAAAACTCAAGTCAACTCTCCCCACTAAAAGGGCACCTGTGCTGGCTTTAACATAGTCTAAAAACAGCAGCACTTGGCACCTCTCCAAATCTCCAGTCCATCCTAGACATTTACAAAGCACATTCACATTATCTCACTTGAATTTAATGCAGTCTTACAAAATAGGCATTATGATCCCCATTTTCCAGATTAGGGAATCAAGGCTTAGGGAGACTAGCTGACCTGCGCAAAGTCATAATGCTAGAAAGAGACAAAAATAGGACTCAAAGCCCAGCACTCTTTCTAGCACAGCAAAAACCTATGTGACTTGGCAAAGAGTCTCCTGCCTGCCCCTGGATACACACAGCTGTGAGCTATTATGCTTCAGCTAAGAGCCACAACTGATGCCCTGCAAGGGCTCTGAACAGGTTTGCTGATGGCCATAGAATAAATTGTATTTGCTCAGGCTGTTGGGCTATCACTTATGCAGCATCAACATCACTCTATAAAACAGAAAACAAAATTTCCAATTGTCTAATAAAAGTACTAGCAAAAAGCTCTTCAATGCCCAAGTATTATATGCTAATCAAAAACTCACAAAGACCAGCTCCCATTTTATAGGGAGGCACCTCAGGCTTGCCACATTAGGTGATTTGCCTCAGGTTGCCCAGCTGGTCTGCAGCAGAACCCAAGCTTTAAGCTGGGTTTTCAATGTGTCTCCTGGGCACAGACACATACTGAACTGAGGCATACTCGTGGGTATACAGTTTTACTGTCTACACAACATTTAATCAAGAAGAACCTAAAAAATTATTCTCATATAGACTTATCATATACATTAAGCCCATGAGACCAGCACCCCTTCTGCCCACTGCCTTCTATTTCCACTCCATTATTACCACTCTTCCTCAGCTCCCCCAAAATTTCCAGTAGCAAAATTAAGAAGAAGCCAGAATAATGGACACACTGGGAAGACTGTAGGGGCTTTGAACATGTACTGTATAATACCCTTTACTAGCAACAACCATCTTTTTTTTTTAGAGACAGGGACTCAGTCTGTTGCCCAGGCTGGAGTGCAGTAGCACAATCTCACCTCAGCTCACTGCAGCCTCAACCTCCTGGGCTCAGGCAATCTTCCCATCTCAGCTTCCTCAGTAGTTGGGACTGCAAGCGCATGGCACCATGCCTGGCTAAGTTTTTAACTGTTTTTTCGTAGAGGTGGGGGGTCTCGCTATGTTGTCCAGGTTGGTCTTGAACCCCTGGGCTCAAGCGCCTCGGAATGAAGCCTCAGCTTGAGGCTCACTGCAACCTCCAGCTCCCGGGTTCAAGTGATTCTCATGTCTCAGTCTACCGAGTAACTGGCATTATAGGCATGCTCCACCATGTTTGGCTAATTTTTGTATTTTTATTAGAGACAGGGTTTCACCATGTTAGCCAGGCTGGTTTCAAACTCCTGGCCTCAAGCGATCCACCTGCCTCAGCCTCCCAGACTGCTGTTATAGGTATGAGTCACCGTACCTGGCCTTGAGTTTTTAAATATCGAGCACATGCAAGAATTTTTTCCTAAGATACACAAATAAAACATATTTTTAAAACTAAAAATCTTACACTGATTTGACACAGCAAGAGATGGTTCTTTCGAAATGTCCCCTCTACACGCCCTCATCTCTTCGGTGGGATTACCCTGCCTCTGGGTCTGTCCCTCTTAATAGCCTTGTAAACTTCTCAAAGGCAGCAGTCCTGTCCTATTTATCTTTCTACCACCATACCTGGTACCAAATCCCATGAAGGAAGAGACAACTGAATACATGAGTGGTTTCTAGATAGCTCACCTGTTATTCAGTCATACCCTCCACACAGGGAGAAGTACCACCAGTCAAGCAGAAAACAAAGTGCTTCCTGTGCAGAACAAATATGCATCCTCATTTCAGAGATAAGGAAGCTGAGCCCTGTAACCATATTCCTAAGGATGGAATAGTCACTAGAACTGCACCTCTCCATAACAAAGACAGAACAAGGGCTGGAAGAAAACGACTGGAGGACAGGACACATTTAACTTTTCAGTCAAGTCTTTCTCCACGACCACCATCCATCATTCACAGGATGACGCTCGAAGGACAGGCCAAGCTTCAGAAGTACCTGAATGCAGAGGCAGCCTGCAGAGACACAGCTCACTGATCGCTCTGTTAACACCAAGGACTGCAGCGCTCCCACGCAAGGAGGAGCATTCCCATCTCGGCTCAAATTGGACTTTATCAGTCCCCGTTCTTTTGGCACACTTCATTTTTCTGTGCTTCGCTTTATTGAGCTTCACAGGTACTGTGTTTTTGATGAAAGTCTGCGGCAACCCTTTGTCGAGAAAGTTGGTAAGTGTCATTTTTCCAAGAGCATGCGCTTACTTTGTGTTTCTGTGTTAGCATTTTTTAGTAATAAAGTATTTCTTATGGTTTGTACTTTTTTTTTAGCTATAATGCTGCTGCACACTTAATAGACTATAGTACAGTATAAATATTAACTTTTATATGCACTGGGAAACCAAAAAATGTGTGTGACTTGCTTTATTGTGATACTCACTTTATTGCAGTGGTCTGGAATAGAATATCAACCCACAATATCCCTGAAGCATGACTGTAATGAATAAAAAAAAAAAAACTGCCAGTAGACCCAAAATGGAAGAAACCTTCTCAATCTGTATCTCAGTCAATAAGGTGCTGCTATAACAGAATACCTGAGACTGGGTAATTTATAAAAAACAGTAATGTACTGGCTCACAGTCCTAGAAACTGGACAGTCAAAGAGCATGGTGCCAGTGCCAGTACCTGGCAAAGGCCTTCTTACTGCATCACTGCATGGTGGAAGGCAGAAGGGTGAGAGAACATGACAAAGCAAAGGGGGATGAACTCACTTCTGTAACAAACCCATCCTTGCAATAATGAATCTGTTCCCAGAATAACAACATTAATCTACCTATAAAGGCAGAGCCCTCATGACCTAATCAACCCAACCCTTAAAGGTTCCACTTGTCAACACTGTTGCATTAGGGATTACATTTCCAACATATAAACTGTGGGGGATACATTCAAACCACAACAATCTGATAAAAGGTTGTTTTTTTTGTTGTTGTTGTTCAGACGGAGTCTCGCTCTGTCGCCCAGGCTGGAGTGCAGTGGCCCGATCTCAGCTCACTGCAAGCTCCGCCTCCCGGGTTCACGCCATTCTCCTGCCTCAGCCTCCGAAGTAGCTGGGACTACAGGCGCCTGCCACCTCGCCCGGCTAGTTTTTTGCTTTTTTTTTTTTTGAGACGGAGTCTCGCTCTGTCGCCCAGGCTGGAGTGCAGTGGCCGGATCTCAGCTCACTGCAAGCTCCGCCTCCCGGGTTTACGCCATTCTCCTGCCTCAGCCTCCGAGTAGCTGGGACTACAGGCGCCCGCCACCTCGCCCGGCTAGTTTTTTGTATTTTTTAGTAGAGACGGGGTTTCACCGTATTAGCCAGGATGGTCTCGATCTCCTGACCTTGTGATCCGCCCGTCTCGGCCTCCCAAAGTGCTGGGATTACAGGCTTGAGCCACCGCGCCCGGCCGATAAAAGGTATTTACAAAAAGCCTACAGCTAGCATCATACTTAATTTCCCTCCAAGATCAAGAAACAAGGCAAGGATATCCACTGTCTCTGTCCTATTCCACAAAATACTGGAAGCCCTAGCTACTACATTAAGGCAAGAAAAAGAAGTAAGTGGAAAGACATTACAAAGAAAAAAATAAAACTGTCCCTTTTCACAGATGGCATGATTGCCTTTCACAGAAAATCTCAAGGAATCTAGAAAATAAAGCCTTAGAACTTCTAAGTGTGTTTAGCAAAGTCATAGGGTACAGGTCAACACATAAAAAGTAACTGTATTTCTGCATACTAGCAATAAACACCAGAAATCAAAATTGAAAAAAGAATATCATTTACAATAGCTCCAAAAAATTACATATAAATATAACAAAATATGTAAAAGTCTATATCCTGAAACCAAGAAAACAGTGATGAAATAACTCAAAGTACACCTAAACAAATGGAAAGACATACCATGTTCATGAACTGGAAGATTCAACATAGTAAAGACGTCAGTTTTCCCCAGACAGACCTATAGATTTAGTGCAATCCCAATAAAAATCACAGTAGTGTCTGTCTGTAATTATAGATAAGCTGACAGAAAGATTTAATGGAAGGCCAGAGAGATACTAGAATGACCCAGGTTTAAAAAGAATAGTAATATTGGAGGAATCACACTACACAATTTTAAAACTTACAATAAAAGCTGTAATAATCAAGGCAGTGTAGTGTTAGTGAAGGAACAGACACATAAATCAATGAAACAAAATACAGAGTCCGTAAGAACCCAAATGAACATGGCCAATTTATTACTGACTACGGTGCAAAAGCAATTCAATGGAGAAAGAATCTTCTTTGCAACAAATGGTTCTGGAACAACCGAACATCCATATGCAAAAAGGAAAAAGAAAAAGAACCTTGACCAAAAATTCACATCTAATACAATAACAACTCAAAATGGCTAACCATAAAATACAAAACAAAGAAAACACAGCAGAAAATCCTTGAAACCTAGGGTTAGACAAGCCTTCAGACAACACAAAAAAACACAATCCATAAGCAAAAAACTTAGTAAACTGAACTTCCAAATTTAAAAATTTTTGCTTTACAAAAGACCCTGCTACAAGAATGAAAAGGTCAATCCTCCCACCAAAACAACCAGTAAACTAGGAAAATAATTATCAAAATACTGTTTCAAACTCTGGAACCTGACCAGGCATGGTGGTTCACACCTATAATCCCAGTACTTTGGGAGGCCAACGCAGGTTGATTGCTTGAGCACAGGAGTTTGAGGCCAGCCTGGGCAACATAGTGAGACCTCATCTCTACAAAACACAAAAAAAGTTAGGCGAGGCGCGGTGGATCAAGTCTATAATCCTAGCACTTTGGGAGATGGAGGCGGGTGGATCACTTGAGCTCAGGAGTTCGAGACCAGCCTGGGTAACACAGTGAAAACCTGTCTCTACAAAAAAAAATACAAAAAAATTAGCTGGGCGTGAAGGCACGTGCCTGTTGTCCCAGCTACTTGGGAGCTGAGGATGGGAGGCTCACTTGAGTCCAGAAGGTTGAGGCTGCAGTAAGCCGAGATTGTGCCACCGCACTCCAGCATGGGCAACAGAGTGAGACCCTGTTTCAAAAAAATAAATTAGCTGGGCGTGGTGGCACATACTTGTAGTCCTAGCTACTTGGGAGGCTGAATGGGAGGATAACTTGAGCCAGGGCAACATAGCAAGACCTCATCTCTTAAAAAATAAATAAATAGGCCGGGCGGTATGGCTCACACCTGTAATCCCACCCAGCACTTTGGGAGGCCGAGGTGAGTGGATCACGAGGTCAGGAGATCAAGACCATCCTGGCTAATATGGTGAAACCCTGTCTCTACTAAAAATACAAAAAATTAGCCAGGCATGATGGTGGGTGCCTGTAGTCCCAGCTACTTGGGAGGCTGAGGTAGGAGAATGGCATGAACCCGGGAGGCGGAGCTTGCAGTGAGCCGAGATCGAGTCACTACATTCTAGCCTGGGTGACAGAGTGAGATTCCGTCTCAAAAAATAAATAAATAATAAATAAATAAACAAATAAATAAATTTTTAAAAAACTGATCAGGCACTGTGGCTCACGCCTGTAATCCCAACACTTTGGCAGGCCAAGGCAGGAAGGCGGCTTGAGCCCAAGAGTTCAAGACTAGCCTGGGCAACATAGCGAGACCCTGTTTCTACAAAAATATTTTTAAATGATGTGGTGGCTCATGCCTGTAATCCCAGCACTTTGGGAGGCTGGGGTGGGAGGATCCTTTGATTCTAGGAGTCTGAGACCACCCTGGGCAAGATAGTGAGACCCCCATCTCTAAAATAAATAAAATAAAATAAAATAAAATAAAAATTAGCCAGGCATGGTGGCATGCACCTGTAGTCCCAGCTACTGAGGAGACTGAAGTGGGAAGATCACTTGAACCCAGGAGTTTAAGGCTGCAGTAAGCCATGATCACACCACTGCACTCCAGTCTGGGATACAGAGTAAGACCTTGTCTCAAAATAAAAAACAAATTTTTTTAAAAAGACAAATCAAGTGGAGAAAAAATAAGGAGATAGATGATTGATCTAAACAACAGAATAGAGGAGATGATAAAGATGTATATCAAACTCCACACCTTAATAACAGAAATGATATATTCTTCTCCAGTGCTCACAGCACATTCACACACACACAAAAAAAACTGCTCAAGTCACAAAGAAAACACCTTTCATCAAGTAAAGATACTAAAAACAGGGCGCAGTGGCTCACGCCTGTAATCCCAGCACTTTGGGAGGCCGAGGTGGGCGGATCACGAAGTCAGGAGATGGAGACCATCCTGGCTAATACGGTGAAACCTCGTCTCTACTAAAAATACAAAACATTAGCCGGGTGTGGTGGCAGGCACCTGCAGTCCCAGCTACTCGGGAGGCTGAGGCAGGAGAATGGCGTGAACCCAGGAGGCAGAGCTTGCAGTGAGCCGAGATCGCGCCACTGCACTCCAGCCTGGGCACCTGGGCGACAGAGCAAGACTCCGTCTCAAAAAAAAAAAAAAAAAAAAAGATACTAAAAACAACACTTGCCAATCATAATGCTTAAAACTAGAATTTACTAACACGACCATCACCACCAACAGAAGAAGAAAAGTGTGTCTATCTAAAAATTTAAGAATCTCCTGATAAACAACTTCCAGATAAAAGGAAATGAATGAAAATGTTGGAGAAATTTAAAGAAATACTAACAGCCAGACATGGTGGCTCACGACTGTAATCTGCTTATGATCCCAGCAATTTGGGAGGCTGAGGCAGGAGGATCACTTGAGTCCAGGTGTTCGAGACCAGTCTGGGCAACATAAGGAGACCTCATCTCTACAAAAAAATTTAAAAATTAGCTGGGTATAGTGGCACATGCCTGTAATCCCAGCTACTTGGGAGGCTGACGCAGGAGGATCGTTTGAGCCTGAGAGGTTGAGGCAGCAGTGAGCAGTAATTGCACCACTGTATGCCGGCCTGGGTGACAAAGTAAGATCCTGTTTCAAAAATAAAAAAATAAAAAATAGATACTAACAAAAAAACACACATCACATGTGAAAACACAATGTAATCATCTAAGGGAAAAATAATTATATGATTATCTCCATAGAAGAGAAAGTCTGACAAAATTCAATATCCATTCATAATAAAAAAAGCTCAAGAAAATATAGAAATTTAGAGGTACTTTCTTAATATAATATAAATATACCTTAGTCCTAAAGCCAAAATCTTATTTCGTGGGCAAACACTAGAGGCATGTCCATTAATATCAAGAACAAAGCAAAGATGTCCACTATCTCTGCTACTATCCACTGGTGCAATATTAGCCAATGAAATTAGAAGAGAGAAATCAATTAGAGGTATAAAAATGGGTAAAGGTCAAGCATAGTGGCTCACGCCTGTAATCCCAGCACTTTGGGGGGCCAAGGCGGGTAGATCACCTGAGGTCGGGAGTTCGAGACCAACCTGACCAACATGGAGAAACCCCGTCTCTACTAAAAATACAAAATTAGCCGGGCATGGTGGTGCATGCCTGTGATCCCAGCTACTCAGAAGGCTGAGGCAGGAGAATCACTTGAACCCAAGAGGCGGAGGTTGCGGTGAGCCGAGATTGCGGCACTGCACTCCAGCCTGCGCAACAAGAGCGAAACTCCGTCTCAAAAAAATAAAAATAAAAATAAAAATATGGGTAAAGAAAAACTACTAAATGTAGATAATATGATATACTACCTGGAAACCCCAAAACCGATGATAAAATTTATTCAATAATAACTCAGTGGGCTGGGCATGGTGGCTTATGCCTGTAATCCCAGTACTCTGCAAGGCTGAGGTGGGTGGATTGCTTGAGGTCAGCAGTTCGAGACCACCCTGGCCAGCATGGTGAATCCCTGTCTCTACCAAAAATACAAAAATTAGCCAGGCGTGGTGGCAGGCAGTGCAATCCCAGTTACTCAGGAGGCTGAGGCAGGACAATCACTTGAACACAGGAGGCGGAGGTTGCATGCAGTGAGCCGAGACTGTGCCACTGCACTCCAGCCTGGGCAACAGAGTGAGACTCCTTCTCAGGAAAAAAAAAAAAAAACACTCAGTGAAGTTGCACAATATAAGATTAATACATAAAAATCAATAGCCTTCATATATACAAACTATAAAAGAAGACATTATGGTAGAGAAAAATCCCATTTACAATAGCAACAAGATCATTAAATACTTAGGAATAAAGTTAATTAAAACTGTGCAAGAAAAAGTTTAAATCACTATTAAAAGACACTAAAGTTAACAGTTAACTTGAACAAATGAAATGACATCCCCTGTTCTTGGACAGGATTCAAAAATATAAAGATATCAGTTCTTCCCAAGTTAATTTATACATTCAGTGCAATCCCAATACAAATACTGACAAGATAGTAGACAAGTTGATACTAAAATTCATATGGAAAAACAAAAATTTAAGACTAGGAAAACAAAGCAAAAAATTCTAAGGGGGGATAGGCATAACAGACATTAAAACATACTATACAAAGCCTTCATAATGCAATCAGTGCAGTACTGCTGCATACATAGACAAAAAGATGAGGTGCAGAATTAGACTCAAGTACATATGGAAACAAAAAATACGGAAAAGATGACTCAAATCACTAGAGTCAAGATGAACTTTGTATTAAATACTGCTAGAACAGTATTCACTGTTGGAAATAGATAACTCACAATAAACTTGCAAATGAATTAGAAATCTAAATGATAAAAAATGAAACCATACAACTACTAAAGGAGATACTGGTGAATTCCTCTTTAATCTTTGTATCAACACTTAGTATTAAGTAGTAGAGAAGGGTCAAATATGATTTAAAATTCAGAAAAAGTAAGAGAAAAGAGTGATACACTTAACTACATAAAAATTTAAAAAATTTTGCATGACCAAAAAAAATATCTAAAAAGTCAGAAAAAAATTAAAAGCTAACAAATTGGGAGAAAATATTTGCAACATATACCACTTATGAGGGACTAATATCCCTAATATACAAAGTGCTCTTAAAAACTGAGAAACAGGATGGGCATGGTGGCTCACGCCTTTAGTCCCAACACTTTGGGAAGCTGAGGTGAAAGGATTGCTTGAGGCCAGGAGTTCAAGACCAGCCTGTGCAATACAGACAGACTCCATCTCTACAAAAATAGCCAGGGCTTGGTGGCACACATCTGTAGTCCCAGCTACTCAGAGCGGTTGAGGGAGAAAAGTTGAGGCTGCAGTGAGCTGTCATTGCGCCACTGCATTCCAGCCTGGCTGACAAGAGCACCATACTATTTAAAATAATTAAATAATGTTTTAAAACTGAGGAACACAGCATTATTTACAATAGTCAAAAGGTGGCCTCCTTTAAGCTGGAGCTATAAAGAAGAAAAAAAAAAGAATAGTGGCCGGCACTGTGGCTCAGCCTGTAATCCCAGCACTCTGGGAGGCCGAGGCAGGCAGATCACGAGGTCAGGAGATCAAGACCATCCTGGCTAACACAGTGAAACCCCGTCTCTACTAAAAATACAAAAAAATTAGCTGGGCGTGGTGGCGGGCGCCTGTAGTCCCAACTACTCGGGAGGCTGAGACAGGAGAATGGCATGAAACTGGGAGGTGGAGCTTGCAGTGAGCTGAGATCACATCACTGCACTCCAGCCTGGGCAACAGAGCGAGACTCCGTTTCAAAAAAAAAAAAAAAAGAATGGTGAAAGCAACCCAACTGCCCATGGACAGATGAACGGCTAAACAAAACGTAGTATATACATACAATGAAACATTTATTATTCAGCCTTAAAAAGGAGGTAATCCTGACACGTTACAAAAAAGAAGGTAATTCCAACATATGCTACAACATGGATGAACCTTGAAGACATTATAGTAAGTGGAATAAGCCAGTCATAAAAAAACAAATATTGTATGATTTCATGGATATAAGGTACCCACAGTAGTCAAAGTCATAGAAACAGAAAGTAGAATAGTGGCCACAGGACTGGAGGAGTGAAGAATGGGAATTCCTGTTTAATGGATACAGAGTTTCAGTTTGAAAAGATTAAAAAAGTTCAGAGATGGACGGTGGTGATGATTGCATAACAATGTGGATGTATTTAATGGCACAAAATGGCACACTTAAAAAATGGTTAAAATGATAAATTGGGTCAGGCGCAGTGGCTCACGCCTGTAATCCCAGCCCTTTGGGAGGCCGAGGCAGGCGGATTAGGAGGTCAGAAGATTGACACCATCCTGGCTAACATGGTGAAACTCTGTCTCTACTAAAAATACAAAAAATTAGCCGGGCATGGTGGCACGCGCCTGTAGTCCCAGCTACTTGGGAGGCTGAGGCAGGAGAATGGCTTGAACCAGGGAGGTGGAGGTTGCAGTGAGTTGAGATGGCACCATTGCACTCCAGCCTGGCAACAGAGACTCCATCTCAAAAAAAAAAAAAAAAAAAAGATAAATTGTATGTTGCTTATATTTTATCACAATTTTTTTAAAAAGCTAAAGAACAGAAAAACGAAAACCTGGTAGACAAATGGAGGAAAAATATGAACAGATAAATCGCAAAAGAAGACGCAACTAGCTCGAAAACATATGAAAAAATGTTTGAATCAAAGAGAGATGTATATTAAAACAAAACAACACTGCACACTATTTCTCACTGATCACACTAGCAAAAATTAAAACATGACAGCAGACACTGTTGGGGAGGTTGTGGAGAAACAGGCGCTATTCTCATACATTGCTGGACATTGGTACAACCCTTCGGGAGGGAAATTTGACAATATCTGAGAAAATTACATATGCATTTACTTTTCAACCCAGAAATTCCACTTCTAGAAACTACCCTGAATATGTACCTCCAACAATACAAAAATACATAAGCACAGAATTATTCACTGTGTAGCACTGTAACTGCAAGATAATGGAAGCAGCTTAAATGGCCACAGATAGGAGGGCAGAAAAATAAACTATTATAATAGCTTCTTCATATAATATAAACTGTAATAGTTTATTCATCTACTCTGTGGTACATACTATGGTACATTCACACAATGTATGAATGTACAATGTATGAAATACAATGAATATGCAGCTGTAAAAATTAATGAGGCAATGCTCATAGCAACATAATTCAAAATAATGCATAAGTAGAAACCCAAGATCCATCAACTGATAAAAGGATAAACAAAAGGTGGTACATCCATAAAATGGAATATTATTCAGCCATAAAAATAACGAAACACTGACAACATGGATGAACCATGAAAACATTATACTAAGTGGAAGAAGCCAGTAACAAAATACCACGTACTGTATAATCCCATTTACATGCAATGTCCAAAACAGGCAAATTTATAAAGTCAGAAAGTGGATTCCTGGTTGCCTAGAGCTGGGGGAAGACAGGATGGGAAGTAATTGCTAATTGCTAACGGATCAGGGTTTCTTTTAGGGGTGTTAAAAATGTTCTAAAATGTGCTGCGATGATGCTTGCATAACTCTGTGCATATACTAAAAAACCACTAAACTGTATACTTAAATGGGTGAATTGTAAGGTATGTAAATTATATCTCAATAAAGATGTTTTTGTTTATTTGTTTTTTTCTTGAGACAGAGTCTCGCTCTGTCGCCTAGGCTGCAGGGCAGTTCTCGCTCTGTCACCCCGGCTGGAGTGCAGTGGTGCAATCTCGGCTCACTGCAACCTCCACCTCCCGGGTTCAAGTGATACTCCTGCCTCAGCTTCCCGAGTAGTTGGGACTACAGGCATGCACCACCATGCCCAGCTAATATTTAAAATATTTTTAGTAGAAATGGGGTTTCACCATGTTGGTCAGGCTGACCTCAAACTCCAGACCTCAAATGATCTGCCCACCTCAGCCTCCCAAAGTGCTGGGATTACAGGCGTGAGCCACCGTGCCTGGCCTCAATCAAGATGTTTTTAAAAATGAATGAGGAAGATCTCTATGAATATGGGGTGATTTTCAAGACACACAATTTCTTTTTTTTTTTTTTGTAGATGGAATCTCACTCAGTTGGTCACCCAGGCTGGAGTGCAGAGGTGCAGTCTCGGCTCACTACAACCTCTGCCTCCCAGTTTCAAGTGATTCACCAGTCTCAGCCTTCCAAGTAGCTGGGATTACAGGTGCCCGCCACCACACCCAGCTAATTTTTTTGTATTTTTAGTAGAGACGGGGTTTCACCATGTTGGCCAGGTTGGTCTCGATATTCTGACCTCAGGCAATCCACCCACCTCAGTCTCTTAAAGTGCTGGGGTTACAGGCGTGAGCCACCATGCCCAGCCTAAAACATACTATTAAGTGAAAAAAGCAAACACAATTATCTATAGCATGTCACCTTTGTGTAAGAAAGAAGAGATATGAGAAAATACACAACTATCTGTTCACTTGTGCAAAAGAAACACGAGATAATCCAGATACCAAAGTTAGCTATACAGGGTAGGTGGGAAAGGGGTGAAAAGAAGGGGTGAATGGGAACAGGGTGGCAGGCATGAGGAGGGAAAGACACTTCTCTGAGTATACCTTTGTGTGTAGCTCTGACTCTCAGAAATCAGTCATAATTCATAACCCAAGAACAAACTAAAATCAGCTAGGACATAAGGGGAACTCGAAAACAAATATAAACCCTAACAATGAACCTATTACAACTAACATAACCACTCTGAAGGGCATGAGAAAGAAAAGAACTAACCTAAGTAGCTGTGGAAAACTGTATCTTGACTGGATAGGCTAAAGACAAAAAGAACTGATTCCAGAGTTGGGGCAGAGTAAACACAAGATGAACGTGGAACACCTTGTGGTGCCATAAAGTAAGTGCTCAAAGAAAAAAAACAAGAAAAAAAATGAGGGCCAGCTGATAGGCCACAGAAGCTACCCTGAAGGAGATCCTAACTAAATAGCCAATGCTGTAACAGTAAGCAACAAAATAATGATGATAATGAATTTTGACTCATAGAATATAATGCATATCCATGGCCCATACTGACACATAAATAATCAAATAAATAGGCCAGGCGCGGGGGCTCACGCCTGTAATCCCAGCACTTTGGGAGGCCAAGACGGGCGGATCACGAGGTCAGGAGATCGAGACCATCCCGGCAAACACGGTGAAACCCCGTCTCTACTAAAAATACAAAAACTAGCTGGGTGCGGTGGCAGGCGCCTGTAGTCCCAGCTACTCAGGAGGCTGAGGCAGGAGAATGGCATGACCCCGGGAGGTGGAGCTTGCAGTGAGTGGAGATGGCGCCACTGCACTCCAGCCTGGGTGACAGAGCGAGATTCCGTCTCAAAAAAAAAAAATAAAATAAAATAAATAAATAAAAGAGAGAGAGGGTAGATCTCCCTTCAGTAGAACTTGACTTAATATATGCAGAAGGAAAGAGAGAAATAATTACCTTTAGGCAAACACCACAAAGATCTGCAAATGGATAATAAAGTCAGTGGACACAAATTCATGGAGAACCAGAATTTGTGTCCTCTCAATCTATCTCTCTCAAGAGACTCATTAATTAGAAATGGATAGTAACTTTATGGTGTAGAAACCTGGCAGACACCAAGTAAACCAATAGATCAAGGTAAATATCACCAGTAATAAGACATACCAGTATCTTGGACTCCATCTGATGCACTGAGAAAGACACAAAGATAATGTGTCTTTGTGTTATTCTGGCCAACAATGCATAATCTCACCCCAATCATTAGAAAACACTGGACAAACCTTTAAATTGAGAGACATTAGACAAAATAACTGATGAGTACTCTTTAAAAGCATCAAAGCCAAGGAAAACAAGAAAAGACTAAGGAAGTGTTATGGACCAAGGAGAAATAAGTAAATGCAACATGGGATCTTGGATAGGATCCTGGAATGAAAACACAACCTTAATTTAAAAAATGGTAACATCCATATCACGTCTGTAATGTAGTTAATAATACTGTACAAACACTAGCTTTCTGTTCTTGATAACTGTATCATTATGTAAGATGTTAACATTAGGGAAAGCAGGGTGAGGGACATAAGAGAACGTTTTTGTATTGTTGCAACTTTTCTCTAAATCTAAAATTAGTTTAAAAAGCTTAAAAAGAACCATTTTGATTATATATTTATCATCTGTGAGCAATGTGAGGATGGTGACTATGTATTGTTCACCACAAATCCAAGAAATTCACTAAAAAGAGCTTTAAAAAAAATAGCTATTGAGGCCGGGCGCAGTGGCTCACTCCTGTAATCCCAACACTTTCGGAGGCTGAGACGGATCACCTGAGGTCAGGAGCTCAAGAGCAGCCTGACCAATATGGTGAAACCCCGTCTCTACTAAAAATACAAAAATTAGCCAAGCATGGTGGCAGGCACCTGTAGTCCCAGCTACTTGGGAGGCCGAGACAGAAGAATTGCTTGAACCCAGGAGGCAGAGATTGCAGTGAGCCCAGATCATACCACTGCACTCCAGCCTGGGCAACAGAGCAAGACTCCATCTCAGAAAAAAAAAAAAAAAAAAAAAGCTATTGAATAATCATGAAAAAGAAAAATATCTATTGATTTCTGACTCCCAGCCCAGCAGCTGCATTTCTTCAGATAGCAGCACATTCACCAGGCTTATTAGTCTAAGCTAGTAAGTTTCCAAACCCCTTACAGTTTCCATGGCCTCAGAACACATGATAAAGAATAACACACTTTGAGACATCAGCACCCTGATACAGAGTGATAACTAGCGGTGTCTCCCGGCCTGGAAGGTGGGAAGCCTACGTCTTAAGCTCAGTGGTGGCAGTGCCTTGGCTGTGTGACTGACTTGACATAGATGCCAGTCTCTGGGTCTGTCTCCCCTCATGCATGAGGCTCTGTACTAGATGAGGGTTCTGCAAGCTAACCGGCCCACCCTTTATGTACAGCCCAGGAGCAAAGAATGGTTTTTACATTTTTTAATATTTGGGGAAAAAATCATGACACATGAAAATGATACAAACAATATATAAAATTAAAATTTTGGTCCCCATAATTACAATTTTATTGCAACACAGCTACTCTCTTATGTATTGTCTTTGGCTGTATCCACGCCACATTGCCACACTTGAGTAGACACAGTATGGCCCCCCCAAGCCTAAACTACTATTATGAATACTATTATACTCATTATATTTACAATATAACAATGTAAACATTAATATATTCACAACAAAAGTTTGCCGACCGCTGAACGAGACCGTTCTAAGCATATTCTATTTCTAACCATAATAATCACACAGAAGGAATCTTAGCCACATGGAATCCGACGGTCCCACACTTATAACCTGTAATAACTCAGGTCCTGAAGAGATAAGTGACTCCCAAAGCCACTTGTGCAGACAGACACCTTGGGAGTGTCAGGTGAGTTCCATCTGGCCAGGGCCCGCCTTCGGCGGGGAGTCAGTGAAGCAGAATGGTCACAATTTTCAGTCTGGAGTCGCGCTCACCCACTGGGTGACTTAGAGCAAGTCATTTCACCTTCCCTCGGCCTCAGTTTCCACCCCTGTAAATGGCACTAATAACAGCACTCACCTCGCAGGGCTGCTGTGAAGGTGAAGCGAAAGGTCGCGAGTAAAGGGTTAGCGCTGGGTTTTGCACCCAGCAGACGCCAAATCAATGGTGGCTCCTGCGGTTACTGGGAACCACCCCCGAGGCCGGAACCCATTCTAGGCACCTCAAGGCGGCGGCAAGAGCCGTGAAGAGGCCCGCGGGGCAGCCAGGAAGCCCGGCCTCGGTTTCCCCGACTGTGGCTCTAAAGCTGCCCGCGAAACCCCCAGCGTCTTCACATAACCCAGCCTCGCGCCTGCAGCCCCTCAGGCCTGTGCCCCCGGCTCTACCGAGCCTCACCCCCCACCCCGGCCGCCTTCAAACCGGCCTTCCAGGAACTCACCAGGCGTCTCCACAGCAACGGCCAGTCCTTCCCGACCACCGCGCATGCCGGCTGCGCGCCTGACAACAAGGCGTGCTCCCATTGGCTCCGATGCCGGCTGCGCTAGCCAATCAGCGGGGGCGCACTCGCCGCTTGCCCGCTCGCGGGGCTGGTTAGCTGGGACCCTGCAGACTGCTACCCTTGGGGCGGCGCGTGTGTGTGTGTGTCTGTGAAATGCGGGAGTGGAGCTTGTTGGTTCCGGATCCCCGCCGTGGGTCCTCGCGTGCTTGGCTCAGAGCACCAGCTCGTAGTCGGACTCCCTTCTCCACAGCTTGCGCCCTGAGCAGTCGCTAAATGATGGGCTGTGTGTTATTACCTGGGACATGTGCTCTCAAAACAATGGAAACTTGGGGAACACTTAGAGCGGAGTGTCCAATCTTTTGGCTTTCCTGGGCCACGTTGGAAGAATTGCTTTGGGCCACACATAAAATACATTAACACTAAGGATAGCTGATGAGCTAATAAATAAATAAATAATAAAAATAAAAATCAAAAAATCTCAAAATGTTTTAAGAAAGTTTACGAATTTGTGTTGAGCCGCATTGAAAGCCAAGCCGACCAGTGGGTTGGAGAAACCTGACTTAGAGGGAACCAGGGAGGAAGAGCATCCTCATTCATTATATTACCTGTGCCTCTCTTTCCAAAAAGGATGTGAAGCCCAAAAGGCACAGATACAATAGGATATTGAAACAAAAGGCAAAAAAGAACAAAACGTAGTAAATGAACAAGGAGAGAGGGGTGATGGGTGGTGTCAGCATTCCAGAGGTGAAAAAAGGCGACAGAATTGAAGGGCTTCTGTCAAGGCCTTGGGCTGAAAGATGGTACTCTCTTGGGAGCTATAATAATAATAATAAAGCATTGTAGGGAAGAACTTTACACTGTGGTTGAATTCATAGCTGCTTGAGTCTAGCAAGGATGATTTAAATAGGAGTGAATCTTGGGGGTTTTTTAACCTCGAAGACAGTAAAAGCATGGTGAAACACTCGGTACAATAAAGCTGTACTGATAAGCTAGAAGTTTTGAAAATTGTTGAGTCACCAACCTTGACTTTGAGTATTGGGGTAAACAGTATTGGGGAAGGGTAAACAGAAGCATAAACAGATAGTTTCAAAGCTGCATAGATAACTTTCTGCCTCAGATGCAGCTTCCACTTGAGCCTTATCATGAAAGATGCGCTGGAGAGAAACAGTTGAAAGTAGGTGGGAAGGGTGGTCAAGCAGCAAAAAGCTGTGTGGGGAGGGTCCAGAGGTGAGAAACATGCAGATCATGCAGGAGTGTCAGGATGCACAGTGTTACAATGAGGCAAAGCTCAGGGCCACAGTGGGGGGAGAGCACCCTGGAGAGTTGGGAAGATGCCAGTCCAAACAAGCAAGCAGAAGACATATTGTTGCAGTCTTGCTCGGGCACCACAATGTACCAGTCTCTCATTGTGGGGTATCACCCAGAATTCTTTGTCTCACGACCAAGAAAATTAAGGAGTGTGGACACAAAGGGTGAAGTTGAAGCAAAA
Source organism: Rhinopithecus roxellana (assembly GCF_007565055.1). Classification (NCBI taxonomy): domain Eukaryota; kingdom Metazoa; phylum Chordata; class Mammalia; order Primates; family Cercopithecidae; genus Rhinopithecus; species Rhinopithecus roxellana. The sequence continues at coordinate 57,752,390 of NC_044561.1, forward strand.
GTTTAATAAGCAAATGAAGAAAGCTCATTGCAGCTGGTGGGAGGCCCAGGCAGGTTGCCCACTATGAGGCTGGGTCCAGGGTTTTTATGGACTGGGAAGGGAAGGAATGTGCTGACTGGTCTTGGAGAGAACACTGCTCAGCTTGGCCCCTGGACATATCCAGGGACCAATTAGGAGCTGAAATGATAGCCTGGCCCAGGACCAGTCGGGCTGAAGTGATGATTCACAGAGGCTCAGCTCACAGTCTAAAGCACGTCCAAGAAAGGAAAGTGCCCGCTGGTACCCACCGTAGCCCACCGTGTACATGTCCACAAAAGGAGAAGAGACTATTTCCTAGAAGCCCACTGGTTATACAAAGGACAAAGGCGTTTCTATGTTGGATCTTGTTCCCTTATCCGAGTAGGCCAGAGGTTTGTGCAAGTTTCCTTATCTGTGTATGAAGCCTGATTTTTCAGGTTGTTCCTCTGTTTAAAGGAGTTTTACTAAGAACCCACCCTAATTACTTAACTTTTCTCTCTCAATATCACTTTCACTACAGTGAAGATAGCAGATTTAACATGGGGAATCTAGATCGAAGGCTGTTGCCTTATGGTCTTGGTGAGAGCTGGGCCTGAATCCCATCCTTGGTGACTGCAACGATTCATTCATATTCAACTCAAACATTCCCTGAGGTGCTTGGGGAAGCAGGACACCATGAAACACACTGGCAGATGAATGAGTTCAAAATAGTTGGGCCAGGCGTCCAGGGGAAGGAACTCCAAGGTCTAGCTATTAATGAGAGTCCTTAGCAGTGGTTAGGTAAAAACACAGCAGGCACAGGCATATTCCATTAGAAACTGACTTTATTAACCATATAGACTGCACACACTGAGAATCAGAATTTGGTGTTTCACTGGTGCACTAAAGGTAAGGATCATCAAAGGTTTATGCAGGGAAACAGTGACCACCACAGTGTCCAAGGGTCATTAGAGGAAAACTCTGCATGGAACATCTGGAAGGCTACAGAAATGGAGACTCCCTATAGGCTCCCCCATACTGCCCCTACATACTTGGACATTCAACAGACTGATAGGGTATTTAGATAAGAGGGTGGGGGCCTCATTCATTCAGTTTCAATGCAGCTTCAGCGCCAACATTGCATTTCCAGGTTTGGCATTCTGGGACATGGGTTTTACGAGGTGCCTAGCTCCAGAAAATTATCAGCAAGAGTTAAAAGAGAAGATGAAGTTCTCTTCCCAGGAATATCTGGAGAAGGTCCCTGAAGCCCAGCCTGCCCTGTGCTCTGGCCCATTACAGCAGACTATGAACAGGAGACAGCTCAAAACTGTTGGAGAAGGGCTGAGCAACTCCTGGAGGTCCAGAATTCTGGGAGGGCAGGTAAGAGGAGCAGCAATGGGGCTCGAGCTCTTCCTGGACCTGACACACCATCCACTTTTGCAAGACAGAATGGCATCCCTTTTCCCTTTTCAGCTGCAGCTGGTAGGGTTGGCTTGGGGTGAGTCAAGTGGCTGGGCTGGACCCCATGGAGTGGGTGCCAAGGACGAGGCTCTGCACTGAGCCTTCTCTCCTTTCTGCCCACCAGGGGAGCACCTGAAGCCTGAGTTCCTGAAGGTGAACCCCTGGGGAAGGTGCCTGCCCTCAGAGATGGCGACTTCCTACTAGCAGAGAGGTAATGGTGACCTGGTGACCACCCGGGGTCAGAGCCAGGATCTGCCTGGGTTCAGGTGCTCCTTTCCCTGGGTTGGACATCTTTCCAAGTCACAGCATCCCCTTCCTCATTTCAGCTTGTGTAGCTCGGATGCAGAGGCTGGACCCACAGGCACCTTTGGGCTAAAGCCGGAGGCTGGAACCTGGCTAGAGCCTTAGCCATCTGGAGCTGCCCAGGTGGGGAAAGGGCATAGGTCACCCAGATAAGCCTGGACAACCTGAAGCCAGCAGGCAAGGCTCAAGCTTGAGGCTGGCTCCTCCCCAAATGTCCCCAGCTCATCCTTTCAGAGTCCTAGGAGCTGGGAAGGCCCAGGGGAGACTCCACTTTCAATCCCAGCTCCCCACTTCCTCACTCTGTGCCCTTCGTCAAATCACAGAACTTTGTGTGCCAGGTTTCTCCTCTGTAAAATGGGGTGGGGGGAATAATGTAACCACCTCTCAGGGCTTACCCAAGGATGGAAAATGGGCACCTAGTGCTCTGGGGCACTAGGAAGGGAACTTGGACAGGGCTCACATGGCAGGCCTGCCTCTCTCACTCTGAGTGGGGACCCTGATGCCAGGGAGTGGGGCCTGGGCATGGAGGGCAGGATGGTGCAGTAACTGGGAGGGGAAGTGGAAACATGGGCCCAGGGAGGATCGAGTTGGAAATGGAGAAACAGAGTGGTTTGGTTGTGGGGAGACACTGACTGGAGGGAGTTGCGGTATAGAGGGGTCCTCCCCTGAAGGGGTAGTTGGGAAGAAAACCTGGTCAAATCACCATGAGTATGAGCAATGAAGCCGCCTGTCCCTGACAGGCTGGAGAAAAGATCTCTAACATCTCCTGCCCACAGCATGGTCATCGTTTTCTACCTCAGTCAAAAGTACCAGATGGAGGCACACTGGTACCCATCTGAGCCGCAGGCCCGCACCTGCGTGGATGAGTACTTGGCATGGCAGCATGTCACCATCCAGCTGCCTGCCACCAATGTCTACCTGTGCAAGGTGAGCTTCCTAGGCCCTGTCATGCAGGCTGGGGCAGGAGTTTCGACCCGCAGAAATGGAAGGTACCAATTGGCACATATTACATATTAGCTTCACTTCCACTGCTCTGAGCAGACATCACTAATCTATCACAGTACTCCGTCCCCTAAGCCGGAATGAATCCTTAGAAACCTTCTGAACACAGAACCCCAGAGGACATCACTAATGAATGGCAGCCGGGAAGGGATGCTGAGGAGGCCCAAGAGGATTCCAAGGGTCTGGGTTAAGTTGCTCCTCTCCTCCCAGCCCAGTCTCTCCTGCCCCACTTCTCAGGGCAGCCTGCAGATGCTGCACAACTGGAGTGGCTGTGGGGAGGCTGCCGCTAGCCCTGCAGCACCTGGATGGGGAGGTGCTGGTGGCCAGGCCCTTTGTGGCAATGGAGCAGCTCTCCCTGGAAGATTGGTGCTGATGGAGATGATGGAGGTGAAGCTCTCCTACCCACCTGCCCTCTGGGGAGACTCTGGGCACAGGGCTAAGCCCCAACCCCAGCTGTCCTGTCTTCCCTGCCCACTGCTGTTGGCTGTGACCTCTTCCAAGACTCGCCGGCTGCAAGAGTGACGGGCCCGTGTGGAGGCCACCCTGGGTACTGAGCTCTTCCTGGAGGACCACAAGCTCATTCTCTAGCCTCAGAACCACAATGAGGCTCGGCGGGACCCCCAGCTGGCCCAGAAGCAGGTGCAGTTGCTGCAGGAGCGGCTCCTGCTGAGTGGGTGCAGCCCACTCCACTGCACCCTGCTGTCTGCAATAAACACACTGTGTGCTCTTCGCTTGTCTCCAGGCTTACTCTGTCACTGGAAGTGGGGTGAGTCCCATTTCTGAGCCTAGACATATTAGATCACACAGCATAGAGTGAGTGGCACTCAGTCCCCCACGTGGGGCTCTAGTTACTTTCCTGGGCCACCAGGTGCACAGTCTGGCCACTGCAGACCCAAACCAGGCCAGGAAGTTTCTGGGCTCCTCTGCATGGCACACACTGGTTGAGTGTCCCCTGACTTCCTGGTGGTGGTGTCCCCACTGCTCCCAAAGCTCCCAGGTTCCTGTGTCTCTTTCTCCCAATTCCTTTTTAGTCAAAGTTCAGGCTCCATTCACCTATGGATACTCCCAGTCTCTACTTCTGGAATCTTCCAGGGATAATTCTTATTGCCTCCTCCTCATTCTGGACCCTGCAAAGCCCCTTTCATCAGGTTCTGCAATGAAAGTCCAGCCATAGGAATTCCCAGGCATAATCCCTTCTCAGACAGGGTGTCTGTGAGGTGGTGCCACGGGGCACAGGCATATGTTGAAGGGGGAGACTAGGGTCACAGCTGCCACATCTTTGCCACAGGCCTCTCCCGAGCCTACTCCTGGGCCTCCTTAGAATCCTTGCTGCCGTGAGAATTGCAGGCTTCCTGGCCTTATGACAACACAAAGGGAAACAAGAAGTTTCCCTGGGGAACACAGGGTCCTGGGTCCAGATTGGAGAGGGCACAGGGCCAGGGACTCTGGCCAGACATAGGCCCAGGTCTGTGGCTGGCCAGCTGCGGCTGTGGGGCCCGGCATGTGTCTCAACATGGCCCTGGAGCTCTACATGGACCTGCTGTCAGCACCCTGCCGTGCCGTCTACATCTTCTCGAAGAAGCATGACATCCGGTTCAACTTTCAGTTTGTGGATCTGCTGAAAGGTCAGTTCCCACTGCTACCCGGCAGGCCTGGTCGTGGGGGAGGCAGGGCACACACATTGGGGTTTTTCTTTTTTTCTTGTTTTTTGATGGAGTTTCGCTCTGTTGCCCAGGCTGCAGTGCAGTGGCACCATCTCTGCTCACTGCAACCTCCACTGGGTTCAGGTGTGTCTCCTGCCTTAGCCTCCCAAGTAGTTGGGATTAGAGGTGCTCGCCAACACACCCAGCTAATTTTTTGTATTTTTAACAGGGGTTTCACCATGTGGACCAGGCTGGTCTCAAAATCTGAACCTCAAGTGATCTGCCCACCTCAGCCTCCAAAATGCTGGGATTACAGGCATAAGCCACCACGCCTAACCTGGTAGGGGCGTTTCTGAGGAGCAGAGACAGAGACAAGGGAATCACCCCAGAGGTCCCCAGGGAAAGAAAAGATGCCAGGGGCCTTGTAGGCTGCATCCCTGTCTAGCCTACCTTAGTCATTCCCCACTAATGACAGTCCCCACGCCGGAGATGAACAGGCTTTTTGAGGAGAAGGGGGAAAGAAGAGCATGTGGGACTCCCTGGGCTCCCACTAGGCACCCTGGCTTCCTTGTGGGAGTCTAGGACCTTGTGAACTCAGCACCTGCCCGCCACGTTGGCAAAGGGGGCAGAAGAGCAGTCTGTCTACACCCGTCTTCCCCAGTGTTCAGAACGGCTCAGGGCTCCACTGACCCCGAGTGAGGGTCAGATGGGTGGGCTCCAACTCCATCCTGAGCACAGAGGGGCTCCAAAACCTCAACCTGCAAAAGCAGAAGCCTCTAGAACACAGAGGAAGAGACAGGAAAGCTTTGGAAATTAATGGGGTGTAAGTGGAACCCCCAACGGGAAGTAGCTGGTCCAGGAAGAGTTTCAATTCCTGCCCCCGCATCAGGTTCCCTGTACAGATGACCCCGATTGTGTCTGAGAGGCTTCCCTTTGGATGTCCAGCTGTGTGCTGGGCCTGGCTTCCTTAAAGAGGGGACAGAGGAGTGAGGGCGATGGGAGTGAGGATGGGACTCCGTCCCTCAGGGCTTCGGGTGATTCAACGGCTGTGGCTTCAGATCCAGCTTTGGGGGTGGGCCCAAAACTGGAGGCCTCCCCCAAGCTGGGGGAAGCTGGAGGGGGAGGCCTCCAGCTTCTGGGCCAAAGGGTCGTCCTGGTCCTTGGACACAGGTAGGAGGCACGGGAGTCACCAAACCTAGAGTAGAGTAGGCTGGGAGCCAGCAGTTCTGATCCCAGTCCGGTTCTGCAACTGCCTTGCCCTGTGACCTGGGGTGAGACGCGATGTCCCTCTGGGCCTCAGTTCCCTCTTCTTGAGAAAATAGAGAGGGAAGCATTTGTGTCTCTGGGAGTCTCAGTACTCTCTCCCCTGGAGTCCCACAGCCTCAGACCTTCCCTGCCCCTCCCAGGTCACCACCACAGCAAAGAATACATTGACATCAACCCCCTCAGGAAGCTGCCCAGCCTCAAAGATGGGAAATTTATCTTAACTGAAAGGTAAGTCTTCCCCAGGGCCCTTGCACCATCTGTCTCTGCTCCTCCTGGGAGACACGGTGCAAGCATTTATCTATTTCACCATGGAAAACCTCACACATACACTAAAGGAGACTGAATACTAACTAATGAGGGGCATGAGGAACCCCACAAACCCATTGTCCAGCTCCGACTGTTGCCAACTTGGGGTCCATTTTACATCATTTCTGTTCCCCTGCTTTCCAGATACCCCATCATTCCAGTCATAAATGTTTAGGGGCCAGCTCACACCTGTAATCCCAGCACTTTGGGAGACTGAAGCGGGTGGATGGCCGGAGCTCAGGAGTTCAAGACCAGCCTAGCCTGAACAACATGCCAAAACCCCCATCTCTACAACAAATATAAAAATTCACCAGCGTGGTGGCCCACACCTGTAGTCCCAGCTGCTCAGGAGGCTGAGGTGGAAAGATTGCTTGAACCTGGGAGACAGAGGTTGCAGTGAGCCAAGATTGAGCCACTGCACTTCAGCCTGGGCAACAGGGCGAGACCCCATCTCAAAAATAAAAATAAGTAAGTAAATAAATCAATCAAATGTTTAGGAACATACCTCTCAGAGATAAGAGTTCTTTTTTTTTTTTTTTTTTTTTTGAGGCGGAGTCTCGCTCTGTCGCCGAGACTGGAGTACAGTGGCGCAATCTCGGCTCACTGCAAGCTCCACCTCCCGGGTTCACGCCATTCTCCTGCCTCAGCCTCCTGAGTAGCTGGGACTACAGGCGCCTGCCACCTCGCCCGGCTAGTTTTTTGTACTTTTAGTAGAGACGGGGTTTCACCATGTTAGCCAGGATGGTCTCGATCTCCTGACCTCGTGATCCGCCCGTCTCGGCCTCCCAAAGTGCTGGGATTACAGGCTTGAGCCACCGCACCCGGCCAAGAGTTCTTTAAAAAAAAAAAAAAAAAAAAAGGCAACAGGCTGGGCATGGTGGCTTACGCCTATAATCCCAGCACTTTGAGAGGCTGACACGGGAGGATCGCTTGAGGCCAGGAGTTCATGACTGCAGTGAACTCTGACTGCGCCACTGCACTCCAGCCTGGGCTAGGAGAGAGGGTAGGATCACTACATTACCATTAAGATACCTCACAAAATTAACAATAATTCCTGGATTTCATCTAATGTCTGGCTCCTGTTCAAAACTCTCTGATTATCTCCTAAATATTTTCTTGGCAGTTTGTTTGGATCAGGATCCAAACAAGTTCTGAATCTTGTAGCCGGTTGCTATCTCTCCCGCCACTCTCTAATGAACAGCTCTCTCCATACCCTGACCTTTTTACCTTGGCAAGGTTGCTATTGATGATAATAAAGGAACCCTTGTCCTGTGGAGGTTCCCACACCAGCCATCAATCAGCAAGGCCTAGGACACCCCTCCGAAGCATATCTCCCCTCCGTCGCCTTCCCTCTGTCCCCATGGCCTCCACCATTCCCAGACACCACAACCTTCCCAATACTTGCTGGCCCCTGTTGTCCATTCTGCCCCCTCGGGCTCACCCTCCATCCAGCACCAGAGAGATGGATCCTGTCATGCCCCGGCTTATATAACACCTAATCTTACGGATTAAGTCCATAACCTCCTTGCATCTCCTGGGGCTACCCTCTGTGGCCTCCACAGTGTCTCTTGCTGCCTCACCACTCCCCAACCACCCCCACCCTCCTTCCAGTGGCACCCACCTACTCTCCATTCTTCAGATTCACCTTGCTGCCCTTACCCTGGTATTTCAGCACGTGTTTTTCTTCGTTGGTTTTTTGAGACAGAGTCTTGCTTTGTGGCCCAGACTGGAGTGCAGTGGCACAATCTTGGCTCACTACAACCTCTGCCTCCCAGGTTCAAGTGACTCCCGTGCCTCAGCCTCCCAAGTAGCTGGGATTACAGGTGTGTGTCACCACACCCAGCTAATTTTTGTATTTTCATTTTAGTAGAGACAGGGTTTCACCATGTTGGCCAGGCTGGTCTCCAACTCCTGACCTCAAGGGATCTGCCTGCCCTTGGCCTCCCAGAGTGCCAGGATCACATGTGTGAGCCATCGTGCCTGGCCTGTTTCTGTTTTGAAAAAGGATCTTGCTCTTTCACCCAAGCTGGAGTGCAGTGGTGTGATCTTGGCTCGCTGCAGCCTCAGATTCTTGGACTTAAGCGATCCACCCGCCTCAGCATCCTGATATGACACGTGTTGTTCCCCTTGCTGGCCTACTCTTTGTTATACCACCAGCCCCCAACTCCTACTCACCCTGCAGGGCTCCTTCCCTGCCCTTACTGACTGTCAGACAGACAGCTCTGGTGAAGGCTTTCCCAGGGCCATTTGGGCTTCTCCTTGCTCTGGAAGCCCCAGCAGTTGGGCCCAGGGCATATTGGGGTGGTTGATGTATTGGCACTCAGGAAGGCAAGGGCAGTGCCCCTGACCAGCCCTTTTTGCAGTGTGGCCATCCTCTACTACCTGTGCCGCAAGTACAGCGCTCCATCACACTGGTACCCGCCAGACCTGCACGTACGTGCCAGTGTGGATGAGTTCATGGCTTGGCAACACGCGGCCTTTCAGCTGCCCATGAAGAAGATAGTCTGGCTCAAGGTGAGCAGGAGCACTTCCGGGGCCTGGGGGACAAGGGCACAAGGGAGTCAGGGAGGCTGGAGGCCAGTTCTGGTCCTGCTGATTGCCGGTGAACTCTAGTAAGTAAGTCTCCCTCCCTCTCTCGGCCTCATTTCCTCAGCTCCTTCTCCTGCCTGCCTTACGGAGCTGTCAGGAGTGTGGACTGAAACAATGCGCATGAAAGAGTCTTATTAGGGTGAGGGAAGGGCATACAGGAGGGGCTGATATGACTCACCCAGGACAGCATTCGAGGCATTTCATTCTGAACTAGAGAATCTCAGCATCGAAAGGCCCACAGAAGGCCAGGTGTTGTGCTCACGCCTGTAATCCCAATACTTTGGGAGGCCAAGGCAGGTGGATCACTTGAGGTCAGGAGTTCAAGACCTACCTGTCCAACATTGTGAAACACTGTCTCTACCAAAAATACAAAAAAAAATTAGCAAGTGTGGTGGTGGGCACCTGTAATCCTAGCTACTCAGGAGGCTGAGGCAGGAGAATCGCTTAAACCAGGCAAGTGGAGGTTGCAGTGAGCTGAGATCATGCCGCTGCACTCCAACCTGTGTGACAAAGTGAGACTCCATCTCAAAAAAAAAAAAAAAAAAAAGCTCATAGAAAATTTGAAGATGGCCAGGCGCAGTGGCTCATGCCTGTAATCTCAGCACTTTGGGAGGCCAAGGCGGGCGGATCACAAGGTTGGGACTTCGAGAACAGCCTGGCCAACATGGTGAAACCCCATCTCTACTAAAAATACAAAAGTTGGCCGGGCGCGGTGGCTCAAGTCTGTAATCCCAGCACTTTGGGAGGCCGAGACGGGTGGATCACGAGGTCAGGAGATCGAGACCATCCTGAATAACATGGTGAAACCCCGTCTCTACTAAAAAATACAAAAAACTAGCTGGGAGAGGTGGCGGGCACCTGTAGTCCCAGCTACACAGGAGGCTGAGGCAGGAGAATGGCGTAAACCTGGGAGGCGGAGCTTGCAGTGAGCTGAGATCCGGCCACTGCACTCCAGCCCAGGCGACAGAGCAAGACTCCGTCTCAAAAAAAAAAAAAAAAAAAAAGTTACCCGGGCATGGTGGCACGTGCCTGTAATCCCCGCTACTCCAGAGGCTGAGGTAGGAGAATCTCTTGTAACCAGCAGGTGGAGGTTGTGGTGAGCTGAGATCCCGCCACTGCACTTCAGTATGGGCAACAGAGTGAGACTCCGTCTCAAAAACAAAACAAAAAAAAAGAAAAAAGAAAATTTGAAGATGACAAATAACCAATACATGTGTCTCTACATCGAATTCTATGCCTGTGACAGGCATCACTAATCAGTCACAGGACTTATACCTGCTGAGCTCCCCAAATCCTTGTGAACACATGGTTCCCAGCAACTTCCACCAATCAGAACTGCTAAAAGAGGTGAAACTACTTTATGTCCTGGGAACTGTCCAGTATCTATCCAGCAGACAAGAGTACAGAGACCTGGCAGAGCAGGTGGCCCTGGAGTGCAGCCTCCTCTTCCCTCCTCTTCCCAACCCTGGCCAGTTGCTGATTCCAAAGATAACAGGCGAGGAAGTTTCAGCTGAGAAGATGGAACATGCAGTGGAAGAGGTGAAGAACAGCCTGCGGCTCTTTGAGGCGTATTTTCTGCAGGATAAGATGTTCCTCACCGGGGACCAAATCTCACTGGCTGACTTGGTGGCCGTGGTGGAGATGATGCAGGTGTGGGATGGGGTGGAGGAGGGTTAGACCTTGGGCAGAGGTGGGAATCCTCTGTGATCAGTGGGGCCATCACTTGAGGATAGGCTGGAGAGGCGGGAAAGGCAGGTAGAGTTGCCATAGGGGTTGTGGGAGCCAGGTCTGGGGGCCTGAACTCAATCTGGGGGCAACAGGAAGCACAGAATGTTATCAATCAGGGAGGATCACAGTTCTCCACATTTGACAAAGATTCTTCGGTGTGGGAGGAGCTGGAGGGTGAGCCTGGGATAGAGAAGAACACTGCATTTCCTGGTCAATCCACCAGCATCCCAGATACTGCCTCCTCTTGCTGGACTCTCCAGGAAATGTTCACTGGCCCCTGGGGTTCCTTCTGGCCCTGCCTCATTCCCAGAGCTCCAGACAGACAGCTATGGAGGACAGTTCTCCTGGCTGGGTCTGAGGGGCATCCACTGTGCATTTGGAGGCACACCTGAGTGTGGGGCATTTATGTGGCCTCTCCATGCAGGGGAGGGTGACCAGTTCTGCCTCTCAAGACACTGGCCAGGGTCTAAACTGGCCATCCTGCACACCAGCTAAGGCACTGCACACTGACCGAAGAGACTAATTTTCATATCAGCCAGAGCTATGCCCAGGAGGAGGCACCTGGGATCCTGGTGGCTTGGCCAGGAAATGCAGTGTTCCTTTCCTTATCCCAGAGATCTCTGGCTGATATGAAAATTAGTCTCTTTGGCCTGTTTGCAGTGCAGACCAGCACCAGGAAAACTCATTCTGGCCTGCCCCGAGGGCTCAGACATATGCTTTGCCCCCACCCCTTACATTTCACCCACCACCCACCCCTTCTTGGGCTTCCCAAAGACCTTGGGTGCAAGGCCAAAGTCCAGGGTAGACTGTCTTAGTGAGCCAGCCAAATTCCGAGGTAGACTGTCTTAGTGAGCCAGCCAAACTGCAGGGTAGGCTGCTTGCCAGGTCTCCCATTCTAGCCCCTGAGCCTGATCATAGTGGGAGGCTAAACATGGGGAAAAAAACCTGAGTTCTCTCCCTCATGCACATATACACCCCTGGGATAAGGGGTTTCCTTGGAAGAAGGCAGAATTCATGGGAGGTCGCAGGCTGGAGAAGTGGGAGCTGCCTGGGCCGGGAGCCCTCTCAGCATGGTCCAGAAAGCTTAGAGCAAGAAGACCAGTGACCAGAGACCCTGGGGGATTCCGGATCCTCCATCCCCATGTACATCTATTACATAGTCTGTGACCCCTTGCTCAGGCCTTGGGGGTCAGCAGCCTATTTCTTTGCAGAGGCAGATGTTGGAGGCAGGGGCCTGAGGCTGTGGGAGAGGACTCAGGTGGGGCTGGTCCCCAGGCTGACCAGATCTTCCTCTTTGTCTATCCACAGCCCATGGCAGCCAACTATAATGTCTTCCTCAGCAGCTCCAAGCTAGCTGAGTGGCGCATGCGGGTGGAGCTGAATATTGGTTCTGGCCTCTTTAAGGAGGCCCATGATCGACTAATGCAGTTGGCCGACTGGGACTTTTCAACATTGGATCCAATGGTCACACAGAAAATCTGTGAGTTTCGGGAGAAGTACTTGTGATCCTAAGGCCTGGCTGGCTCAACAATCTGAGCCACCTTCCTTAAAGGAAATGCTAAAAAAGAAACCTCTTCTTTGCCTAATAAAGAGCTGGAACAACCATCACAGCTGCTGAGCAACAGATAGTTGGCATATGCACAGGGTCTGATGTGGGAGTGGGTGGTAGTTATAGATCCTTCCAGTTTCCAAAAAGAATTTTAAAAGTAAAGGGTTTAGGCCGGGCGCGGTGGCTCAAGCCTGTAATCCCAGCACTTTGGGAGGCCGAGACGGGCGGATCATGAGGTCAGGAGATCGAGACCATCCTGGCTAATACGGTGAAAACCCCGTCTCTACTAAAAAATACAAAAAACTAGCCGGGCGACGAGGCAGGCGCCTATAGTCCCAGCTACTCGGGAGGCTGAGACAGGAGAATGGCGTGAACCCGGGAGGCGGAGCTTGCAGTGAGCTGAGAGTCGGCCACTGCACTCCAGCCTGGGCGGCAGAGCAAGACTCCGTGTCAAAAAAAAAAAAAAAAAAAGAAGTAAAGGGTTTAATATGGTTACATTGTCAATAATAATAGTTGGTGACTTCAATACTCCACTTTCTTTCTCTTTTTTTTTTTTTGTATTTTTTTTCTGTCACTCAGGCTGGAGTGCAGTGGCACAATCTGGGCTCACTGCAATCTCTACCTCCCAGGTTCAGGTGATCGTCCTGCCTCCCGAGTAGCTGCGATTACAGGCACACACCACCACACCCAACTAATTTTTTTTTTTTTTTTTTTTTTTTTTTTGTATTTTTCTCAAACTCCTGAGCTCAGGCAAATTGCCCGCCTCAGCCTCCCAAAGTGTTGGGATTAGGGGTGTGAGCCACTGTGCCTGGCCCCCACTTTCAGTAATGGATAGAAAAACTACAGAAGACCATCAAAGAAATAGAGGACTTGAAAAGCACTATAAACCCCAATTGTGCACACTAGACATGAACAGAACATTCCACCTGACAAGAGCAGAATAAGCATTCTTTTAAAGAGCATATGGAATATTTTCCAGTATAGAGCATATAATTGGTCCTAAGTCTCAAATTTAAGAAGACTGAAATCATGCAAAGTATGTTCTCTGGACACAGTGGAATAAAGTTAAAAATCAAGAACAGAAGGAAAACTGGAAAATTCACAAGCACATAGAAATTAAACAGCACACTCTTAAACAACCAGTGGGAAATGAAATCACAAGAGAAATTAAAAAGTATCTTGGGCTGGGCGTGGTGGCTCAAGCCTGTAATCCCAGCACTTTGGGAGGCCGAGTCGGGCGGATCACGAGGTCAGGAGATCGAGACCATCCTGGCTAACACGGTGAAACCGTGTCTACTAAAAAATACAAAAAACTAGCCGGGCAAGGTGGCGGGCGCCTATAGTCCCAGCTACTCAGGAGGCTGAGGCAGGAGACCCGGGAGGCGGAGCTTGCAGTCAGTGGAGATCGCGCCACTGCACTCCAGCCTGGGCAACAGAGCGAGACTCCGTCTCAAAAAAAAAAAAAAATGTAGGTAGCAGCTTTGAAAAAATCAACAAAAATTGGCAAACCTTTAGTTAGAACAGCTAAGTGAAAAAATAAGACTCAAATTATTCACCAAGAAAGTGGAAGATGGGTACAATGGCTCACACCTGTAATCCCAGCACTTTGGGAGGCTGAGGCAGCAGGATCACTTGAGGCCAGGAGATTGAGACTAGCCTGGGCAACATAGTGAAACTTGTTTCTACAAAAAGATGTATTTTTTTAATTAGCTGGGAGGCAAGGCCCAGTGGTTCATGCCTGTAATTCCGGCATTTTGGGAGGGCGAGGAGGGCGAATCACCTGATGTCAGGAGTTTGAAACCAGCCTGGCCAACATGGTGAAACCCCTGTCTCTACTAAAAATAAAAAATGAGCTGGGCATGGTGGCGGGCACCTGTAATCCCTGCTACTCGGGAGGCTGAGGCAGGAGAATCACTTGAACCGGAGAATCAGAGGTTGCAGTGAGCCGAGATCACACCACTGCACTCCACCCTGGGTGACAAGAGCGAAACTCCGTCTCAAAAATAAATAAATAAGAAAGAAAGAAAAATTAGCTGAGTGTGTTGGTGCATGCCTGCAGTCCTAGCTAATTCGGTGACTGAGGTGGGAGGATCACTTTAGCCAGGAATTCAAAGTTACATTGAGCTATGACTGCACCACTGTACTCCAGCCTGGGTAACACAGGAAAACCTAATCGCAAAAAATGAAAAAAAAAAAAAAAAAACAGACACCAGGAAGAAAGAAAATGGACACATCACTACTGGTATTAGAGAAGTACAAAGATTTATAAAGAAATACTATGAGTAATTGTATGTGAACAAATGAGATAACCTTGATGAAATGAGAAAATTTTAGCGACATAAAATCTACTGAAACTGATTTAGAAAGAAAGATACAATTTTAATAGGACTGTAACAAATAAAAAGATTAAATATTAATTTTTTAAAATTCCTAAAAAGAAAAGCCCAGGACCAGATGGCTTCACTGATGAATTCAACCAAAAGCTTGAAGAACTAACACAAAGCCTTCACAAACTCTTCCAAAAAATAGAACAGGAAGAAACATTTTTCAACTCGTTCTATGAAGCCAGAATTACTCTGATACCAAAGACAGAAAAAGACATTATAAGAAAATAAAGTTACAAAGCAATATCCTTATAAATATAGATGTAAAAATCCTCAGCAAAATATTAGCAAATCAAATTCAGCAGCATATTAAAAGGATTATACACCTTGACCAGGTAGGATTTATCCCAGGAATATAAATGTGGTTCAATGTACAAAAATCAATCAATGTAGCATACCATGCTAATAGAAAGTCACATGATCATCCTAATGCAGAGAAGGCATTTGACAAAATCTAACATCCTTTTATGATAAAATTACTCAGCAGATGAAGACTAGAAAGGAACTTCCTCAACCTGATAAAGAGCATCTATGAAAAACCTATAACTAACACCATACCTCATTCATTGTGAAAGATCGAGTGTTTCCCCTCTAAGATCAGAAACAGGACAAAAATGTTCATTCACACCACCTCTACTTATTAGGGGAATTAGGCAAAAAAAAAAAAAAAAAAAAAAAAAAAAAAAAAAGGAAGAAAAAGCATCCAGATCAGAAAGAAAGAAGTAAAACTATCTTTAGTCACAGATGACATTATAGGAACTTGCTTAAAAACCATTAGAGCTAATAAGCAAGTTCAGCAAGGTTGCAGGATACAAGATTAATATACAAAAATCAATAGTACACATTTGCAATAAAGGATCAAAAAATTAAAACAACATTTCCATTTACAATAGCATCAAAAAGAATAAAATACTTAGAATAAGTTTAACCAAAGAAAAGCAACACTTGAACACAGCAAACTATAATGTGCTGTTGAAAGAAATTAAAGAAACACCACCAAGCAATCTGACCTGAGAAAACATGCAGGTTCAACAGAATGAGTCCTGCTCCTCAGCAAGCACCCATCTTGTGTTCAAGCTGGGTCTGTGAGGCAAGTCTGGCAACATAGAGATGGACATGCAACCAAATCTGGAATGCAGATAAGGCCAAGGGAAGGTGGATCAATCATTGGAAACATTCAACAATCCATGGAAGAAATGTTAAAAATAGAAACTCAGGGTCTAATGAAGTTGAAAAATCTCTCCTCTTGGTAGTTCTATTGAAAACTGTTGAATGATTGGATAAAGTAAAACACAAGTATAAGGGATGATTAGGTAGCAATGAATGTGTAATAATTGTAAAAAGAGGGGCAAGTGCATACAAGGAAGTGTATGCTGCTGGGTTTCTGTTGAATTGTGCATGGAAGACCATCAGCAGTTCAAGTCAAAAAGCTTGTCTTGAGGGACTATGCCAGGCTCTGCAGTTCCAAATCTCATGAAGGAAGCTGTCTGCCCATTAGAAGCCTAGAGCCCAGAGGGACGGACTAGAGCAAATCCTCTCCCTCATGGAGCTAGATGGGAACATAAAACTACCTGATAGCATGCAATTTTACATCTCGTACCCTGTTTAATCCTCACAACCACCCTGATGAGTGCTAGTATTATCCCCATTTAGTAGATGAGAAAACAAGTTCTTCAAGGGGAAGGAATCTTCAGAGCAGCATATGAATGAGAGGCAGAACCAGAGTCAGGACCTGTATCTTGTCTTCTCCTTCCTAAAACTAGAAAAGTACCCACCACAGGCAGTGTTTTTGGTGCAGATGAATCAGTAGTGAACAAAATAGGCAAAAATTTCTACCTTTAGTGTTCATGTTATTGTGGAGGAAGACAAACAATAATCCCAGTAGAGAAGTAAAAAATTAGAATGTTTTGCTAAAAAGTCCTTAGGTGGGGTGTCATGATGTTGGTATCTTACGTTCAAAAAACAGTAAGTTGAAACTGGGGTTGCATATATTAGTGCTGTTGTACTAGTCCCTTCATTTTCTGGATTTTAAATGTTTTCATAATTTAAAAGTTGGGGGGAAACTTAAAGAAGACCTTAATAAATGGCAGGACATCCCATGTTCATGATTGGAAGGCATAGTAATGTTAAGATGTCAAATTCAACACAATCTGCATTAAAATTCCATTTGGCTTGTTTGTACAAACTGACAAATTGGCCCTAATATTCATGTGGAAATTAAAGTGACTCAGAATCTCCAAAATAGTTTTGAAAAAGAAAAAGTTGTAGGACTCATGCTTCCCAATTTCAAAACTTACTTCAAAGCTACTGTAATCAAGACATTGCCAATCAAACCACAATGAGATACCACTTCAC
The DNA here is from genome assembly GCF_007565055.1 of Rhinopithecus roxellana. NCBI lineage: Eukaryota > Metazoa > Chordata > Mammalia > Primates > Cercopithecidae > Rhinopithecus > Rhinopithecus roxellana. Next base: position 57,768,973 of record NC_044561.1, read on the forward strand.
ACACTCTACGAGGGGTATAACAGAAAAGACAGATTAAAAGTATTGTTGAGGATGTGTGAAGAAATTGGAACCCTTGTGTGCTGCTGCTGAGAATGTAAAATGTATAGCCACTTGGGAAAACAGCTTGCGGTTCCTCCAAAAGTTAAACATATATATAATGTATATATAATATATTACGTATATATTACATTATATATATGAGTTTGGTTTCTTGTTTCTTTTTTTTTTTTTTTTTTTTTTTTTTTTGAGACAGATTCTTGCTCTGTCGCCCAGGCTAAAGTGCAGCGGTGCCATCTTGGCTCACTGCAACCTCCATCTCCTGGATTCAAGCAATTCTCCTGCCTCAGCCCCCTGAGTAGCTGGGATTATAGGCAGGCACCACCATGCCCAGCTAGCTTTTGCATTTTTAGTAGAGATGGGGTTTCATAATGTTGGCCAGGCTGGTCTCGAACTCCTGACCTCAGGTGATCCACCCAGCTTAGCCTCCCAAAGTGCTGGGATTACAAGCATGCGCCACTGTGCCCGGCCAACATAGAGTTACATTATCCAGCAACTACATTCCTAGGTATATACCCAAGACGACTGAAGACATACGTCCAGACAAAAACTTGCACATGAACGTTCATCACAGCAATTTTCACAATAGCTGAAAAGTAGAATCAATGCAAAAGTCCATCAACTGATGAATGGATAAACAGAACGTGGTGTATACATAAAATAGAATATAATTCAGCCATAAGAAGGGATGAAGTACTGTGATATGCTACAACATGGATGAATCTTGACAACATTATGCTAAATGAAAGAAGCCAGTCATAATAGGTGACATATTTCATTATTCCATTTGAGTGAAATGTCCAGAAGAGGCAAATACTTCCTGCCCACAGAGGTAGAAAGTAGATGAATGTTTACCAGGGGCTAGGAGAAGAGGGAAATGGGGAGTGACTGTTTAATGGGTACAGAGTTTCTCTTTGGGGTGATGAAAATGATCTAGAATTAGATCATTGTGATGGTGACAAAACTTTGTTAATATACTAAAAACCACTGAATTGACTTTAAACCAATTGAATTTTAAAGTATATTTTGAAAGAGTGGACATTATGGTATGTGAACTATACTTTATAATGAAAATATGATTGCATTGTTCAAAAGAGTATGGAAGGAAGCATACAAAAAATATGAAACATAAAGTATGGCTCTTTTTATTCTGAAGTGTAGAAATTGAACATTTTGTCTCAAGATACAAAACAAAAACAAAGAGAGCTAAAAGCCCTTCCATTCAGCCATCTTGGAGTAAGACCTACCACAGTCCAGTGCCTTTTACTCAGCCCCACAGCCTAGCCTATTGTTTTCATGAAACCCTGTAGCTTCCACTTCTGTTTGACTGTTGAGTGTAAAATTATGAGTGACCATATTGGGGGAAGGGAGGAATACTCCCCATAAAAGTATATCCTGGGGGCCTGAGGACAGACGTGGGCCCAGGTATCAGAACGTGATATGCCTACTTGTCCCTATCTCATTGTCCACACATGGGGCTTGGAAGGCAGCCATGTTTTATATGACGTGAGCTCCAACCGACGAGCTGATTGGCTTCTTCAACAAGAGCCCAGGTAGAGATTGGTGTCTAGAAGAGCCCATCAGATTCTAGGGAATCAGGCCTCTGGCAGTTGGGCACAGTGGCTCATGCCTGTAATCCCAGCACTTTGGGAGGCTGAGGTGGGCAGATCATCTGAATTCAGGAGTTCGAGACCAGCCTGACCAATATGGAGAAACCCTGTCTCTACCAAAAATACAAAAAATTAGCCAGGTGTGGTGGTGCATGCCTGTAATCCCAGCTACTCGGGAGGGTGAGGCAGGAGAATCGCTTGAACCCGGGAGGCAGAGGTTGTGGTGAGCTGAGATCATGCCACTGCACTACAGCCTGGGCAACAAAGAGCAAAACTCCGTCTCAAAAAAAAAAAAAGAGAATCAGCCCTTTGGCAGTGGAAACTCCCCTGAGAAGATGTCATAGGGTCCTCAGGGTCAGACACAGAGAGAAGGAGACATTGGGACAGAGAGAAGAGCCAAGGGAAAAAACGTGCCTTGCAGTCTATGAGGAACAGGGTGGCCCCCCGTGGCCTCCAGCCCAGGTTCTGGATCAAAGCTCCTCCAGGTTTAAGGCGCATTTGGATCGCCTGAGGATCTTATGAAAATACAGACTCTGTCTGATTCAGTAGGTCTGGGTTTAGGGGTGGGAGCCTGGTAGTATATTTCTAACAAGCTCCCAGGCAACGCTGCTGCTGCTGCTGATCTAATGACCACAGTTTGAGGCTGGACAGAGTGGCTCACACCCGTAATCCCAACACTTTGGGAGGACAAGGCAGGAGGGTCTCTTGAGGCTAGAACTGTGAGACCAGCCTGGGCAACATAGCAGGACCTCGTCTCTAAAAAACAAGAGAGAAGAAGAAGAAAAAGGAAAAAGAAGACCTCAACTAGAGTAGGAAGCAGCTAGGCCACATATCTCTTTAATGGAGAAAAGAGTTCTTTTCTTGAGTAAATTTGAGTGTAACCATGTTCCTTGTCAATGACAGTAACTTTAAATGTCAAGAATGTGAGAGAGGCCAGGGTCGGTGGATCACATCTTTGTAATCCCAGCACTTTGGGAGGCTGAGGTGGGAGAATCACACTTGAGCCCAGGAATTTGAGGCCACCCTGGGAAACAAAGTGCAACCCCATTTCTACAAAGTCAAAAAATCAGCCGAGCATGGTGACATGCTCTGGTGGTCTGAGCTACACAGGAGGCTGAGGCAGAAGGATTGTTTGAGCCCAGGTCGAGGCTGCAGTAAGCTAAGTTTGCACCACTGCACTCACTCCAGCCTGGGCAACAGCAGGACCCTGTCTTAAAAAAAAAAAAAAAAAAAAAAGAATGTGAGAGACCAGGGGAAGGTGTGGCCCTGGGGTAGGGCTGGGAGACGGGAGAACAGCTGTTAGTGGCCACATCACTGCCCAGAGCAGACAGTGCCTTGTCCACCCTCATGAGCTCTTCGGACTCCTTGGACAGGACTGGCTACACAGGAAAATGTGGGGACCCTTATTTTTAAATTGTTAAGAATGTCAAGATGGCAACAGCAAAGCTTTAAACCAAGTGCATGGCCCTGCTGCGTTTGTAGGCCCACGAGGCAGGCAGACTGATATTCACGTCCTTGTATAGCCCCCTCCCCTTGAGTGTGGCTGGGGTCTGTGCTCTGTTGCTTGGAAGCAAGGCTTATCCCTAAGCCTTATTTTCAGGGAGGTGGATTTGAGAGCTGTTATCCTACCTCGTTGCTTGGTGCCCTGTGAATAAATCTTTTCTCTTTTGCAAAACTCGTGTCACGATAATTAATTTACTGTGCATGGACAGAACAGACCTGGTCTTGGCCAGTAACACCCACGAGGCTTTCTAGGAGACTACACAGCCAAGAGAGCACTGAGCAATGTTTGGGAGCATTCTGTCTAAATGACTTTTCTCTTTTTTCCAGGCCAGGCATGGTGGCTCATGCCTGTAATCCCAGTACTTTGAGAGGCTGAAGCTGGCAGATCACTTGAGGCCAGTCGTTCAAGACCAGCCTGGCCAACATGGTGAAACCTTGTCTCTACTAAAAATACAACAATTTGCTGAGCATGGTGGCACATACCTGAAATCCCAGCTACCTGAGTGGCTGAGGCACGAGAATCGCTTGAACTCGTGAGGCAGAGGTTGCAGTAAGCAGAGATTGCACCACTGCACTCCAGCCTGAGTGACAGAGAGAGGCTAAGTCAAAAAAAAAAAAAAAAAAAAAATCACATACACTTTCACTTTTATCTTGTTTTCTATAAATTAATAAATACAGCCTTTGTGAGTTGGTTTATGTGAGTCAGACCCAAAGAAAATGATGAGCCCTGAAACACGGACCAAATTAATTTTTTTTTTTTTTTAGGTGGAGTTACCCTCTTGTCACCCAGCCTGGAGTGCAATGGCTCAGTCTCGGCTCACTGCAACCTCTGCCTCTAGAGTTCAAGCAATTCTCCTGCCTCAGCCTCCCGAGTAGCTGGGATTACAGGTACATGCCAACACGCCCAGGTAATTTTTATATTTTTAGTAGAGACAAGGTTTCACCATGTTGGCCAGGCTGGTCTCAAACTCCTGAACTCAGGTGATCCACCTGCCTCAGCCTCCCAAGGTGTTGGGGTTACAGGCACGAGCCACCACTCGCACCCCAAATTAGGTTTTGAACTTGCAAGACAGGCTGAGCCTTGGACCAGAATCCTGACAGCTCCTCCTTGGGCCTCTGACTGAAGTTATCCAGAGGTGAGGATAAGGCAGCCATTGCCTTCTCTGAGTGTCTACCTCCTTTCAAAACTTTAACATGGAAATCTGAATTTCTCATATTTCCTTAATTTTTTTCCAGTTAAAAAATCACTATTACTGGCCAGCTGTCGTGGCTCACATCTGTAATCCCAGCACTTTGGTAGGCAGAGGTGGGAGGATCAGCCTAGGCAACATAGTGAGACCCTGCCTCTACAGAAAAAATTATTTAAAATAGCTGGGCGTCTTGGTGCGCACCTGTAGTCCCAGCTACTCAGGGAGGCTGAGATGGGAGGATGGCTTGAGCCCAGGAGTTGGAGGCTGTAGTGAGCTGTGATTACAACACTGCATTCTACCCTGGGCGAGAGAGAGAGACTCTATCTAAATAAAATAAAATAGTTATTACTTCCACTTTCTTTGCAGAAATGTTCCTTATTCTCTAGAAAACATTATGCTTTGGCTGACACACTTTCAGTGGGATTTGTTTTAGAAAGTGATATGTGGACTGGGCGCGGTGGCTCAAGCCTGTAGTCCCAGCACTTTGGGAGGCCGAGACGGGTGGATCACGAGGTCAGGAGATCGAGACCATCCTGGCTAACACGGTGAAACCCCGTCTCTACTAAAAAATACAAAAAACTAGCCGGGCGAGGTGGCGGGCGCCTGTAGTCCCAGCTACTCCGGAGGCTGAGGCAGGAGAATGAGGTAAACCCGGGAGGCGGAGCTTGCAGTGAGCTGAGATCCGGCCACTGCGCTCCAGCCTGGGCGACAGAGCGAGACTCCGGGTGCTGACGAGTTGATGGGTGCAGCACACCAACATGGCATAAGTATACATATGTAACAAACCTGCACGTTATGCACATGTACCCTAGAACTTAAAGTATAATAATAAAAAAATAAAAAAGAAAGTGATATGTGACACTCATACTATTTGACAGACTCCATGGTAGGCCTTGGGGGGCTCCCTGGCAGCAAGGGGCAGGTCTGGGCTTACAACTTGGCAGATGAATTTAGGGGTGTGGACTTGCAAGGACTTAGGAGGGCTCTAGCTTCCCTGTCATTTTAAAGATGGAGAAACACAGGCCTGGAGAAGGGAAGAAATAAACCCAGGGAATGCGATGGATAGCACTGTGCTGGCAGGGGCAGGAAGACCAAGGTTGTCACATTCCAGGGAGTGCGACTGGAGTGAAGCGAGTGGCCACAAAACACTGAACGTAAGCCCTGAGGCTTTGCCACTTGCTGGCACCAAGGACTCTGCAGTGTTGAGCCAAGAGGATGGACTTTGGAGCCAGACTTTCTGGGTCTATAATCATTCAGTGTTTATCTCCTCCTCTAAAATGGGGACGATGGGAAATTCTGACACACGCTTCAACACAGATGCACCTTGAAGACATTATGCTAAGTGAAATGAGAGAGCCAGGAACGAAAGGGATGGAACTGGGGCCTCTCTGTGCATCCCCCTGAAGGACAACCGTCTCTTGGCCACCCGCCCTGATCCGGCAGGAGCCAGGCTGGCCCAGCCGTCCGACAGGCCGCCCGCCGCCCGCGATTGGACTAAACAGCGTCCCCAGGCGCCGGAGCCGCCCAATAGGGCCCCGCGGTCGGGGGGCGAGGCCGCAGGGGCGTGGTCTGAGGTCCGAGACCCGAGTCCTGGCACTGGAGTTTGCTTTCTCCTGCTGGTTTCCTGTCTGGTCGGTCTGTCCCCGCTATGGGCCTGGAGCTGTACCTGGACCTGCTGTCCCAGCCCTGCCGCGCTGTTTACATCTTCGCCAAGAAGAACGGCATCCCCTTCGAGCTGCGCGTCGTGGATCTGATTAAAGGTAGCTCTGGCCTCAGGTTTGGGGAACTGAAAAGTCAGGAAGGGACAGGTAGGCATACATAGCTTAGGGAACTTCTCCCGGCGCCACCTTCTTCCTGGGGCCCTTGCTGGTCTGGTTTGGAGACCGAACGGAGAAAGAGCCAGCAGGGAGATCCAAGAGTGGGGGCTCCCCCAAACTCTGCTCGGTCTCACGGAATAGACCACGGGGTTCCCCTAAGGCCAAATAAAGGGGTTTGGATCATGAAGAGAAGCGAGACCGGAGGACAAAAACCGGCACAGCTGGGTGCAGGAGCACACGCCCGTAGTCCCAGCTACTCCAGAGGCTGCGGTGGGAGGATCGCTTAAGCCCAGGAGTTCCAGGCTGCAGGGCGCTATGTTAGTTTTCCTTCTAACAGTCAGGACCCTCAGCTGCAGGTCTGTTGGAGTTTGCTGGAGGTCCATTCCAGACCCTGTTTGCCTGGGTATCACTAGTGGAGGCTGCAGAACAGCAAATGTTGCTGCCTAATCCTTCCTCTAGAAGCTTCGCCTCAGAGGGGCACCTGGCCTTATGAGGTGTCAGTCACCCCCCTACTGGGAGGTGGCTCCCAGTTAGGCTACTCGGGGGTCAGGGACCAACTTGAGGAGGCAGTCTGTCCGTTCTCAGATCTCAAACTCTGTGCTGGGAGAACCACCTACTCTCTTCAAAGCTGTCAGACAGGGACGTTTAAGTCTGCAGAAGTTTCTGCTGCCTTTTGTTCAGCTATGCCCTGCCCATAGAGGTGGAGTCTACAGAGGCAGGCAGGCCTCCTTGAACTGCGGTGGGGCTCCACCCAGTTCGAGCTTCCCCGCCGCTTTGTTTACCTACTCAAGCCTCAGCAATGGGGGATGCCCCTCCCCCAGCCTCACTACCGCCTTGCAGTTCATCTCAGATTGCTGTGCTAGCAGTGAGCTGGGCTCAGTGGTGGGACCCTCGGAGCCAGGCGCGGGATATAATCTCCTGGTGTGTCGTTTGCTAAGGCCGTTGGAAAAGCGCAGTATTAGGGTGGGAGTGTCCCGATTTTCCAGGTGCGGTCTGTCAGGGCTCCCCTTGCAGGGCGCTATGATGGTGTCCTTGAATAGCCACTGCACTCCAGTCAGGGCATTCTAGCAAGATCCCATCTTAAAAAAAAATAAAAATAAGGAACAAAATGAAAACGCGTGTGACCTGGGCCTAGGGAAAGGCGGGATGAGAGAGGTTAAGGGTGCCAAGTGTAGTGACTGGGACAGGATAAAGTCCCTTCTTTGTGGCCCAGCTGCTGAGATTCTGCAACAGCAAACAGCTCAGGACATGACTTTCCATCCCTGCCCTCTGCACTCGTCCAGTCTGCATTGGGGTTCCTCTTTGTCCCTTCCTTCCTCTGCTCCTCCTGTTTTGCCTCTGACTTTGTCCTTGTCCTCTACTTCTTTTTTTTTTCTGTTTTTCTTTTTTTTTTTTTTTTGAGACAGAGTCTTGCCCTTGCTGTCACAGTGCAGTGGCATGGATCTCGAATCACTGCAACCACCGCCTCCCGGGTTCAAGCGATTCTCCTGCCTCAGTCTCCTGAGTAGCTGAGATTACAGATGTGTGCCACCATGTCTGGCTAATTTGTAACAGAGATGGGATTTCACAATTTTGGTCAGGCTGTTCTCAAACTCCTGCCATCAAATGATCCACCAGCTTAGCCTCCCAAAGTGCTGGGATTACAGGCATGAGCTGCTGTGCCTGGCCCAAGGCATTTCGTTTGTTTGTTTGTTTGTTTGTTTGTTTTTGAGACGGAGTCTTGCTCTGTCACCCAGGCTGGAGTGCAGTGGCAGGATCACAGCTCACTGCAACCTCTGCCTCCCAAAACCTTGTCCTCTGCCTCTTGTTCCTGCTGGGGAGGTAGGTTGCCCCAGGGGGTATGCTGGGAGCAGAAGGGGGACCCCGGGGCTTGGTGAGTCCTACACCGTTTTGTTTCTCTGGCATGCCTCCAAGGCCCTTGAGGACTCAGCTGGCAGGCCCAGGCCCAGTGCGGGTTGGGGTAGTAGGAGGGGTTGGAAGCAGAACCCAGGTATGGCTAATTGGGCAAGTAAGGCGACTCTACTTGGCTAAGCCTTCTGCCCAGGGCTCCCACTCCATGGCTGGCCCTCTGCCTGAAACTTCTCCACCTAGTCTCTACTGGAAACTGCCCACTGTCCTGCACAAGGACTTCCTCTGCAGAGTATGGGGCAGAGGAAAGGGAATGGGAGGCAAGAGGACGTCCAAGCTGGTTGTCAAATATAGTGGTGCAGAGGAAAGCATGTTTTACTAGGAAAGAGAGGAGGGTGTTCCTGGTGAAGGAACAGTCTGAAGGGAGGGTAAAGAGACAGTAGCAGGCTGGGCATGGTGGCTCACACCTGTAATCCCAGCACTTTGGGAGGTCGAGGTAGGAGGATCACTTAAGGCCAGTCGTTCATGACCAGCCTGGGCAACATAGCGAGACCCCATCTGTAAGGGGAATAAAAGGTCAGGGTACGGGAGGTGGTAGCAGGTATGCTACACACAGCTCCACCATGCCCAGGGCAGGGTGAACAAAGGGACATGGTGGAGCCAGTAGAAGTTGCTTCTAAGTAGGTAGATACCAGAAAAAGGCCACTTCTCTGTGTTTCATGACCCTGCCTTAGAGTTAATGGTGGAAGGGACAAGGTAGTAAGCCAGAGTCCCCTCAGGTGGCCTATCCTGCAGCTTGGGACGCTCTGATTGTAAGTTCATGAAGCTGGCAATAGTGGAAAGAGGAGGTAGGTAGGGTGCATGCAAAGGTCCAGGAACCACACCCTGCACAGTGAGCTCTGTTGCAGTGGGGCAGGCTGCGGAAGGAGGCTGTGCCTACAGGATTTAGCAAGGGGCGTTGTCTATTTTGTACCAGCCAGTGGAGTGGCCGCCTCCTCCTCGCGCAGGGGCCCTTCCAGTCTTTGCCAACCAGGAGTGCAGACTGGTGGGAAGAAGAGCTATGAAACTGGGGCCTGAGCATTGCAGGGAGGGGCACAGGCCATGGCGGGCTCAGCGTTCTCCTCCCACCACCCACTATGCTGGATTCTTCCCAGGTCAGCACTTAAGCGATGCTTTTGCCCAGGTGAACCCCCTGAAGAAGGTGCCAGCCTTGAAGGATGGGGACTTCACCTTGACGGAGAGGTAAGTGGGACCCTAGGGCTGCTGCCAGGCCTGCTGGAACCATCTTACTCTAACCTTGTATTTCACAGACAAGGAAACTAAAACCTTCAGAGGCAGAGAGTCTCTGTGCCCTGCATCCCGCAGAGAGTCAGTACTGGACCCCGGGCCCCTGGCTTCCTGCTATTCCAGTTCACCCTGATGATTGGAAAAGCAAACATCTACTTTACTTCCACACCAGTCCTTTGGTTGCTGGTGAGAGTATCCTTGAGGCAGGGCAGGCCAGTGGAGGAAGGCAGCTTTGCCCACCATGGGGCAGTCCTCTGGCCAAGCTTCTGTGGCGATGGCTCAGTGGCATCTGGGCTGCCTGGTGGCTCCATCTCTGGGCTGCAGCTTCCCGGGATGGGTCTCCCCCATGGGACAGCCACCAGATATGGACGTCTTACATCACAGCAGGTCCCAAGAAGTTGAGTCCTCTTCAGGAAAGGCCAACCTTTCCCCAGTTCTGCCCCTTTTGTCACCAGAGTCACCCTACCCATAACAAGAAGAACCTGGAGTTTGTGCTTTAGAGCTCATCTCTGAAATCTCAGGATGGATGCACCTCCAATGAATTCCTCTGACATTCTGCCAGGGACCTTCTTCCTTCCTGGTGCCCCAGGTGTCCTGAGTCCTTGTGTTACTCAGCATTGTGCCCCCCAGGTACCAGCCAGAGTCAATGTGCAATCTCTGCGTTTCTCTGCCACTGCTCTCACCTTCAGGAGGTCTGTGGCTCACAGGGACCTGCAGCCCTCCTCAGAGATGGCTTGAACAACTGGCTCGGAGCAAAAGGAGCTCCTGGGCACCCTGCACAGACAATGGAGTTGTTAAGCTGGGACATGGGTGTAGCCCCAGCTTAATAGAGAATATGGGCCAGTGGCAGATACAGAGGTTTTCTGCCCTTTTGGCCTGCATGCCCAACCCTTGGGAAACCCCAAGTTCCTGAAAGCTTTTCTGTGTCTCCAAATGGACACATCCTGTGTCCTTCCAGGTCTATCCCATCACCATGGCAGCCCTCAAAACCCAGGGAAGGAGGAGAGTGCCAGGGGGCCTTGTCTGTTCTGTTTTCCTAGGATCCTGCAGCTGCAAGAGTGTTTCCTGAGTGGTGCTTTAGGGAGCCAAACTACCTCAGTCGGCTTAGATAGGAGTGGGTTCTTGGCAGAAAGAATGATAGAAAGAACAAAAGGACATGGGAGCCTTTTTGAACAATCAGGCCGTCACAGGCTGGTCGGAATCCCAGCGGATGAGAGTGGATGTAGAATGCAAAGAACTGAGCGTCTTTAAAACTCAGCTTTGATGACCCATCCTCCTGGAAGCTCTCTCTGATTCTCTGATCAGAAACTGTCTCTAAGCATTTGGCAAGACATTCTGTTGTGGGATTTTGCCTGGTGGTAAGAAAAGCTTGGGTATAGCCTCAGAAAGATTCTCAGCTCTACCATTAAGAGCTGTGTGCTCTAGGGCAAGTCTCTGCCTTTCTAAGCCTGGTTTTCTTCTCTGGAAAATGAGGCTAATACTTTGGCAAATTGTCAGAAAGTTTAAAGAAGTGTGCTGGGCACAGTGGTTCATGCCTGTAATGCCAGTACTTTGGGATGCCAAGGCTGGAGGATTGCTTGAGGATAGGAGTTTAAGACCAGCCTGGGCAATGCAGTAAGATCCCATCTCTACAAAAAAGAAAAAAAAAAAAATAGCCAGGCACGGTGGTGCATTATTGTAGAAAGTGAAGCTGCAGTGAGCTGAGATTGCAACCCTGCACTCCAGCCTGGGTGACTGAGGAAGACCTTGTCTCAAAAAAAAAGAAAAAAAAAAAAAGGCCGGGCGCTTTGGCTCATACCTGTAATCACAGCACTTTGGGAGGCGGAGGTGGGTGGATCACAAGGTCAGGAGTCGAGACCATCCTGGCTAATAGGGTGAAACCCCGTCTCTACTAAAAACACAAAAAATTAGCCAGGTGTGGTGTCACGCGCCTATAATTCCAGCTACTTGGGAGACTGAAGCAGGAGAATCTCTTGAACCCGGAGGCGGAGGTTGCAGTGAGCCAAGATCGCACAACTGCACTCCAGCCTGGGTGACAGAGTGAGACTCTGTCTCAAAAAAACAAAAACAAAAGAAAACAAAAACAACTACGTATAGAATACCCAGCACAGTGCCCTTCCCTTACCTATCGTGACTCCCCCACACCCACAGTGTGGCCATCCTGCTCTACCTGACGCGCAAATATAAGGTCCCTGATTACTGGTACCCTCAGGACCTGCAGGCCCGTGCCCGTGTGGATGAGTACCTGGCATGGCAGCACACGACTCTGCGGAGAAGCTGCCTCCGGGCCTTGTGGCATAAGGTGAGGCTAGGAGTGTTGGGGGTGGCAGCGAGAACATTCCCCAAAAGTGCTCAGGCACCGTTTTCTTCTTTTCAGTTTTGGATTATTTCTACTGACCTGTCTTTGCCTTCACAGATTCTTTCCTCTGTTGTGCCAAATTGCTATTAAGCCTATCCAATACATTCTTTGTTTGAGATATGTATTTTTCAACTCTGGAAATTCCATTTGGTTGTTTTTAGAATTTCCACTTCTCTGCTGAAATTCACCATCTGTTTATCCATTTTATCTGTCTTTTCTTCTAAATTCTCTAACATATTTATCACTGTTACCTAAAAATCTTTGTCAACTAATCTCAACACGTAGGTGTTCTGTGGATCTGTTTTGTTTTGTTTTGTTTATTTGAGATGGGGTCTCACTCTGTCACCCAGGCTGAGTGCAGTGGCGCGATCTCAGCTCACTACAACCTCCACCTCCCAGGTTCAAGTGATTCTCCTGCCTCAGCCTCCTGAGTAGCTGGGATTACAGGTACCCACCAGCACACCTGGCTATTTTTTGTATTTGTAGTATAGACCGGGTTTCACCATATTGGCCAGACTGGTTTTGAACTCTTCACCTCAAGTGATTCGTCCTCCTTGGCCTCCCAAAGTGTTGGGATTACAGGCATGAGCCACCACACCCAGCCTATGGGTCTATTTCTATGGATTGTTTTTTCTCCCTCTTAATTATGGGTCACATTTGCCTGCTTCTTTGCTTGTCTCATGATGTATTATTATTATTTTTTATTTTTTTGAGACGGACTCTCACTCCATTGCTCAGGCTGGAGTGCAATGGCGTGATCTTCTTGACTCACTGCAACCTCCGCCGCCCGGGTTCAAACAATTTTCCCACCTCAGCCTCCCAAGTAACTAGAATTACAGGCACCTGCCATCATGTCCGGCTAATTTTTCTATTTTTGTAGAGACAGGGTTTCACCATGTTGGCCAGGCTGGTCTTGAGCTCCTGACCTCAGGTGATCCTCCCACCTCGGCCTCCCAAAGTGCTGAGATTACAGGCGTGAGCCACCATGCCCGGCCTCATGATGTATTCTTGTGTGCCAGACATTATGATAAAAGAAGAACAGAGATTGAATTGCATAATAAATACCCCCAAGAAAGGGCTTGCACTTCCCTTTGTCAGGTAACCAGGATGCGAGGTTGTTCTCTTCTAGCTAATCAGGAGGTGGGCTGGGTTGCAGGTTTAGTTGGTTTCAGTTTATCTTTGGTTTCAGATATCTTGAATGTGAGATCAGGTCACTAGCTCAGTCTAGCATGGCTTTAAAATCTAATCACCGACTACTATGTTGCGTATAAGATCTCTCTGCTTTTCAGCCCTGTCCCCAGTTCCCAAACTGCTGCTCAGTCAGAAAAGCCTGTGCCTGTGGCAGTCTTTCTCCCTGCCTGCTTGGGGGTCCAAGGAAATGAAATTGGAATGAAAGTAGCTCATCTAGGAATGGGTTATGCCTCTCTGGAATTTAGTTCATTTAGTCAAGTGCTGTCTGATAGAAGTATAATGTGAGCCACATACGTAATTTTAAACTTTCTAGTAGGCACAATTAAAAAGTAAAAAGAGGCCGAGCACAGCGGCTCATGCCTGTAATCCCAGCACTTTGGGATGCTGAGGCAGTAGATCACCTGAGGTCAGGAGTTCAAGACCGGCCTGGTCAACATGGGGAAACCTTGTCTCTACTAAAAACACAAAAATTAGCCAGTCTTGATGGCCTGCGCCTATAATTCCAGCTACTCAGGAGGCTAAGGCAGGAGAATCGCTTGAACCCTGGGGGCAAAGTTTGCAGTGCGCCAAGATGGTACCACTTCACTTCAGCCTGGGTGACACAGCTAAACACTGTCTTAAAAGAAAAAAAAAAAGTAAGGCTGGGCGCGGTGGCTCACACCTGTAATCCCAGCACTTTGGGAGGCCGAGGCGGGCGGATCACGAGGTCAGGAGATTGCGACCATCCTGGCTAACAAGGTGAAAACCCGTCTCTACTAAAAAAAAAAAAAATACAAAAAATTAGCTGGGCGTGGTGGCGGGCACCTGTAGTCCCAGCTGCTCGGGAGGCTGAGGCAGGAGAATAGCGTGAACCTGGGAGGTGGAGCTTGCACCTCCAGCCCGGGCAGCAGAGCAAGACTCCGTCTCAAAAAAAAGAAAGAAAGAAAGAGAGAGAGAGAGAGAGAGACAGAGAGACAGAGAGAGAGGGAGAGAGACAGAGAGAGAGAGAGAGAGAGAGAGAGAGAGAGAGAGAGAGAGAAGAAAGAAAAGAAAGAAAGAAAGAAAGAAAGAAAGAAAGAAAGAAAGAAAGAAAGAAAGAAAGAAAGAAAGAAAGAAAGAAAGAAAGAAAGAAAATTGATATATTTTACTTAACCCAATGTGTTGAGAATATTCTCATTTTGGCCAACAAGTACAAAAAAAGATGCTCAGCATCACTAATCATTAGGGAAATGCAAATCAAAACTAACTCTCTACCCCACTAACTCCTGACTTTGCCTGCCCAATCCTCAGATGATGTTCCCTGTTTTCCTGGGTGAGCCAGTATCTCCTCAGACGCTGGCAGCCACCCTGGTAGAGCTGGATGTGACCCTGCAGTTGCTCGAGGACAAGTTCCTCCAGAACAAGGCCTTCCTTACTGGGCCTCACATCTCCTTAGCTGACCTGGTAGCCATCACGGAGCTGATGCATGTGAGTGCTGTGGGCAGGTGGGCCCGCTAGGCCAGGGGGCCCTGGCTAGTTGCTGAAGTCCTGCTTATGCTGCCACACCTGGCTATAGCACTGTGCTTAAGTGTGTGTGCAAACCCCTCCTGAAGATCTATGGTCCCCAAATCAGATGCTGCCCATCCCTGCCCTCGCAACCATCCATCCCCATTCTGTCCCCTTTTCTCCACAGCCTGTGGGTGCTGGCTGCCAAGTCTTCGAAGGCCGACCCAAGCTGGCCACATGGCGGCAGCGCGTGGAGGCAGCAGTGGGGGAGGACCTCTTCCAGGAGGCCCATGAGGTCATTCTGAAGGCCAAGGACTTCCCACCTGCAGACCCCACCATAAAGCAGAAGCTGATGCCCTGGGTGCTGGCCATGATCCAGTGAGCTGGGAAGCCTTACCCCTGCACTGCCCTCAACAGTCCACAAAGCACTTTCATTTCTAATGGCCCAGAAAGCAGGAATGGCTTGCCTAAAACTTGCCCAAGTCCCAGAGCGCCTCAGCTCCCGAGGCCACCATCCCTACCCTGTCTTCCACAGCCGCCTGAAAGCCACAATGAGAATGATGCACACGGCCGGGCGCGGTGGCTCAAGCCTGTAATCCCAGCACTTGGGGAGGCCGAGACGGGTGGATCACGATGTCAGGAGATCAAGACCATCCTGGCTAACACCGTGAAACCCCGTCTCTACTAAAAAATACAAAAAAACTAGCCGGGTGAGGTGGCGGGCACCTGTAGTCCCAGCTACTCGGGAGGCTGAGGCAGGAGAATGGCGGGAACCCGGGAGGCGGAGCTTGCAGTGAGCTGAGATCCGGCCACTGCACTCCAGCCTGGGCGATAGAGCGAGACTCCATCTCAAAAAAAAAAAAAAAAAAAGAGAGAATGATGCACACTGAGATCCTGTGTCCTTTAATCACTGCATTTCATTTTCATTTTGGATAATAAACCTGGGCTCAGCCTGAGCCTCTGCTTCTAACTCTAATGTGTGATTTATTTGACTTTCCTCTGTCCCAACCCTAGTCTTGGTCTCTATCTGAAAGACAATCCCCCTTCCCAGGCCGTTTGGGTCAGCTTCTCCCTGATGTTTGCCAAGAGTGAAATTAATAAATGTGGCTGAGTGTGGTAGCTCGTGCGTATAATCCCAGTACTTTGGGGGGTCCAGGTTGGGGGATTGCTTGAGTCCAGGAGTTCAAAACAATTTTTTTTTTTTGAGACAGAGTCTTGCTCTGTTGCCCAGGCTGGAGGGCAGTGGCACGATCACAGGTTACTGCAACCTCTGCCTCCCAGGTTCAAGCGATTCTCCTGCCTCAGCCTCCTGAACAGCTGGGATTACAGGCATGCACCACCACACCTGGCTAATTTTTGTATTTTTAGAAGAGACGAGGTTTCACCATGTTGGCCAGGCTGGTTTCAAACTCTGTACCTCAACTGATCTGCGCGTCTCCACCTCTGAAAGTGCTGGAATTACAGGAGTGAGCCACTGCGCCTGGCTCCCCCAAAAAATATTTTTTCAGAGATGGGGTCTCACTCTGTTGCCCAGGCTGGAGTGCAGTGGCACAGTCATAGCTCACTGCAGCCTTGAGGTCCCAGGCTCAAGCGATATTCCCACCTCAGCCTCCTAAGAAGCTGGGACAACAGGTGCACCCACCACGCCCAGCTAATTTTTTTATTTTTGTAGAGACAGGGTCTTGCCATGTTGCCCAGGCTAGCCTTGTACTCCTGTGCTCAAGAGATGCTCCCGCCTCTACCTCCCAAAGTGCTGGGATTACAGGTGCCAAGACACCACGTGCAGCCAAAAAAAAATTTTTTTTTAAATTAGCCAGGCATGGTGGTGCATGCCTGTAGTTCTAGCTACTCGGGAGGCTGAGGTAGGAGGATTACTTGAGCCCAGGCGTTCGAGGCTGCAGTGAGCTCTGATTGAGCCATAGCATTCCAGCCTGGGGCAACAGAACAAGATCCTGTCTCTAAAAACACGCAAAGAAACCCAGAACAAAACAAAACAAAAAACAAGACATTTCCTATAGCCTTCTAATTCTCGGGGAAAGTAATTTATCTGACAGCCCAGGGCCCAGCAGCATCCCACATTTGTTGGCTATAGTCATGGTGACCCAACAGTTGGCTGAGTTAACCTCCCAGAACATGACCCTTACTGGTTTTTTTGTTTGTCTGTTTGTTTTGTTTTGTTTTGTTTTTTGAGACAGAGTTTTGCTCTTGTTACCCAGGCTGGAGCTCAGTGGCGCAATCTCAGCTCACCACAACCTCCACCTCCCGAGTTAAAGCGATTCTTCTGCCTCAGCCTCCCGAGTAGCTGGGATTACAGGCACTCACCACCACGCCCAGCTACTTTTGTATTTTTAATTGAGACAAGGTTTCTCCATGTTGGTCAGGCTGGTCTCGAACTCCCAACCTCAGGTGATCTGCCTGCCTCGGCCTCCCAAAGTGCTGGGATTATAGCCATGAGCCACTGTGCCCGGCCGATTCTTACTATTAATCAGTAGCTTTGCATCTCTGTTGAGGAACTGGTCAGGAGGAGAAAATCTAGACAGCAGCTCTCCTGGTCAAGACCCAGCCATTCAGGAGCCTAAATGGTATGCCTAGGTGCTTGGCTTTAAACTGTTAGAATGAATGGAGTGCTCTGGTTGTGTTTTAGAATAATATTCTGGCTGCTGCTGGGGGTTGGACTGGAAGACAGCCAGGGAAGAAGCAGGGAGATTGGATATTGCAGTAATCCTGGCCAAAGGTGTCTTCTGAAAAGGGGCGGGCAACTGAAGGGGCAGGAGAATGTGGCCACTAGGCCAGGAAGGCACTCTTCTGCGGGGGGATAGGTCTTAAATGGGGACCATGGGATTGGGTGCAATGGTTCATGCCTGTAATCTCAACACTTCAGGAGTCTGAGGCAAGAAGACCACTTGAGCCCAGGAGTTGGAGACCAGCCTGGGAAACATAGTGAGACCCCGTCTCTACAAAAAAAAAGATTAATTAATTAAAAATTTTAAAACTAGCCAGATGTGATGCCTGTGATCCCAGCTACTTGGGAGGCTGAGGTGAGAGGATCACTTGATCACTTGAGCCCTGAAGGTCAAGGCTGCAGTGAGCCATGATCATCCCACTGCACTCCAGCCTGCTCAACAAAGTGAGACTTTATCTCAAAAAAAGGGGGTAGGTGGGAACCATGGGGAACGAGAGAAGCAAAGCTATTCTCAAGTTTTCCAGTAACCATCCTCCTGCCAACAGTCTTTCTCCGGATCTTGGATTTGGGAATAGGGTTTTCCTACCTTGGGAGGCTCCCTTGGGAAATGGGAGTGTCATACCCACAGGCATCAAAAGCCCTAGGGTTGCACTTGAATAGTGGGTAGGAAGTTCTCTGCAATGCCAGGCACTGTTGGAAACCTCTGGATAGGCCTCACAGGGCCTCAGCCATCTGGGGGAGGCATTAGCTGGAGTGTAATAAATATGACCCTCATGACTGGGGAGGGACAGCTCATTCCTTCATGAGGTCTGGGGCTGTCAGCCTTGCAGGCAGCCAGCCACCCTTCCCCTCTAGCCTCCATCCTGGGCACTGGGCCAGTTACTGGGCAAGGAGGCTGCTGCACCTCCTTTCTCCTCTTCCCTTTTAGAGAGAAAGATACCCCCAGCCTAGATTCCCAGAAAGGAGAGAGCAGATGCACCACTGATTGGCCCAAAGTTCTCTGGAGCCAACCTTTGAGAGAGGAGGGCATGGCCGGGCTCCGGGCTCCTAGTGAGGTGCACCACTGCAGGCTTGGTGACCCAGCAGTTCCTGTCCGCCACCCCCCACCAGCCATTCCTGCCTTCAGTTCCTGTTCCCAGGCCTGTACCCTGGGCTCGTCCCCAGGGCCCATCCCCTAGGTTTAGGTCTGCCCTCCCGCGCCCCACCCCATCACCCCCGTCATGGGTCTGGAGCTGTACCTGGACCGGCTGTCCCAGCCCTGCTGTGCAGTCTACATCTTCGCCAAGAAGAACGGCATCCCCTTCGAGCTTCACACAGTGGAGCTATGAAGCACTGGGCTGGGCAGCCGGGCCCAGGGGATATTGGCTACGGATCCCCATCTGTCCCCGCTGCTTTGCAGTCAGGCCAAGAATGCAGACTAACACGAAGAATCAGACTCTCCAGTGTGGAAACTATTACATAATTATCTTGTATTATTTTTACCTTTTGGAGACAGGATCTAACTCTGTCACTCAGGCTGGAGTGCAGTGGTACAATCATGGCTCCCTGCAGCTTCAAACTTCCAGGCTCAAGCGATCCTCCTGCCTCAGCCCCTCAAGCAGCTGGGACTACAGGTGGCAGCTGACGTGCCCAGCCAATTTATTATTATTATTATTATTATTATTATTATTATTATTACTGAGGGGAGGTCTTGCTATGTTGCCCAGACTGGTCTCAAACTCCTGAGCTCAAGCAATCCTCTTGCCTTGGCCTCCCAAAGTGTTGGGATTACAGGCATGAGCTGCCATGCCCTGCTGGTTGTTTATGTTAAAAGAGGCCTCTTCTTTGCATAGTGAATACAAAGCATTCTTCAAATTACAAGTTAAGAGGGGGTAGAGGCCGGGCGGTGGTTCAAGCCTGTAATCCCAGCACTTTGGGAGGCCGAGACGGGCGGATCATGAGGTCAGGAGATCGAGACCATCCTGGCTAACATGGTGAAACCCCGTCTCTACTAAAAAATACAAAAAACTAGCCAGGCGAGGTGGCGGGCGCCTGTAGTCCCAGCTACTCCGGAGGCTGAGGCAGGAGAATGGCGTGAACCCGGGAGGTGGAGCTTGCGGTGAGCTGAGATCTGGCCACTGCACTACTCCAGCCTGGGCGACAGAGCGAGACTCCGTCTCAAAAAAAAAAAAAAAAAAAAAAAAAAAAAAAAAAAGAGGCGGTAGAGCAGGTGCGGAAGGAGGGTAGGGAAATGGAGTGGGGCCAGAATATCTTCACACCATGTGCTTGGAAAAAACAGTGAAACTACCTCCTTGTTTCCTAAGTGGAATAGTACTTGTTTACCTCTGCCTGGGTCTCCTCTTCCTCTTCCTCTTCCTCTTCCTCTTCCTCTTCCTCTTCCTCTTCCTCTTCCTCTTCTTCTTCTTCTTCTTCTTCTTCTTCTTTTTGACAGGGTCTCACTCTGTAGCCCAGGCTAGAGGGCAGTGGCATGATCCCGGCTCACTGCAGCCTTGACCTCTCAGGCTCAAGTGATCCTCCCACTTCCTCCTCCCAAGTAGAGTAGTTGGGACTACAGGCACGCCACTGCATCCAGCTATTTCTTTTTCTTTTTCTTTTTTTGATATTTGCGGAGACAGGATTTCGCCATGGTGACCAGGCTGGACTTGAACTCCTGAGCTCAAGTGATACACCTGTCTTAGCCTTCTAAAGCGTTGGGATTACAGACATGCGCCACCGTGTCTAGCCCTGGGTCTCGTCCACTTTTATGCATTTCTTGGCATTCTTCTGCCTTTTCTTTTTCCTGCATCTGACTTGCTCTATCTTCACCCAGCTGAAGGGGCTACTCCTAGAGGCTAGAGGCGGGAGGGCCCTGTGGCAGGGCAGTGGGAGAGGCCAGCACCCTCACCCTGAGCTCCAGTGTTTGCTGGTCTGGCTGGCATAGAGAGATGCAGCTGGAGCAGAATTCAGTGGAGGAGGCAGGGCTATAACTGGGCAGTAGGACAGACAGCAGAGTCAGAGCCCCCTGGGCAGGCCAGAAGGAGGCCCCTGCTCAGCTGACTCTTCCCAACTGCTACCCTTGGTACAACCAGCGTGAGCCACCTGCTGCAGAACAGGGGCTGGACACAGAGGCAGTTTGTGGAGGGAGAATGGGCAGCGGTGTGCATGTCCATTCAGCAGAAGGGCAAAGAGGCCCACACGTAGGCCTGTGATCAGACTGGAGCCTGGCTCGACTGAGACCCTCCAATCCAAACACATTAACCAGGCACCTAATGCGGCCTCCAGCACTGGCCTGAAGTGCTAAAGTGAGTCAGACCTGGGAACCCCCAGTGGGGAAGCAGCCTTGAGAGTTTGGCATAGGAAAGGAAGAAGAGCTGAGCCACTGGAGGCTGAGTGGCTGAACGGGGCAGGGATTCCCAGCAAGAATGAGGTTGGTCTGACGGTTGGGAAAATGTGTCGCTGGGTCTCTGGGGTGTAGACAGGTCACCCAGCCTGGTCAGAAGGTCCTAAGTCACCAGCTGGGATAGGAAGCTGAATCAGAGGGGGCAAGCCTAGAGCTCAGGGAGGAGGCTGGAGGGGTCTGACCTATGGATGGAACTGACTGGGGGTGGGGTGTGAATTACAGCTCCAGGGAATTGTCCTTGACCCATGTTTCAAGGAGCTGGACACAGGAAAGGCGGACCTCTGATGGGGTCAGGGTCTGTGATCCAGTGACTAGCAGAGAGGCCTCCTCTTCCCTGATGCCTCCCAGACAGGGGCCTCAGAAAGCTGGTGCTGGGATTTTGGGGTGTGGGTGGGCAGAGACCTCAGAGAACTCAGGGTTCTCCCCACTCACCTCTCTGATCTCGCCTGCAGGCCAGCAACACAGCGTTGCTTTTGCCCAGGTGAACCCTCTGAGGAAGGTGCCAGGCCTTGAAGGATGGGGACTTCACCTTGGCTGAGAGGTTACCGGTCCCTGGGCTGCTGCCAGGCCTTGTGGGGCCAGTCAGTCATCTGTCTGTTCACTGTTGATGGCTTGGATCATGGACTGTGGGCTCTGCACCAGCCCCAGGGTGAAGAATGGGCTGAGGCAGGCAGAGGTGCCCAGTGTTGAGAGGGGCTATAGAAGTCCCATCCTGCATTGTACAAATGAGGAAACTGAGGCTGGAGGAGGGGAGGGACTTGCAGAAAGCCAAAATGCCCAGTCTGCTTCCAGGTCACCTCACCACCAGCTCAGCCCTCTGAAGGAAGGAGAGTGCTAAGATTCGAGGAGCAGCTGTACCAGGCATCTTAGTGCTACCATTTTGCCCACAAACCCTGTGGGGCAAGTACTGTTTCCCTGGAGAGTCGAGGGACCACTCAGCGAGCTTCAGTGGCTATTTGCTAAACATCCACCAGGGCCAGACCCCATTTCAGCCCTGGGGCTTGAGCAGCGAACGTGTCTACGCCCTTCCCCTCATGGGATCACATTCCATTAATACAAGGGGAGCTGACAGTAACCCATGTAAACATGTAACATATCAGATGTGGATGGATGCCATGGAAAAAATACACAGGGTAAGAGTGGGGGCATGTGTCGTTATGAGTAGGATGTTGAGGGAAGACTCCCTGGAGGAGGTGGCATCCGAGCAGAGAGCTGTAGGAATGCGCAAGGCATGAGGGAAAGGGTGTTCTGGCTGGAGGGAAGAGTAAGGGTGAAGGCTCCAGGTGGGACAATGCGTGGGGTGCAGACTGGAGAGCAATGGGCCAGGGCAGGTGCAGTGAGCAGGAAGAGCAGGAGGTCAGGACAGAGGGTAGCATGGGACACTGGGAAGGCTTTGGGTCTTACTGCAGGTGGATTGAGTCGTCAGAGGGTTTTGAGCAGAGGAGAACTGTGATCTGACTTGCGTCATAAAGGATCCCCCTGGCGGGGGTGACACAGCTACTGCAGTCATCCAGCACGCAGCGCTGGAGCCCCAGACCAAGGTGGTGGTGGTGGTGCAGGGTTAAGGGGCGGGGTGGTGGTCGGTTCTGACTTTTCTTGAAACTCTAACTGCAGGGCTTGCTGAAGGGTCGGAGGTGGGCAGGAAAAATGAAAGCCAAAAACGGCCTCCAGGTTGTTGGCTGCATGGTGGCGTCCTTTACCGAGGCCACACAGTGCCTCTGTGGTGGAGCTGGATTCACATTCAGAGCCTGGGATCACTGGAGGGTCCGACACCCACAGAGGCACGATGAGCTCTGGGGGTCACACTGCACAACGCTTCACCGTAGGTGGACAGGGGATGGGACGGGGTGGGAAGCAATGCTGCCATGTCACCTGGAAGGCTCTCTCCTGCTGGCCTTGCTCCTGGCCCCGTCCATGCTTTGGATATGTTGGGGAGATACTCAACTTGCTCTCATTCTTCAGACTCATACTGGGTGCCCCTTCCTCCTGGAAGCCTTCCCTGATCCCCTGCTGAAGTTCATGACATTTTGTTTCTTACTTCCTGCCCTTAGTTCAGATGATAGTCTGGCCCCGTGGAGGGCTGTGTGACCCTGGGCAGTTACCTAACCTCTCTGAGCCTCACGTTTCTCCTCTGCATCATGGGGATAGTGAAAATGCCCCAGAAAATGCCTGAAGAGTGATCAGGGCATGTCTTCTGCCCCTGCCATTTCCCCTAAGTGTGGCTATCTTGCTGCATATGAGCTGCATGTACAAAGCGCCTGACCACTGGTATCCCCAGGACCTGCAGGCCCGCACCAGCACGCATCAGTACCTGTCATGGCAGCACACGGTCCTGCAGAGTAGCTGCTGCTGGGCCATGTGGCAGAAGGCGAGCCATGGAGGGCAGGGACACCTCCCAGGATGCCCAAGGGATGGTGCTTTCACTTTACAAAATCCTGTTTAGACCTGAGACGAAATCCTGGAATGCCAGAGACTGCCTAATTCACTCAACTTGTTTCATAGAAAGGAAACCAAGGACCAGAGCCAAAGAATGATTCCCCTAAAGTGCCTTAAATCCTGAGCTACCACCTGCACACTTACACTCACACACTCATTGACACACAGCCACGCACATTCACACATTCACCCACATCCACACACAGTCACACGATGTATCACATTCACACACATATACACCCACATACACAATCATACCATTTACACACATTCACACAGTAACACAGTTAACTCATGTACACACACATATACACCCACACAATGACACAATTCACTCACGTTCAATAAAGTCACACAATTCACTCACATTGACACACATACACACCAACCCCCTCCCAAACAATTCACACACACACGTACACCCCCTCACAGACACAGGCACACAATTCACACCAACAAAATCACACAATTCACTCATTCACACACATGCACCCACATACACAAATTTACACTGCTCACTCACATTTACACACCAAATTCACACACATATACACCAACGTACACACAGTTCACTCCCATCACACGCATATACGCCCACACATAAACACACACAATTCACTGAATTCACACAATTCACTCACGTTCACACACACACAGTCACTGACATTCATACACATATACACGCACCACACACAGGCAATTCAGTCACATGGCTGAAAGTCAGTCCTCACCTTGCTATGGTTCCCTTCTCAGTGTCCCCTTCCCACGCCTGGACTGCTGGAGAGCCATGAACACACCCCATCTTCATGCCTCCAGCGCTAGCCCAAGTCCTTCCCTCTGCCAAGAGCACTAAGTGGAACTCAAGGTCACTTCTCAGGACCCTTCCCTGCCCCTCCTCCTGCCAGGTGACCTGCGGATCCTGCTGGCCCCGTTTAACAATGAAGCACACCATGGTTAGTTCAGCTGACGTCGGTCTCCCGGACTTACTGCCACCTACACAGCACTGGGACTGACTGACTTTATTCTTTATTTCATGTTTTTTTATTGGAGTGTCTGTTGAAAGTAAAGCCATCCAATTAGGAACAATCCAAAGGCAGCCAGCAGGGATCAAGAAAGCACAGGTTGTGGCCGCAATCCCCAATGTCTGATGGGGAGAGGGATTGGTAATGGAAAAGGCCCAGGAAAGCAGGCCAGCGTGTCCCCCGAAGTATGAGAAATCGCTGGAGAGACAGACATTCGGAATGGGACCTAAGACAGAAGCCACCACCAGGCACCCTTAAGGCAGAGCAGTTGCAATGGTTGCTGCTTGGAATACTTCTGGCTAGGAGTGGCACATGGTGGGCACAGGGCAGGAATGGGAAGTGGGGGCACCAAGGCCACAAGACGTGCGGGCAAGTAGCCCAGTATGTGTATGGAATAGCGTGTTTATTGGTCAGCAGTGACATCTACTGTCACACTTGAGAACTGCATCCACAGCCAGATGGCCTCCTGTGAAGACCTCAGGGCAAACTGGGGAACCCTGCCCTTCTTAGAAGGTGATGCTAGGGGGATGAGCAACACCTTTCTTAGAGGTTTGAATTCCTCAGGGCCCCTCCAGCATCTTGGTCTTCCTAATTCCAATGTCCTCCCTTGATCCCCCAGCCCTAGGGGTAGCAGTTTCTTGCAGTGTTTACCTCCGTGTTAATCTGGATTCTCTGTCTTTGGAGTTCTCTAATGCCTGGTTACCAATTCTTTATATTAAGTTCTCTCCTGTTAAAATGATTGTGATGAGGTCCATCCCATGGATATACATGGAGGTCTGTGTGACAATGTACAATCCTACTATCTGCTGTTATTACAAAACTGTCCTAGAAGACATGAATGCTTGTTAAAAGAAATCTTTTAAGCTTCCTAGACTTCAAAGATCATTGCTATTCCCTGTGAAACATCCCCTACATCCTTTAATAGTTGGCAATTCAAATTGGTTACTTACTTAATATTTTGTTGCCCTGGTGATACAATTATGTTGACTTGCTATTGTGAAGTTACTTTGGTTAACCATGATGAGGGTTACTAGCATCGACTT
The DNA here is from genome assembly GCF_007565055.1 of Rhinopithecus roxellana. Lineage (NCBI taxonomy): Eukaryota > Metazoa > Chordata > Mammalia > Primates > Cercopithecidae > Rhinopithecus > Rhinopithecus roxellana. The sequence continues at coordinate 57,793,862 of NC_044561.1, forward strand.
TTACTCCATATGCATAACATAACAACGTAGTAAAACCAGTAACTCTTGGTTCCCTATTCAAAGTGTTTGGAATCTTTATGATATTTAAAACACTGATGACATTTGCCAATTTTTGAGTGTTCTTCACGTTACTGATTTGTAGGAGTTTTTTATGTATTGCAGATTTAGTCTCTTACTGGTTATGTCTGCTGTACCTAAGGAGAAGCAGCACTGCCAAGGACACTGTCTTGCCTGTGCAGAGCTTCACATGAAGCTGGAGACAAGGGACTGGGGCAAGAGGGAAAGATAAACAGGGGCAAGTAAGTAACAGAATGAATCCTCATGGCGAATCTCCTGGGCCCCATCCCAGACCCTTCAGGGGATCCTGGCAATTCGAAGTAGCATAGTCGGATAGACCTCTGGTGGGGGTGTTGGGAGGGTTTTCTTGGCCGCCTGTTCCAGGATGCTCAAGATGAGGCTGTGGGCCTCCTGGCACAGCTCAGCACCCAGGAAAGCCTCCACTCGTTCACGCCATGCTGCCAGTCGTGGCCGTCCCTTGAACAGTTCGTAGCCAACAGCCACCGGCTACAGGAACAAGGATGAAAAGGTTGTGGGGATACAACTTTCCCAGTTGTCACTGCCAACCCGAATGCTGGAACCATGGGCAAATGTATCAGAGACATGGTCCATTCCCCAGCCCTCAGATGAATGGACCATGGAGGCCCAGGCAGTATGTTCAGCTTTAGAGCCCAAGAGCAGCCGGGGTGAGACCCCATACCCAGGCAGGAGGCAGAAGCTCAGGGTTCTGGCCCCAGATCATCCAGAGACTTGCTCTATGACTCCGGGCAAAGTCCTGGCTTTCTCTAGGCCTCAGTGTTTCTGTCTGCCTCATGGGTGTGGCACGAAGAGGGACACTGCCCACAGGCTGAGCTCACACCTGCATCAGCTCCTCCAGCGCCATGAGATCAGCCAGCGTCACCTGCTGGCCAGCAAGGAAAAGCCTGTCCCCCAGGAACTTGTTCTCCAGCCATTGCAGGGCCTGGTCTATGGCAGTCCTGTTGCGTTCCACCTTCTCTTCGGGCACCTGGACCCCAATGAGTGGCCCCAACACCTGATGGGGGCAGAGAGTGGGTCAGTGTATGGCCCCTGCCTACTCCCAACTACTCTCTGAATGCCAACCACTCTCCAGATGGCTCTCCTCACCTGGACCCACATGGGTACACCAAAGGTGCCGCGGATGCAGTCGGCATGCCAACCCAGGTACTCATGAACACGGGCACGAGCCTGCAGGTCAGATGGATACCAGTGGTCCGCCGTCTGGTACTTACAGCTCAGGTAAATCAGGATGGCTGAGCTGGGAATGAATGGGCAGTGGCTGTAAGGACACTGGCACCAGGCCTTTACCCCCAGCTGCTCCCATCCGCCAGTGGGGCCTGGGGGTTTCTCTGCATTTGAAGGACTGCCCTCCAGCCTCACCCTCCATCTCCATCTCCCCAACACCAACCCCTCCTCCCCCGAGTCTCCTCCTGTCTTTGTTTTCTTAGGCACCGACTCTTGGCTGGACCTTCTGCTTTGCACTTTGAGAACCTCATCTCTGTGATATCCCAGCAGCTGCCCTATGAGGTAGAGACTCCCGTTAGCCCTTTAGCACAAGAGAAAACTCAAGGTCAGAATGGTCAAGTGACTTGTCTGAGGCAGTGAAGCTCAGAAAAGGTTCCCTGGACCACTGGAACCCAGCATGGGGCCAGCACACGGTGGATGCTCTGTGGAGTCACTTGCGTGCCCACGCGCATGGATCAGGGATCACAAGGGGAGGCAGGTCTTCGGCCCTCCTCTGACAGGTCCTGCAGCCATCACTTCTGCAGCCACCTGACCTCTTGTCCTCTTCCTGCCCAGCGGCTGGACCTCACCACGGGCGCCTGTAGTCCCAGCTACTCGGGAGGCTGAGGCAGGAGAATGGCGGGAACCCGGGAGGCGGAGCTTGCAGTGAGCTGAGATCCGGCCACTGCACTCTAGCCTGGGTGACAGAGCGAGACTCCCTCTCAAAAAAAAAAAAAAAAAAAAAAAAAAGCCTGTAATCCCAGCACTTTGGGAGGCTGAGCCCTCGGGCACATGGCACTGGCCTCTAGGCCTGGCCTGGGCAGATTGGGGTAGTCTGCCACAAGTCACTAGAGGCTCTTTTCAGCTTGCATTTGTTGAACCTACTCTGTGCAACACTGGAAAAATGTTCCCTTGTCTTCTCTTCCAATATCCTTCAGTCTGGGAGCAGAGAGGCCCTGGGGCTCAGATGATGCCAAAGATGAGAGGTGCGGGGACATGCTCTGTCAGCCCCTGCTCATCCCGGGCACACCCCAAGCTGTACCTTCTCCCCAGATCCCTCTCCTTTCCCCTTGCTGCCCCATGGGGTATGGGAGGGCCCACACAGTGGGGACAGCCAGGGTCACATGTGCTCCGGATGTGGGAGGGGAGAGGGAAGGAGGGCACCTTTCGGTCAAGATGAAATCACCATCCTTGAGCACAGGCACTTTCTGCAGGCTGTTGATCTGGAAGAACTCCTTGCTTCTGTGCTGCCCTGAAGAGGAAGAAGTCAGACAAGATCTTCAGCGTAGGCCGGGCGCGGTGGCTCAAGCCTATAATCCCAGCACTTTGGGAGGCCAAGACGGGCGGATCACGAGGTCAGGAGATCGAGACCATCCTGGCTAACACGGTGAAACCCCGTCTCTACTAAAAAATACAAAAAACTAGCCGGGCGAGGTGGCGGGCGCCTGTAGTCCCAGCTACTCGGGAGGCTGAGGCAGGAGAATGGCCTAAACCCGGGAGGCAGAGCTTGCAGTGAGCTAAGATCCGGCCACTGCACTCTAGCCTGGGTGACAGAGCGAGACTCCCTCTCAAAAAAAAAAAAAAAAAAAAAAAAAAGCCTGTAATCCCAGCACTTTGGGAGGCTGAGAGGGGCGGATCACGAGGTCAGGAGATCGAGACCATCCTGGCTAACCCAGTGAAACCCCGTCTCTACTAAAAAACACAAAAAACTAGCCGGGCAAGGTGGCGGGCGCCTGCAGTCCCAGCTACTCGGGAGGCTGAGGCAGGAGAATGGCGGGAACCCGGGAGGCAGAGCTTGCAGTGAGCTGAGATCCCGCCACTGCACTCCAGCCTGGGCAACAGAGCAAGACTCCCTCTCAAAAAAAAAAAAAAAAAAAGATCTTCAGCGTAAAAAAGCTGTACCTCTCCATCCTCCCTCTCCCTCCCCAAGCAGAGCCCCACACCCCTGAGAAACATCAAGGTCTGGTTCCAGAGGGCTGGATCAGCCCCACTCCCTGGATGGGCCTCCCTGCCCTGCCACATTGTGGGGCAGCTGGGGGGCTTTGGTGGGTGGGGCCAGGTGCAGCAGGTGGATGCAGAGAAGTTTTCTAGCCAGGACTCTGGTGGGCAAGGGGAAGGGAGGCAAACTGGGGTGGCTCATCTCTTCCCATCTCTTAATTCTTACAACAGCATGTCCTTTCCAACGTCTTCCGGGCTTTGTGAATTTAAATGCGTGCATTCCACGCAAGAATTCTGAAAACTCCCGGCCGGGCGCGGTGGCTCAAGCCTGTAATCCCAGCACTTTGGGAGGCCGAAACGGGTGGATCACGAGGTCAGGAGATCGAGACCATCCTGGCTAACACGGTGAAACCCCGTCTCTACTAAAAAATACAAAAAACTGGCCGGGCGCGGTGGCTCAAGCCTGTAATCCCAGCACTTTGGGAGGCCGAGACGGGTGGATCATGAGGTCAGGAGATGGAGACCATCCTGGCTAACACGGTGAAACCCCGTCTCTACTAAAAAATACAAAAAACTAGCCAGGCGAGGTGGTGGGCGCCTGTATTCCCAGCTACTCGGGAGGCTGAGGCAGGAGAATGGCGTAAACCCGGGAGGCGGAGCTTGCAGTGAGCTGAGATCTGGCCACTGCACTCCAGTCCGGGCGACAGAGCGAGACTCCGCCTCAAAAAAAAAAAAAAAAAAAAAAAAAAAACTAGCCGGGCGAGGTGGCGGGCGCCTGTAGTCCCAGCTACTCCGGAGGCTGAGGCAGGAGAATGGCGTGAACCTGGGAGTCGGAGCTTGCGGTGAGCTGAGATCAGACCACTGCACTCCAGCCTGGGTGATAGCGAGACTCCGTCTCAAAAAAAAAAAAAAAAAAAAAAAAAAGAATTCTGAAAACTCCATTAAGTATTTTCTTTCCACCCCTACAGAACAGAAGGTAACATTATCCACCTTTTCAGAAGGTAACATTATCCACCTTTTCAGAAAGCAAGCTAAGGTTCAGAGAAAGCTGTGATCCCTCCAAGGTCACTCAATCGACAGCATTCTCTGGTGGCAGACGCTGCAGGAGGAGGTGAGGGGGCTGTGCCGGCAGCGAGACGCTCAGGGCGGAACAGGGCAAGGGGCCTGGGGGTGCACTGGATTTGTGGACACACGGGGAAACGGGTTGGGCCCACCTTTGATAATATCCACAGTGCGCAGCTCGAAGGGGATGCCATTCTTCTTGGCGAAGATGTAGACGGCGCGGCTGGGCTGGGAAAGCAGGTTCAGGTACAGTTCTAGGCCCATGGTGGAGGCTGCAAGGACAGCGGGGATGGCAGTGAATGCGCTGATGGTGGTGTGGGCAGCAGCTGTGGCAGGCTCAGGGCGGCCGCGGGAAATAGGGGCTCAGGCTCCACTCCCTGGGACAGTACCCAATTGGAGCTCAGCACCCCCGGACCCGCCTCGCCCCTTCGGTTTCTGTCCAATCCTGGCCAGCCTTGTTGGAGACCAAGACTCCACCACCAGGTCCGTGTGCCCCTACAGGGAGGGCGGTCGCTATGAACGCACAGCTGGGAGGGTGGAGTTGGAGCTGGGGGCCCTCGACTGGGAGGGAGGACGGCGGATGCAGGGGGCCGACTGCAAGGGGAAGAGGAACGAGCTGGACAAGGAGAAGCAGGTCTGCTTTTCGGGATCCCGGTGCCAGGGACCCCGCCTGGTTCCAGGCGTCATCCCGACCCAGAAACGACTGGGCCCCGCCATCCTGGAAAGGCCCCAGCGCACGGACATCTGACGGTTCTTTCAGAGCTTTATTTCTCGGCGCTGCAAGGCAGCGGAAGGGAGGGAGCGAATGGGATCCTCTAAAAGGGATCTTAGAGTTTGACCCAGCAGCATGTGACACTTGCAGGTGTCCCAGACTGTTGGGAACCTTGACCGGAAGGCTGGGGTTAAGGATGAACTTTTTTTTTTTTTTTTTTTTGAGACGGAGTCTCGCTTTGTCCACCTGGCTGGAGTGCGGTGGCGCTATCTCAGCTCACTGCAAGCTCCGCCTCCCGGGTTCCCGCCATTCTCCTGCCTCAGCCTCCCGAGTAGCTGGGACTACAGGCGCCCGCCACGGCGCCCGACTGACTTTTTTTTTGTATTTTTAGTAGAGACGGGGTTTCACCGTGGTCTCAATCTCCTGACCTTGTGATCCGCCCGCCTCGGCCTCCCAAAGTGCTGGGATTACAGGCGTGAGCCACCGCGCCCGGCCAAGGATGAACTTTCTACCATCCAGACTGTCCCCTGCAGAGCAGCTGCTGCCAGACAGCAGGAGCTCCCGCTTCGTGCACAGGATGGGGCTGGGAGCCCGCAGCCGCGGAAGGCAGGAATGACTGCGCAGGAACCTCCTTTCTTCTCCCTGAATCCCAGGCCTGGCATCTCACCAGGGGGCACAGTGAGGGTCCAGGGCTGGGCCCCGGACTCTAGCTGAATCTTTCAGAGTATCCCATCCCTCTGGCCAGTGGCCCAAGCGAGTGAACCAGAACGCTTCCTTGGGAGTTTTGAAATTGGAACTGGAGAGAGGAGCTCCCTATGGGGAGGTAAATGGCAGCTGGGGCCACCTGTAGTGACATTTCCTGAGTTCATGGAGTAGGCGAGTCTCAGAGAGAAAAGCTGACTCAGAGAAAGGGAGTGATAGCTGGGAGGGGTGGCCCACACATGCAATCTCAGCTACTCTCATGGGATCTGTTTGTCTGATGTCTCGGTATGAAAGGGCTTTCTAAGCCTCAGAACAGTGGAAGAACTGAACAAAGGAAAAAACTAATACATATACAAGGAGATTTTGTGGAAGAAAAAAATGGATCAAACTTAAGCAAAAAACTGGGAAGGATCTTGGTAAAAGATATGTCAGAAGGAAGTAATATTCTTTAAGATGTTCTTAGAAATTCATCGGACAGGCGGGGTGTGGTGGTTCACGCCCGTAATCCCTGTACTTTGGGAGGCAGAGGTGGGTGGATCACTTGAGGTCAGGAGTTTGAGACCAGCCTGGGCAACATGGTGAAACCCCATCTCTACTAAAAATACAAAAATTAGCCGGGTGCGGTGGCACATTCGGGAGGCTGAGGCAGGAGAATCACCTGAACCTTGGAGACACAGGTTGCAGTGAGCTGAGATCATACCACTCCACTCCAGCCAGGCCACTGAGTGAGACTGTCTCAAAACAAACAAACAAACAAAAAGAAGAGAAACTCATCAGACAAAGAGAGGGAAAAAATGAGCAAAGGAAATCAGCAGATGTTTCATTGAAGGACAGAGAAAAATGGTCAATACATGGATGAAAATATGTTTAACTTCAGTGATAATCAAGTAAGCACACACCAACACAACATGCACACTGTTTTTATCAAATGTGTACATGTTTTGGAAATGAGTACTCCCAATTAATATGTACAGAGCACTTCACAGTGCCCAGCACAGGGGTGGCACCCTGTGTGTGAGAATGAAATAGGTAGATTCGTGCCCTGCTGAAAGTAAGGGACTGCCTCTCTGGAGGATCCCTTGGGTAATAAGGAGGTTTTCACACCTTAACTGTGTCTGTCTTGGGGCCTGGGAGCAGAGCCCCCTCCAGCTGGTGGGGAAGGGAGCATGGTGTGTTTGAGGGCAGATTGGAGAGAAGTTGAGTAGAGTAAGTGTAGACTCTTCCTACCCAAAGTGTGGTCCATGGACCAGGAGTATCAGCATCACCAGGGAGCTTGTTGGAAATACGGAGTCTCAGGCTCCACTCTGACCTTACTGATTGGGAGCATAAACTTTAACCAGATTCCAGGGGGGATTCATATACACATTCCCATTTGATAAGTGGGGGGTAGTAGGAGGTGAGAAGTGGGGAGGGGATGGCTACTGCACTGGAGAAGGCTGACTTTGTGTTGAGGCCATTTTCATGAGGGCAGTGGGGAGCCATGGAAGGCTTTATGCAAGGGAGGGTATGGGCACATTGAGATTACAGAAGGATCCCACCAGTTGCCTTGTGTGATGACCCAGGGAGAAGGGGAGGCTGTCCCTGTTTGAGTAGGAGATGAGGGCTACTAGTGGCCATTAGTGGAAAAAAGTGAGCAGAAATTCAAAGGACTGGTGATGATAGGATGAGGGTGGGAACCAGCATGGGCTTTGGGCAGACCCGGAACCCTCTGTCTGCCTGTTGGCCCACCAGATAATAATCCCTGTGTTCCTGGGCGAGTCAGTGCCACCTGAGATGTTGGCAGCCACTTTGGCTGAGCTAGACGTGTGCCTGCAGCTGCTTGAGGACAAGTTCCTGTGGGACCAGGCCTTCCTTACTGGGTCCCATATCTCTGTGGCTGACTTGGTGGCAATCATGGAGCTGATGCATGTGAGTGCCATGGGGCAGGGTGCCCGCTGGGCAGTGGGGTATCCGGGAAGGGAACTGACATCCTAGGTCAGGTTGTCTTTTCTGGATGTGGGACCCTGTGTGAGTCACTTCTCCTTCTGAGCCTCAGTGTCCTCAGCTATAAAATGGGGCTTTACAAACCCTCACTGCAGATATATTAAGAGGCTTCCAAGTGTCCCTAGGGAGGGGGACACCCCAGCCCATCACACACATAGTGGAGGAGGGAAAGTCCAATCAGAGAACCCCTAAAGCAGGTCATGCTGCCTTACGCCTGGCTATGCCCAGCCCCTCCGCTGACTCTGTCTTCCCCTAGCCCATCAGCGCTGGCTGCTGAGTCTTTGAAAGCAGACCCACAATGGCAGCATGGCGCCCAATGTGTGGAGACTGCAGTGGGGGAGGACCTCTTCCAGGAGGCCCTCGCAGCTGTCCTGAAGGCCAAGACCTGCCTCCAGTAGAACCTGCTGTTAAAGAGAATCTGAAGCCCTAATGCAGCTTTTCTTACTGTGAGTGTGTGTCCCGGACTTGCTGAGCCACTGAGGGGATGCTGTGTTAGTAGAATAAAGACATGGAGCCGTCTGTCTCCTTGGTTGTAAAGAAGACACATCTGCGCAGGCTGTGGTCCACAGTTCCTCCAGGTATCATGCCTGCATTCCTTTTGTCTCCTACCCCATTCCTTTCTAGCTTCCATGTGACCTCTGAAAAGAGCTTTGGCAAACACTTATTTGACCCTGTCCTTCTGTGTGGAACTTTCTATGGTTCCTCGCTGCCCAGAGGCTAAAGTACAAGTCATTGAACTTTGCATTCAAGGCCTTGCTCCCACTCCTCCAGGTGGCCCCTTCTGCCTGCACATTTTTATACCCCTCTCTGGGCTCCCACCTTGGCTTCTGCTCATGCTGTTTCCTCATCTTCTTTGCCTGGTGCCCTTCCTGGTCTTTTGCCATTTGGCACCCTGTCTCTTCTCCAGGGAGACTTCCCTGACCTCCCCAACCCCAGTCCAGGTCAGATGACCTCTCTGGGCACCTCTGCCCCAGGGTTTCCTTGCGGGGGATATCCCTGGACTGAGCATGTATCATAGATGAGGGGTGACCTGGTGAAAAGATGTCTGAATCAGGATCAGCCTTGGTCTCCTAGGTCTCTCTCCTCACTGTGGGGCGATGTGTCCCACAAGTGGGGTGCAGGGCTGGTTCATGGACCTCCTTGCAGGAAGAGAAGTCCCTGGCTATTTCCTGGCCCTCTCCCATGCCTCCTCATAATCTTAACCACAGTCTTTTCTACACCCCACTCCCTGATCACTGGCTTGTCCATGCCCCACACCTGGTCCCAGACTTGCCACCTGTCCCTGCCCTCTCCCCTTAGGACTGTCATATTTACCTGTCATGTGTCTCAGACCTTCTGGTATCTGAGTCATCTAATAAACAAACTGCTAATAGGACAAGATCATGACAGAGACTCTGTCAGCCTTTCAGTGGAGGCTCCTTTAAGTATGCACACTTACAGAGAATTTTATACATGTAGCTGAAATTGTACATATAAACCTACACATTTTTTCTTTCTTTTTTGAGGGGGAGGGGGGAGCCTGGGTCTCACTCTGTCATGGAGGGTGGAGTGCAGTGGCAGTCATAGCTCACTGCAGCCTAGATCTCCTGGGCTCACTCAGCCACCCAAGTAGCTAGGGCTGCAGGCGCACACCACAGCACCTAGATTTTTTTTTTTTTTTTTTTGTAGAAAATAAATAAGAGAATCTTGCTATGTTGCCTAGCCTGATCTTGAACTCCTGGGCTCAGGCAATCCTCCCTTCTTAGCCTCCCAAAGTGTGGAGATTACAGGTGTGAGCCACCTTGCTTGGCTACAACTTCAATCATATTTGAAATGTACAGTTCAAGTGATTTTACCACACTGACCACAGACTCCTGTTTAAGCCACACCAACAGAGTTCCATTTTTTGTGTATTTTTTTGAGATGGAGTCTCGCTGTGCCCAGGCTGGAGTGCAACAGCGCGATCTCGGCTCACTGCAACCTCTGCCTCCCCGGTTCAAGCGATTCTCCTGCCTCAGCCTCCCGAGTAGTTGGGATTACAGCGCCTGCCACCATGCCCGGCTAATTTTTGTATCTTTAGTAGAGACGGGGTTTCGCCATGTGGGCCAGGCTGGTGTGGAACTCCTGACCTCAGGTGATCCGCCCACCTCGACCTCGCAAAGTGCTGGCATTACAGGCGTGAGCTACCGCGCCCGGCCTTTCCATGTTTTAATGTTTTTGAGACAGAGGCTGGTGGACAGTGGCTCACCACCAGCACAAGAGGCTACACAGGCACATGTCAATAGGTACCAGGTGGGGACAGGGAATGTCGTGAGCCCAAGGGCCCTGGCCAGCCCTACCCGCGCCCGCACGTGTAACCACATCTCCTGACTGCCCAAGAGAAACGCAGATTTTCATACTTTAACATAAAATTGCCTGACTTCGAAATGGTGGCAAATCATTCAAAAATTTTGTTTTTTGTTTTTTAGACGGAGTCTCGCTCTGTCGCCCAGGATGGAGTGCAGTGGCGCGATCTCGGCTCACTGCAAGCTCCGCCTCCCGGGTTCACCGCCATTCTCCTGCCTCAGCCTCCCAAGTAGCTGGGACTACAAGCGCCTGCCACCACGCCCGGCTACTTTTTTGTATTTTTAGTAGAGATGGGGTTTCACTGTGTTAGCCAAGATGGTCTCCATCTCCTGACCTCATGATTCGCCCACCTCGACCTCCCAAAGTGCTGGGATTACAAGCGTGAGCCACCGCGCCCGGCGTCAAAAAATTTTAAGCTCCTGTTGCATTGGTTATTAGGGTCGAGACTGGGGAAAACCCCATAGGTGTGTGTGTGTCTGTGTTGGGGGTGTTCAGACCTAACAGTGCTAGGAACCAGGCGACCACAGCGCGGAAAACTTGAGAGGGAAATCCACCTGGAGCCAGACAAGAGGGTTGGGGAAGAGACAGGTTAGGGCCACTACAAAGTTAAAGACTTGTAGTGAAAAAAAAAAAAAAACAAAAGACTTGTAGTGGGTGAGGCTACACCTAGAGCTGGGGCGACGGGACTTCCGGAAATCAGAGCCGGCACACGTGACTTCTGTTTGCAGAAGTGGGATGTACCCTAGGCAGCCAATCGGGGAGCGCTGTCTCTGTCCAACCAATGAGAAGTCAGATTGCTGTGGCGCTTTGCCCCCCTCCCTGGTCCCCCAAACGAGCTTTGGGTACCCCGCGCGTTTTTTTCCCTGGAGCAGTTTTCGTTCCTCTGCCCGCCATGCCATTCGTAGAGCTGGACACGAATTTGCCCGCCAACCGAGTGCCCGCGGGGCTGGAGAAACGACTCTGCGCCGCCGCTGCCTCCATCCTGGGCAAGCCTGCGGACGTGAGCGTGGGCCGGGCAGCACTGGGCGAGGGGACGTTGGTGGGCCAGGGGTCCGGCCCAGTCCCTGCTCCGCCACCCCGACAGTGACCCCGAATCTTTCCCCCAGGGACCACTCCCCCCTCCTTTCTGCACACCAAGCTCTGACTTTCCATGCTCCACGATCCCGCGGCTCCCCCTCCGCACGTCTTGCCCTTATTGCCCTTCCCAGTCATGACCTGGACATGACCTTCAGGTCCATTCCTGTCCCCGCGAACACTGGCGCGTTTCCGCTTTCCCGCGCTCGGGTCGGGTCCCCAGAGGTAGCCCGGCCGGCCTCAGCTTCGGGTAAAACTTTTCATGTCCCCGTCAGCGCGTGAACGTGACGGTGCGGCCAGGCCTGGCCATGGCGCTGAACGGGTCCACCGAGCCCTGCGCGCAGCTGTCCGTCTCCTCCATCGGGGTAGTTGGCACCGCCGAGGAAAACCGCAGCCACAGCGGCCACTTCTTTGAGTTTCTCACCAAGGAGCTAGCCCTGGGCCAGGACCGGTACGTAGGAGTACTCGGGGATCCATTTGGGACTGCGGCAGACTGGAGCCAGTGATCCTGCCTCAAGGGGAAAGACCCATTTCTTTCCCTGCCCAGTAAGGACACATCAGGGTATGGGGCCCTGGGGCCCCCTGACCCCTCAGGTTCCCGGTAGGACCATCTTCAAAGTGTGAGGAGGATTGAATGAATTTCTGGCTCTGCTCCTCAGTGTGTAAGTCTGTGAATGGGGAAGGCTCTCTCTTAGCACTCCCAGGGGCAGTGCAAGGGTCATGTGGGATTGTCTGTGTGCTGTACCTGCCTTGGCACCTGGCAGGGTAGGTACACTTGGCTGAAGTGTGATTTTCTAGAACTTTTCCAGGCTGGTCAGAAGGAATTCTGGGTATGTTTTGAAGCTGTCTTTTGGACCTTTGTCCCAACCAGGTTCCAGGTGAGGTTCACGGGAGACTCAGAGTAGTGAAAGAGCATTGGCCTAGATGTTTAGACGTCTGCTTTCTGGGTCCTGCATAGCTCGGGGACCCCAGACAAACTTGGAAATGAACCATCTCCAGTTGGCAACCTCCTCTTCTGTGAAAACAGGGGAAATGACCTCCCTCCCCCACAAGAAGCCTCTACAACCCAAACCTGGCTTTCTGTGACCGAGTTAAAGTTTCTTGTTGGGTAAAAGATACTCTTGAGCCACATCCATGCCTATGAGGAAATAAGGGCATGAGAAGCTTGAAAGGACACTGTCCAGGCATAGTAGCTCAAGCCTGTAAATCCCAGCACTTTGGGAGACCAAGGCAGAAGGTTCACTTGACCCAGGAGTTGGAGACCAGTCTGGGTAACATAGTGAGATGCCATCCCCCAAAACAGTTTTAAAAATTGGCCGGGTGCGGTGGCTCAAGCCTGTAATCCCAGCACTTTGGGAGGCCGAGACGGGCAGATCACGAGTTCAGGAGATCGAGACCATCCTGGCTAACACGGTGAAACCCCGTCTCTACTAAAAATACAAAAAAAACTAGCCAGGCGAGGTGGCGGGCGCCTGTAGTCCCAGCTACTTGGGAGGCTGAGACAGGAGAATGGCGTAAACCCGGGAGGCGGAGCTTGCAGTGAGCTGAGATCCGGCCACTGCACTCCAGCCTGGGCGACAGAGCGAGACTCCATCTCAAAAAAAAAAAAAAAAATTAACCAGACATGGTGGTGTGCACCTGTAGTCTCAGTTGGCAAGCTGCGGTGGGAGGATGGCTTCAGCCCAGGAGGTTGAGGCCGCAGTGAGCTGTGATTGTGCTATTGCACACCAGCCTGGGTGGCGGTGAGACCGTGTCTCAGAAAAAAAGACCTTCTGAAATGGAGCCTTTGTTAGTCCATGAAGGTCAATGAGGAATGACTGATCCTCCTGGGTCCTCCCTCAAGCTACAGAGGAATCATACAGTCAGCCCCCTGTATCATTGGGTTCCGCATCTGTTGATTCAAACAACCATGGATTGAAATATCAGAGGAAAAAATTCATAATTGCATCTATACTGAAAATATGTATAGGCTTTTTTCCTTGTCATTATTCCCTAAACAATACAATTTACGTAGTATGTACATTATATTAGGTATTATAAGTAACCCAGAGATTATTTAAAGTATGTGAGAGGATGTGTGTAGGTTATATGCAAATACTACATCATTTTGAACAAATGTAGATTTTGGTTTCCTCTGGGGATCCTAGAACAAATCTCCCACGGACACTGAGGGAAAAGTGTTATTCCAACAAGTGTTATACAAATGCTTACCATGTGCTAGGTACTCTACAGGTACTGTACACTCATGATCCCATTTGATCCTTAAAATCCCTGTCCCCTCTCCCTTTGCTCAGACAAGGCATGCTATCCCCATGAGGTATGCCAATTTTATAAGAAGACTGAGGCTGTTCATACTTCTGTCCCCTGAAGCCAGGCTATCCCAAGCTCTGGTGCTCCTCGCTGGAATCTTGCTGTTACCTCTGAGAGGGGCATGTTCACTTATGGCACAGACATTAGTGGTGGGGGTTGGCGGGGCCGGGGGTGGGGTGGTCACCCTGTGCTCAGCCTTTGAGAAAACAGGTGGCTGAGGTACTGTGCCCTTAGGGAGCCTGCAATTAGGAGGAGGCAGGGTGCCCCTCAGTCCACAAACTGATGGAGATGATAGAGTGTATGGCACAGATGCCGAAGCTACTGTATTGTGTATCTGTCCTAGTTGGGTCATGCTGATGTGCAGCCACCATCCCACACCTGAGTGTCCCAGTGCCCTGCTGGGGGTTGGGGAAAGATCATTACTGGGATGAGCAGGTTTGCAAAATGCCTGGTGGACTGAGGCAGGCTGTCCTGAGTACCCACAGTGGGAGTACCTGGCAGGGGTCTTGCAAGATGTGGTGTTAGCCAAGGAGCTGATATCTTTTTCTCTGTCTCCTGAAGGATATTTATCCGCTTTTTCCCCCTGGAATCCTGGCAGATTGGCAAGCTAGGGACGGTCGTGACTTTTTTATGATTGGCACGGAGGGATCCGGGACATTTATGAGCTGGCTGCTTCTTCCAGAGAGATCTCCTGGCAGAGTGAGGGCCTAGTGATAACCAGCTTTGGATTATCCCACATGCAACATTCCTGTGATCACATAATCTTCTTCATCCTCATATGAAATAAATGAAGAGAGCTTCCTCGTTCAAACATGACTTCTTACCTTCTAATTATCCCTCCTGGGCATCTTGGGCCACCATGGGTAGCAGGGCTGGGGGATAAGCCCATAGGGAACCTGGAGGGGGATGATTTCCATCTTCAGGGCTACTGTCTGATATGTTTAGACTGCTCAGATCTGGTGGTGGAAGCCTCAGCCTGGAGGCTCTGCTCTCCAACCCATCTGCAGGCCTGTGGGAAGGTGTGAGCAGCTGATCCAGCTGGGGCCTTCCTGCAGACTGCTGACCTGAGGCTTCTGTACTCCTGAAGCCTACTCCCTCCACACCTGGCTGGGCAGCCTGTCACGCCCCTCTCCCGGCCTCTGTAGAGTGGAGGCAGGGTTTGCCTGTGTCCCCTTTGGGGGTTGGTCACTGGTTTTCCAAAAGCAGGGTCCCCAGTCTGCTTCTCCTCCATAGGGTTGCAAGCCTTGACTCCCTCCCTTTGGCAAGACTCCAACCCTCCTCTCAGCCGCCCCATCGCCCCTTCCTGGCAGTAGCACCAGCTTTCACAACCTTTCCAGCCCAGGGGCCCCCAGGCCGGGAGGATGGCTGGGGGGACACATGGCAGGTCTATAAGGTTTCCTGTGTCTTCTCTCCTGTCACAACGGTGCCACCTGCACACTTAACTGTTGGACACACAACCACACATTCACACATCTACCCACGTCTAGTCACGATTCGTCACATTCACACATATACACCCACATAGACAATCGTACCATTTACACACATATACACCCAGTCACACAATTCACATCCAACAAAGTCACACAACTCAAATTCACATACAGACCAAACCCCTACACACATACACCCACATACACAATCAACCATTCACTGACATTCAGTCATCACACAGTTCACTCACACACATATACCCCCTCACACACATGCACACAATTCACCAACAAAATCACACAATTCACTCATTCACACACATATACCCACATACACAAATTCACACTGCTCACATTTACACACAATTCATAAAATTCACATATATACCCATGTACACACAGTTCACTCGCATCGCACACATACACCCACACATAAACAGTCACACAATTCACTCACGTTCACGGTCACCGACATTCACACACATACACACGCACCACACACAGGCAATGCAATTCAGTCACATGGCCAAAAGCCAGTCTTCACCTTGCTACAGTTCCCTTCCCAGTGTCGCCTCAACCTTTGCAACAGCGTCCCCTTCCCATGCCTGGACTGCTGGAGAGCCCTGAACACACCCCATCTTCATGCCTCCAGCGCTAGCCCAAGCCCTTCCCTCTGCCAAGAGCACTAAGTGGAACTCAGGGTCACTTCTCAGGACCCTTCCCTGCCCCTGCTCCTGCCAGGTGACCTGGGGATCCTGCTGACCCCGTTTAACAATGAAGCACACCATGGTTAGTTCAGCTGATGTCACTCTCCCGGACTTACTGCCACCTACACAACACTGGGACTGTTTATTCTTTATTTCGTGTTCTTTATTGGAGTGTCTGTTGAAAGTAAAACCATGCAATTAGGAACAATCCAAAGGCAGCCAGCACGGAGTGAGTGCAGAGTGCAGTGGTAGGTTTGTGGTCTGGCTAGCGTCCAGGAGTGAAGTTGCAGACCTTCCCGGTGAGTGTTACAGCTCAAACGGCAGCGTGGACCCAGAGTGAGCAGCAACAATATTTATAACAAAGAACAAAGCTTCCACAGCATGGAAGGGGACCCAAACAGGTTGCAGTTGGCTGGCTCGGGCAGCCTGCTTTTATGTCCTTATCTGGCCCCACCCACATCCTGCTGATTGGTCCGTTTTACAGAGAGCTGATTGGTCCATTTTGACAGAGTGCTGATTGGTGCGTTTACAATCCTTGAGCTAGTCAGAGAGTCACAGAGTGCTAGTCCTCCAAGTCTTCACTAGATTAGCTAGATACAGAGTACCAATTGGTGTATTCACAAACCCTGAGCTAGACACAGAGTGCTGATTGGTGTATTTACAAACCCTCAGTTAGAGTGCTGATTGGTGTATTCACAAACCCTGAGCTAGACAGAGTGCTGATTGGTGTATTTACAAATCCTGAGCTAGACACAGAGTGCTGATTGGTGTATTTACAATCCTCTGGCTAGATATAAAAGTTCTCCAAGTCCCCATCCAGTTCAGGAGCCCAACTGGCTTCACCCAATGGATCCTGCACCAGGGCTCATGTGGAGCTGCCAGCCAGTCCCGAGCGGCGCCTGCATTCCTCAGCCCTTGGGCTGGCCATGGGACCAGGCACCACGGAGGAGGGGGCGGCGCCCCTCGGGGAGGCTGAGGCAGCGCGGGAGCTTACCGCAGGTGGGGAGCTCAGACGTGGCGGTCTGCAGGTCTCCAGTCCTGCCCTGCCGGGAAGCAGGTAAGGCCTGGTGAGAATTTGAGTGCAGCGCCGGCGGGCCGGCACTGCTGGGGACCCGGCGCAACCTCCGCAGCTGCTGGCCCAGGTGCTAAGCCCCTCACTGCTCTGAGCCGTCGGTGTGCGGGGCCCGCCGATCCCACGCCCACTGGAACTCACACAGGCCAGCGAGCGTAAGCCCCGGTTCCCACCCGCGCCTCTCCCTCCACACCTCCCCACAAGCAGAGGGAGGCAGCTTCGGCCTCAGCCAGCCCAGAGAGGGGCTTCCACAGTGCCGTGGCGGGCTGAAGGGCTCTTCAGGCGCGGCCAGAATGGGCGCCGAGGCCGAGGACGCGCTGAGCACAGTCCTACCATCAGGAACCTGAGGGGTCAGGGGGCCCCAGGGCCCCAGACCCTGATGTGTTCTTACTGGGCAGGGCAATAGTGGGTTTTTCCCCCTGAGGCAGGATCACTGGCTCCAGTCTGCGGCAGTCCCAAATGGATCCTCCACTACCCTACGCACCAGTCTTGGCCCAGGGTTTGCTCCTTGGTGAGAAACTCAAAGAAGTGGGCGCTGTGGCTGCGGTTGTCCTCAGCACTACGCAGATGGAGGAGATGGACGGCTGCGCGCAGGGCTCGGTGGACCCGCTCAGCGCCACGGCCAGGCCTGTACGCACTGTCACCTGCATGCGCTGAGGGGGACATGAAAAGTTTTACCTGAAGCTGGGGCCGGCAGGGCTACCTCTAGGGGACCCGACCCAAGCGCGGGAAAGCCGAAACGCGCAGTGTTCGTGGGGACAGGGATCCCAGTACAGGTCGAGGCCCCTGAAGGTCACGTTCGGCTCATGACTGGGGAGGGCGATAAGGGAAAGACGTGCGGAGGGGGAGCCGCGGGATCCTGGAGCACGGAAAGTCAGAACTTGGCGTGCGGAAAGGAGGGGGGAGTGGTCCCTGGGGAAAAGGGTCGGGGTCGCTGTGGGGGAGGCGGAGCAGGGACAGGGCTGGACCCCTGGCCCACTAACCTCCCCTCGCCCTGTGCTGCCTGGCCCACGCTGACGTCCGCAGGTTTGCCCAGGATTGAGGTAGCGGCGGCGCAGAGTCGTTTCTCCAGCCCTGCGGGCACTCGGTTGTTGGGCAAATTCCTGTCTAGCTCTAGGAAGGGTATGGCAGGCAGAGAAAGGAAAACAGCTCTTGGAGAGAAGCAGCTCTGGGTACCCGAGGCTCGCGGACCAGGGAGGAGGGGCGAGGCGCCACAGCAACCTGGCTTCTCATTGGCTGGACAGAGACTCAGCGCTCCCCAATTGGCTGCCTAGAGTATATCCCGCTTCCGCAAACAAAAGTCAGGTGTGCCGGCTCTGTTTTCCAAAAGTCCCATCGCCCCCATCCTATGTGTAGCCCCACGCACTACCAGTCTTTAACTGCGTGGTGGGTACACCCTGTCGCTTCCCCCACCCTCTTGCCTAGCACCGGGTGGATTTCCCTTAAGCTTTCCGCGCTATGGTCGCCTGGTTCCTAGCTCTGTTAAAGGTCTGAACACCCCTAACGCACAGACACACACACACACCCCTATAGGGGTCTTCCCCAAGTTCGACCCTAATAATGCAACGGAAGTTTAAATGTTTTTTGAATGATTTGCCACCATTTCGAAGTCAGGCAATTTTATATTCAGTATGAAAATCTGCGCTTCTCTTGGGCAGTCAGGAGATGTGGTTACATGTGAGGGCGCAAGTGGGGCTGGGCAGGCACCCTTGGGTTCACGACATTTCCTGTCCCCGCCTGGTCCCCACTGACATCTGCCTGTGTAGCCTCTTGTGCCGATGGTGAGCCACTGTTCACCAGGGGGTGGCAAAATGTGTTATTTAAAACATGGAAATCTGTTGGTGTGGCTTAAACATAAGTCTCTGATTAGTGTGGCAAAATCACTTGAATTGTACATTTTAAATATGATTGAAATTGTGGTCAGGCAGAGTGGCTGACACCTGTAATCTCAGCACTTTGGGAGGCCAGGAAGGGAGGATTGCTTGAGTCCAGGAGTACAAGACCAGGCTAGGCAACATAGCAAGATTCCCTTCTTTATTTTCTACAGAAAAAAAAAAAGGAATCCTGGTGTTGTGGTGTGCGCTTGTAGTTCTAGCTATCTGTGCAGCTGAGGCAGGAGGGTTGCTTGAGCCCAGGAGATCTAGGCTGCAGTGAACTGTGACTCATTTTTTCCCTGTCTCGTTGTCTGATGGGTTTCTCTTATTTTTCTTTGTTTGTTTGTTTCTGAGACAGTCTCGCTCTGACTGGAGCTTGAGTGCAGTGGTATAGTCTCAGCTCACTGCAACCTCCACCTCCCAGGCTCAAGTGATTCTCCTGTCTCAGCCTCCTGAGTGTGCTACCACACCTGACTAATTTTTGTATTTTTAATATAGAGGGGGTTTCACCGTGTTGACCGGGACTGGTCTCAAACTCCCGACCTCAAGTGATCTGCACACCTTGGCCTCCCAAAATGCTGGGATTACAAGGGTGAGCCACCACGCCAGGCCTGTCTTACGGGTTTCTAAGAGCATCCTAAAGAACATCACTTCCTTCTGACATATCTTTTACCAAGATCCCTCCCAGTTTTTTGCTTGTTTTATGTTTAATCAATTTTTTCTTACACAAGATGTCCCTGTATATGTTTTTTTTTTTGTTTGTTTATTTGTTTTGTTTTGTTTTTGAGACAGAGTTTTGCTCTTGTTGTCCAGGCTGGAGTACAATGGCGTGATCTCAGCTCACTGTAATCTCCACCTCCCGGGTTCAAGCAATTCTCCTGACTCAGCCTCCTGAGTAGCTGGGATTACAGGCATACACCACCACACCCGACTAATTTTGTAGTTTTAGTAGAGATGGGGTTTCTCCATGTTGGTCAGGCTGGTCTCAAACTCCCAACCTCAGGTGATCCACCCGCCTCTGCCTCCCAACGTGCTGGGATTACAGGCCTGAGCACCGCAGCTGGCGTGTATTGGTTTTTTCTCTGTTGAGCCCTCCCACTGTTCTGAGGCTTAGAAAGTCCTTTCATACCCAGATATCAGACGAACATTTATTGAAATGTCTCCTCACTTCTTCCTAGTTTGACTTTTTTCACTTAATACTTCTCCATCTAGGAATTATGTGTGTAGCAAAGTGAGGGTTTGTTTGTTTTCTCCCCCTAAAGGCAAGATTCCCAGGCAACCTAGAGTATGCAAAAGAGCATAGGATTAACTGCTCATAGCTCTGGAATTAAGGCACTTTAGGGGAATCATTCTTTGGCTCTGGTCCTTGGTTTCCTTTCTATGAAACAAGTTGAGTGAATTAGGCAGTCTCTGGCATTCCAGGATTTCGTCTCAGGTCTAAACAGGATTTTGTAAAGTGAAAGCACCATCCCTTGGGCATCCTGGGAGGTGTCCCTGCCCTCCATGGCTCGCCTTCTGCCACATGGCCCAGCAGCAGCTACTCTGCAGGACCGTGTGCTGCCATGACAGGTACTGATGCGCGCTGGTGCGGGCCTGCAGGTCCTGGGGATACCAGTGGTCAGGCGCTTTGTACATGCAGCTCATATGCAGCAAGATAGCCACACTGAGGGGACATGGCAGGGGCAGAAGACATGCCCTGATCACTCTTCAGGCATTTTCTGGGGCATTTTCACTATCCCCATGATGCAGAGGAGAAACGTGAGGCTCAGAGAGGTTAGGTAACTGCCCAGGGTCACACAGCCCTCCACGGGGCCAGACTATCATCTGAACTAAGGGCAGGAAGTAAGAAACAAAATGTCATGAACTTCAGCAGGGGATCAGGGAAGGCTTCCAGGAGGAAGGGGCACTCAGTATGAGTCTGAAGAATGAGAGCAAGTTGGGTATCTCCCCAACATATCCAAAGCATGGACGGGGCCAGGAGCAAGGCCAGCAGGAGAGAGCCTTCCAGGTGACATGGCAGCATTGCTTCCCACCCCGTCCCATCCCCTGTCCACCTACGGTGAAGCGTTGTGCAGTGTGACCCCCAGAGCTCATCGTGCCTCTGTGGGTGTCGGACCCTCCAGTGATCCCAGGCTCTGAATGTGAATCCAGCTCCACCACGGAGGCACTGTGTGGCCTCGGTAAAGGACGCCACCATGCAGCCAACAACCTGGAGACCGTTTTTGGCTTTCATTTTTCCTGCCCACCTCCGACCCTTCAGCAAACCCTGCAGTTAGAGTTTCAAGAAAAGTCAGAACCGACCACCATCCTGCCCCTCAACCCTGCACCACCACCACCACCTTGGTCTGGGGCTCCAACGCTGCGTGCTGGATGACTGCAGTAGCTGTCTCACCCCCACCAGGGGATCCTTTACAATGTGAGTCAGATCACAGTTCTCCTCTGCTCAAAACCCTCTGACGACTCAATCCACCTGCAGTAAGACCCAAAGCCTTCCCAGTGTCCCATGCTACCCTCTGTCCTGACCTCCTGCTCTTCCTGCTCACTGCACCCGCCCTGGCACGTTGCTCTCCAGTCTGCACCCCACGCATTTTCCCACCTGGAACCTTCACCCTCTTCCCTCCAGCCAGAACACCCTTTCCCTCATGCCTTGTGCATTCCTACAGCTCTCTGCTCAGATGCCACCTCCTCCAGGGAGTCTTCCCTCAACATCCTACTCATAACGACACATGCCCCCACTCTTACCCTGTGTATTTTTTCCATGGCATCCATCCACATCTGATATGTTACATGTTTACATGGGTTACTGTCAGCTCCCGTTGTATTAATGGAATGTGATCCCATGAGGGGAAGGGCATAGACACATTTGCTGCTCAAGCCCCAGGGCTGAAATGGGGTCTGGCCCTGGTGGATGTTTAGCAAATAGCCACTGAAGCTCGCTGAGTGGTCCCTCGACTCTCCAGGGAAACAGTACTTGCCCCACAGGGTTTGTGGGCAAAATGGTAGCACTAAGATGCCTGGTACAGCTGCTCCTCGAATCTTAGCACTCTCCTTCCTTCAGAGGGCTGGGCTGGTGGTGAGGAGGCCTGGAAGCAGACTGGGCATTTTGGCCTTCTGCAAGTCCCTCCCCTCCTCCAGCCTCAGTTTCCTCATTTGTACAATGCAGGAGGGGACTTCTATAGTCCCTCTCAACACTGGGCACCTCTGCCTGCCTCAGCCCATTCTTCACCCTGGGGCTGGTGCAGAGCCCACAGTCCATGATCCAAGCCATCAACAGTGAACAGACAGATGACTGACTGGCCCCACAAGGCCTGGCAGCAGCCCAGGGACCGGTAACCTCTCAGCCAAGGTGAAGTCCCCATCCTTCAAGGCCTGGCACCTTCCTCAGAGGGTTCACCTGGGCAAAAGCAACGCTGTGTTGCTGGCCTGCAGGCGAGATCAGAGAGGTGAGTGGGGAGAACCCTGAGTTCTCTGAGGTCTCTGCCCACCCACACCCCAAAATCCCAGCACCAGCTTTCTGAGGCCCCATGTCTGGGAGGCATCAGGGAAGAGGAGGCCTCTCTGCTAGTCACTGGATCACAGACCCTGACCCCATCAGAGGTCCGCCTTTCCTGTGTCCAGCTCCTTGAAACATGGGTCAAGGACAATTCCCTGGAGCTGTAATTCACACCCCACCCCCAGTCAGTTCCATCCATAGGTCAGACCCCTCCAGCCTCCTCCCTGAGCTCTAGGCTTGCCCCCTCTGATTCAGCTTCCTATCCCAGCTGGTGACTTAGGACCTTCTGACCAGGCTGGGTGACCTGTCTACACCCCAGAGACCCAGCGACACATTTTCCCAACCGTCAGACCAACCTCATTCTTGCTGGGAATCCCTGCCCCGTTCAGCCACTCAGCCTCCAGTGGCTCAGCTCTTCTTCCTTTCCTATGCCAAACTCTCAAGGCTGCCTCCCCACTGGGGGTTCCCAGGTCTGACTCACTTTAGCACTTCAGGCCAGTGCTGGAGGCCGCATTAGGTGCCTGGTTAATGTGTTTGGATTGGAGGGTCTCAGTCGAGCCAGGCTCCAGTCTGATCACAGGCCTACGTGTGGGCCTCTTTGCCCTTCTGCTGAATGGACATGCACACCGCTGCCCATTCTCCCTCCACAAACTGCCTCTGTGTCCAGCCCCTGTTCTGCAGCAGGTGGCTCACGCTGGTTGTACCAAGGTCAGCAAGGGCTACCAAGGGCAGCAATTGCGAAAGGTCAGCTAAGCAGAGGGGCCTCCTTCTGGCCTGCCCAGGGGATTCTGACTCTGCTGTCTGTCCTACTGCCCAGTTATAGCCCTGCCTCCTCCACTGAATTCTGCTCCAGTTGCATCTCTCCGTGCCAGCAAACACTGGAGCTCAGGGTGAGGGGGCTGGCCTCCCCCACTGCCCTGCCACAGGGCCCTCCCACCTCTAGCCTCTAGGAGTAGAGGGGTGAGAACCCCCATGCGATAGAGCAAGTCAGATGCAGGAAAAATAAAAAGCAGAATACCAAGAAACACATAAAAATGGAAGAGACCCAGGGCCAGACACGGTGGTGCATGTCTGTAATACCAACACCTTAGAAGGCTGAGGCAGGCAGATCACTTGAGCTCAGGAGTTCAAGACCAGCCTGGTCTACATGGCAAAATCACGTGTCTACACATACCAAAAAAAAAAGTAACTGGGCGCGGTGGCGTGCCTGTAGTCCCAACTACTCTACTTGGGAGCAGTAAGTTGGGAGGATGGCTTGAACCTGAGAGGTCAAGGCCTGCAGTGAGCCGGGATCATGCCACTGCCCTCTAGCCTGGGCTACAGAGTGAGACCCTGTCAAAAATAAATAAATAAATAATAAAAAAGTGGAAGAGACACAGGCAGGGGTAGACAGGGACTATTTTACTTAGGAAACAAAGAGGCAGTTTCATTGTTTTTTCCAAGCACATGCAGTGAAGATATTCTGGCCCCACTCCATTTCCCTACCCTCCTTCTGCACCTGCTCTGCCCTCTCTTAACCTGTATTTTTTTTTTTTTTTTTTTGAGACGGAGTCTCGCTCTGTCGCCCAGGCTGGAGTGCAGTGGCCGGATCTCAGCTCACTGCAAGCTCCGCCTCCCGGGTTTACGCCATTCTCCTGCCTCAGCCTCCTGAGTAGCTGGGACTACAGGCGCGCGCCACATCGCCCGGCTAATTTTTTTTTTTTTTTATTAGTAGAGACGGGGTTTCACCGTGTTAGCCAGGATGGTCTCGATCTCCTGACCTCGTGATCCGCCCGTCTCGGCCTCCCAAAGTGCTGGGATTACAGGCTTGAGCCACCGCGCCCGGCCTTAACCTGTATTTTGAAGAATGTTTTGTATTCACAAAGCAAAGATAAAGCCTCGATTAAAATAAGACAACCAGCGGGGCATGGCAGCTCATGCCTGTAATCTCAACACTTTGGGAGGCCAAGACAAGAGGATCGCTTGAGCCCAGGAGTTCTAGGCCAGCCTGGGAAACACAGCAAGACCTCCTCTCAGTAATAATAATAATAACAATAAATTGGCCAGGCATATCGGTAGGCACCTGTACTCCCAGCTACTTGAGGGTCTGAGGCGGGAGGATCGCTTAAGCCTGGAAGGTCGAGGCTGCAGTGAGCCGTGATTGTGACACTGCACTCCAGCCTGAGTGATAAGAGTTAGATCCTGTCTCCAAAAGGTAAAAATAATAAAATAGAAAATTATGCAATAGTTTCCACATTGGAGAGTCTGATTCTTCATATTAGTCTGTATTCCTGGCCCGACTGCAAAGCAGTGTGGACAGGCAGGGATCCGCAGCCGGTATACCCTGGGCCCAGCTGCCAAGCCCACCTTTAGTCAGATCCACTGTGGGAAGCCCGAAGGGGGTGCCGTTCTTCTTGGTGAAGATGTAGACTGCATGGCAGGGCTGGGATAGCAGGTCCAGGTACAGCTCCAGACCCATGGCAGGGGCAATGGGGTGGGGTGTGGAAGGGCAGACCTAAACCTAGGGAACGGGTCCTGGGGACAAGCCCCGGGGACAGGCCCAGAAACAGGAACTGTGGGCAGGAATGGCTGGTGGGGGGTGGCGGGCAGCAACGGCTGGGGCTAGGTGGGGGCCGAGCCTGCAGCAGTGCACCACACCAGGAGCCCTGAGTCCGGCCATGCCCTCTTCACTCATCCGTTGGCTCCGGAGAACTTTGGGTCAGTCAGTGGCGTGTCTGCTCCCTCACCACCCCTTTCTGGGAATCTAGGCTGCAGGTATATTTCCCACTAAAAGGGAAGAGAAGAAAGGCGGTGCAGCAGCCTCCTTGCCCAGTGCCTGGGCCCAGTGCCCAGGATGGAGGCCAGAGAGGAAGGGTAGCTGGCTGCCTGCGGGGCTGCCAGCCGCACACCTCATGAAGGAAAGAGCTGTCCCTCCCCAGTCGTATTTATTACAGTCCAGCTAATGCCTCCCCCAGATGGCTGAGGCCCTGTGAGGCCTACCTGGAGGTTTTACAACAATGCCTGGCATCTCACAGTAAATTAATCAACATGATAGGAGTTTTGCAAAAGAGAAAAGATTTATTCACAGGGCACCAAGCAAGGATGTGGGATAACAGCTCTCAAATCCACCTCCCTGAAAACAAGGCTTAGGGATAAGCCTTGCTTCCAAGCAACAGAGCACAGACCCCAGCCACACTCAAGGGGAGGGGGCTATACAAGGACGTGAATACCAGTCTGCCTGCCTCGTGGGCCTACAACGCAGCAGGGCCATGCACTTGGTTTAAAGCTTTGCTGTTGCCATCTTGACATTCTTAACAATTTAAAAATAAGGGTCCCCACATTTTCCTGTGTAGCCAGTCCTGTCCAAGGAGTCCGAAGAGCTCATGAGGGTGGACAAGGCACTGTCTGCTCTGGGCAGTGATGTGGCCACTAACAGCTGTTCTCCCGTCTCCCAGCCCCTACCCCAGGGCCACACCTTCCCCTGGTCTCTCACATTCTTTTTTTTTTTTTTTTAAGACAGGGTCCTGCTGTTACCCAGGCTGGAGTGAGTGCAGTGGTGCAAATTTAGCTTACTGCAGCCTCGACCTGGGCTCAAACAATCCTTCTGCCTCAGCCTCCTGTGTAGCTCAGACCACCAGAGCATGTCACCATGCTCGGCTGATTTTTTGACTTTGTAGAAATGGGGTTGCACTTTGTTTCCCAGGGTGGCCTCAAATTCCTGGGCTCAAGTGTGATTCTCCCACCTCAGCCTCCCAAAGTGCTGGGATTACAAAGATGTGATCCACCGACCCTGGCCTCTCTCACATTCTTGACATTTAAAGTTACTGTCATTGACAAGGAACATGGTTACACTCAAATTTACTCAAGAAAAGAACTCTTTTCTCCATTAAAGAGATGTGTGGCCTAGCTGCTTCCTACTCTAGTTGAGGTCTTCTTTTTCCTTTTTCTTCTTCTCTCTTGTTTTTTAAAGACGAGGTCCTGCTATGTTGCCCAGGCTGGTCTCACAGTTCTAGCCTCAAGAGACCCTCCTGCCTTGTCCTCCCAAAGTGTTGGGATTACGGGTGTGAGCCACTCTGTCCAGCCTCAAACTGTGGTCATTAGATCAGCAGCAGCAGCAGCAGCAGCGTTGCCTGGGAGCTTGTTAGAAATATACTACCAGGCTCCCACCCCTAAACCCAGACCTACTGAATCAGACAGAGTCTGTATTTTCATAAGATCCTCAGGCGATCCAAATGCGCCTTAAACCTGGAGGAGCTTTGATCCAGAACCTGGGCTGGAGGCCACCGGGGGCCACCCTGTTCCTCACAGACTGCAAGGCACGTTTTTTTTCTTGACTCTTCTCTCTGTCCCAATGTCTCCTTCTCTCTGTGTCTGACCCTGAGGACCCTATGACATCTTCTCAGGGGAGTTTCTACTGCCAAAGGGCTGATTCTCTAGAATCTGATGGGCTCTTCTAGACACCAATCTCTACCTGGGCTCTTGTTGAAGAAGCCAAGCAGCTCATTGGTTGGAAATCACATGCTATAAAACATGGCCGTCTTCCAAGCCGTATGTGTGGACAAGGAGATAGGGACAAGAAGGCATATCACATTCTGATACCTGGGTCAAAGTGTCTCCTCAGGCTCCCAGGATACACTTTCATGGGGAGTTTTCCTCCCTTCCCCCAATGTGGTCACTCATAACTTTACACCCAACAGTCAAACAGGAGTGGAAGCTTCAGGATTTCATCCAAAGAATAGGCTAGGCTGTGGGGCTGAGTAAAAGGCACTGGGAGACTGTAAGGAGCGTGCGGGGGGCCCGGAAGGGAAACTACGCGGCGAAGGTGACCGGGGAACGAGCATTTCAGATCTGCTTGGTAGACCTGGTGCACCACCACCATGTTGGCTGCAAGGCTAGTGTGTCTCCGGACACTACCTTCTAGGGTTTTCCACCCAGCTTTCACCAAGGCCTCCCCTGTTGTGAAGAATTCCATCACGAAGAATCAATGGCTGTTAACACCCAGCAGGGAATATGCCACCAAAACAAGATTTGGGATCTGGCGTGGGAGAACTGGTCAAGAACTCAAAGAGGCAGCATTTGAACCATCAATGGAAAAAATATTTAAAATTGATCAGATGGGAAGATGGTTTGTTGCTGGAGGGGCTGCTGTTGGTCTTGGAGCATTGTGCTACTATGGGTTGGGACTGTCTAATGAGATTGGAGCTATTGAAAAGGCTGTAATTTGGCCTCAGTATGTGAAGGATAGAATTCATTCCACCTATATGTACTTAGCAGGGAGTATTGGTTTAACAGCTTTGTCTGCCATAGCAATAAGCAGAACGCCTGTTCTCATGAACTTCATGATGAGAGGCTCTTTGGTGACAATTGGTATGACCTTTGCAGCCATGGTTGGAGCTGGAATGCTGGTACGATCAATACCATATGACCAGAGCCCAGACCCAAAGCATCTTGCCTGGTTGCTACATTCTGGTGTGATGGGTGCAGTGGTGGCTCCTCTGACAATATTAGGGGGTCCTCTTCTCATCAGAGCTGAATGGTACACAGCTGGCATTGTGGGAGGCCTCTCCACTGTGGCCATGTGTACGCCCAGTGAAAAGTTTCTGGACATGGGTGCGCCCCTGGGAGTGGGCCTGGGTTTCGTCTTTGTGTCCTCACTGGGATCTATGTTTCTTCCACCTACCACTGTGGCTGGTGCCACTCTTTACTCAGTGGCAATGTATGGTGGATTAGTTCTTTTCAGCATGTTCCTCTTGTATGATACCCAGAAAGTAATCAAGCGTGCAGAAGTGTTACCAGCGTATGGAGTTCAAAAATATGATCCCATTAACTCGATGCTGAATATCTACATGGATACATTAAATATATTTATACGAGTTGCAACTATGCTAGCAACTGGAAGCAACAGAAAGAAATGAAGTGACTCAGCGTCTGGCTTCTCTGCTACATCAAACATCTTGCTTGTTTAATGGGGCAGATATGCATTAAATAGTTTGTACAAGCAGCTTTCGTTGAAGTTTAGAAGATAGAACATGTCATCATGTTTAAATGTTCCAGTAATGTGATGCCTCAGGTCTGCTTTTTTTTTTTTGGAGAATAAATGCAGTAATCCACTCCCAAATAAGCACACACATTTTCAATTCTCATGTTTGAGTGCTTTTAAAACGTTGTAGTGAATGTGAAAACTAAAGTTTGTATCATGAGAATGTGTTTTTTCTACTTTAAAATTTAGTAGGTTTGCTAAGTAGGTAAAATTTAGCAAACCTGTGTTTGCATAGTTTTTGGAGTGCAGAATATTGTAATTAATGTCATAAGTGATTTGGGGCTTTGGTAAAGGGACCAGAGAGAAGGAGTCACCTGCAGTCTTTTTTTAAAATACTTAGGTCTTATCAGGTATGTGACTGATTAGTGAGGAGCCAGTAAGAAACACCTGGGTATTTGGAAACAAATGATCATTGTTACATTCATCTGCTGAACTTAACAAAACTGTTAATCCTGAAACAGACACAGATGATGCATTCTCCTGCTGTTGCTTCTCAGTGCTGTCTTTCCAATATAGATGTGGTCATGTTTGACTTGTTAGGAAAGTACAGAATGTTAATCATACAGAGAATCCTTGATGGAATTATATATGTGTGTTTTACTTTTGAATGTTACAAAAGGAAATAACTTTAAAACTATTCTCAAGAGAAAATATTCAAAGCATGAAATATGTTGCTTTTTCCAGAATACAAATAGTATACTCATGAAAAAAAAAAAAAAAGGCACTGGACTGCAGTAGGTCTTACTCCAAGATGGCCAAATGGAAGGGTTTTTAGCTTTCTTTGTTTTTGTTTTATATCTTGAGATAAATATTCAATTTCTACACTTTAGAATAGAGAGTCACAATTTATGTTTCATATTTTTGTAGCTGCTTCCATATGCTTTTGAACAATGTAATCTTATTTTCATTATGATATGTAATTCCCGTACCATAATATCCACCCTTTCAAAGTATACTTTCAAATTCAATTGGTTTAAAACCAATTCAGTGGTTTTTAGTATATTAACAAGTTTTGTCACCATCACAGTTATCTAATTCTAGATCATTTTCATCACCCCAAAAAGAAACTCTGTACCCAATAAAGAGTGACTCCCCATTTTCCCTCTTCCCCTAGCTCCTGGTTACCATTCATCTACTTTCTACCTCTGTGGACAGGAAGTATCTGCCTATTCTGGAGATTTCATTCAAATGGAATAATGAAATATGTGGCCTTTTATGACTGGCTTCTTTCATTTAGCATAATGTTGTCAAGGTTCATCCATGTTGTAGCATATCACAGTACTTCATCCCTTCCTATGGCTGAATAATATTCAATTGTATGGACTTTTTAGCAAAACATTCTAATTTTTACTTCTCTACTGTGCTTATTGTTTGTCTTTCTCCACAACAATGTGAGCACTAAAGGTAGAGATTTTTGTCTATTTTGTTCACTACTGCTTCCTCTGCACCAAAAACATTGCCTGGTTGTGGGTACTTCTCTAGTTTTAGGGAGGAAAAGACAAGATATAGGTCCTGACTCCAGTTCTGCCTCTCATTCATATGCTACTCTGAGGATTCCTTCCCCTTGAAGAATTTTTTTCTTCATCTACAAAATGGGGATAATAATGCTACTCACCAGGGTGGTTGTGAGGATTAAACAAGGTAAAAGATGTAAAATTGCATCTTAGTTATCAGATAGTTTTTTGTTCCCATCCAGCTCCAATGAGGGTGAGGATTTGCTCTGGGCTCTGGGCTTCTAATGGGCAGACAGCTTCCTCCATGGTGTTTGTGGCTGTAGAGCCTAGCACAGTCCCTCAAGAAAAGCTTTTTTTTTTTTTTTTTTTTTGAGACGGAGTCTTGCTCTGTCGCCCAGGCTGGAGTGCAGTGGCGCCATCTCGGCTCACTGCAAGCTCTGCCTCCCGGGTTCAGGCCATTCTCCTGCCTCAGCCTCCCCAGTAGCTGGGACTACAGGTGCCCGCTACCACGCCCAGCTAATTTTTAAAAAAAATTTTTTAGTAGAGATGGGGTTTCACCATGTTAGCCAGGATGGTCTCGATCTCCTGACCTCGTGATCCGCCCGTCTCAGCCTCCCAAAGTGCTGGGATTACAGGCATGAGCCACCACGCCCGGCCAATTGATTTTTTTATGTTGAACTGCATTTGTACTCCTGGGATAAATCCTACCTGGTCAAGGTGTATAATCCTTTTAATATGCTGCTGTATTTGATTTGCTAATATTTTGCTGAGGATTTCTACATCTATATTTATAAGCATATTGCTTTGTAACTTTATTTTCTTGTAATGTCTTTTGCTCTTTGGTGTCAGAGTAATTCTGGCCTCATAGAATGAATTGAAAAATATTTCTTCCTGTTCTATTTTTTGGAAGAGTTTGTGAAGGCTTTGTGCTAGTTCTTCAAGCTTTTGGTTGAATTCACCAGTAAAACCATCTGGTCCTGGGCTTTTTTTTTGTGGAATTTTAAAAAATAATTAATATTTTAATCTCTTTATTTGTTACAAGTCTATTAAAATTTTATCTTTCTCCTTAAGTCAGTTTTGGTAGATTTTGTGTTTCTAAAATGTTCTCATTTCATCTAGGTTGTCTAAATTGTTCAGATACAATTATTCATAGTATTTCTTTCTAAACCTTTGTATTTCTCTATGACCAATGTGATGCCTCCATTTCATTTTTTTGTTTTTGTTTTTGTTCGTTTTTTGAGATAAGGTTTTTCTGTGTTGCCCAGGCTGGAGTGCAGTGGTGCAATCATTGCTCAGTGTAACCTTGAACTCTTGGACGAGTGATCCTCCCACCTCAGTCACCCAATAAGCTAAGACTACAGGCGTGCACCACCACACTCAGCTAATTAAAAAAAAATTTTTTTTTTTTCTTTTAGAAAAAAGTCTCACTGTGTTACCCAGGCTGGTCTCAATCTCCTGGCCTCAAGTGATCCTTCTGCCTCTGCTTTCTGAAGTGCTGGGATTACAGGTGTGAGCTATTGCACCCAGCCTGCACTTTCTTTCTTGGTGAATAATTTGAGCCTTATTTTTTTCACTTGGCTATTCTAAGTAAGGGTTTGCCAATTTTGTTGATCTTTGCAAAGATCCAATTTTTGGTTTTATTGATTTTCTCTATTGCTTTTCTATTTTCTGTTTCATTTATCTCCATTCTAATCTTTATTATTTCCTGTTTTCTACTGGTGTTGGGTTTAGTTTGCTCTTATTTTTCTAGTTCCTTAAGGTATAAAGTTAGGTTATTGATTCAAGATTGTTCTTCTTTAACTTATGTGTTTAAAGCTATAAATTTTGCTGTTAGCCCTGCTTCTGCTGCATCCTATAAATTTGGCCATGTTGTGTTTTCATTTTTATTCATTCAAGATACATTTTAACTTCCCTTGTGATTTCTTCTTTGACCCACTGGTTGTTTAAGAGTGTGTTGTTTAATTTCTATGTGCTTGTTAATTTTCCACTTTTCTCTCTGTTCTTGATTTCTAACTTGATTCCATTGTGTCCAGAGAACATACTTTGTATGATTTCAATCTTCTTAAATTTGAGACTTAGGACCAATTATATGCTCTATACTGGAGAATATTCCATGTGCTCTTTAGAAAAATCCTTATTCTGCTCTTGTCGGGTAGAACATTTTGTTCATGTCTAGTGTGTGCGATTGGTTTATAGTGCTTTTCAAGTCCTCTATTTCCTTGATGATCTTCTGTAGTTTCTCTATATATTACTGAAAGTGGGGTATTGAAGTCACCAACTATTATTACTGACAATGTAACCATATTAACCCTTTACTTTTAAAATTCTTTTTGGACATTGGAAGGATCTGTAACCACCACCCACTCCCATATCAGACCCTGTGCATGCGCCAACTATCTGTTGCTCAGCAGCTGTGATGGTTGTTCAGCTCTTTATTAGGCAAAGAACAGTTTTTTTGTTTTTGTTTGTGTTTTTTAGCATTTCCTTTGAGGAAGGTGGCTCAGATTGCTAAGCCAGCCAGGCCCTGCAGGATGGGCTGGGCCTAGGGTCACCTGCTCTTCTTCAGCAACTCAGAAATATTCTCCTTGACCATCGGATCCAATGTGGAAACGTCCCAGTCGGCCAACTGCATTAGTCGATCGTGGGCCTCCTTAAAGAGGCCAGAGCCGATATTCAGCTCCACCCGCATGTGCCACTCAGCTAGCTTGGAGCTGTTGAGGAAGACATTGTAGTTGGCTGCCATGGGCTGTGGATAGACAAAGAGGAAGATGTGGTCAGCCTGGGGACCAGCCCCACCTGGGTCCTCTCCCACAGCCTCAGCCCCCCACTGCCCCAGCAACATCTGCCTCTGCAAAGAATTAGGCTGCTGACCCCTAAGGCCTGAGCACTGGGTTACAGACTATGTATTAGATGTAGTTGGGGATGGAGGATCCAGAATCCCTCAGGGTCCTTAGTCACTGGTCTTGCTCTAAGCTTTCTGGACCATGCTGAGAGGGCTCCCGGCCCAGGTGCTCCCACTGCTCCAGACGGTGACTTCACATGAATCCTGCCTTCTTCCAAGGAAACCCCTTATCCCAGGGGTGTATATGTACATGAGGGAGAGAACTCAGGTTTTTTTCCCCATGTTTAACTTCCCACTGGGATCAGGCTCAGGGGCTAGAATGGGAGACCTGGCAAGCAGCCTACCCTGCAGTTTGGCTGGCTCACTAAGACAGTCTACCCCGGAGTTTGGCTGGCTCACTAAGACAGTCTACCCTGGACTTTGGCCTTGCACCCAAGGTCTTTGGGAAGCCCAAGAAGGGGTGGGTGGTGGGTGAAATGTAAGGGGTGGGGGCGAAGCATATGTCTGAGCCCTCGGGGCAGGCCAGAATGAGTTTTCCTGGTGCTGGTCTGCACTGCAAACAGGCCAAAGAGACTAATTTTCATATCAGCCAGAGATCTCTGGGATGAGGAAAGGAACACTGCATTTCCCGGCCAAGCCACCAGGATCCCAGGTGCCTCCTCCTGGGCATAGCTCTGGCTGATATGAAAATTAGTCTCTTCGGTCAGTGTGCAGTGCCTTAGCTGGTGTGCAGGATGGCCAGTTTAGACCCTGGCCAGTGTCTTGAGAGGCAGAACTGGTCACCCTCCCCTGCACGGAGAGGCCACATAAATGCCCCACACTCAGGTGTGCCTCCAAATGCAGTGGATGCCCCTCAGACCCAGCCAGGAGAGCTGTCCTCTATAGCTATCTGTCTGGAACTCTAGGAAAGAGGCAGGGCCAGAAGGAACGCCAGGGCACCAGTGAACATTTCCTGGAGAGTCCAACAAGAGGAGGCGGTATCTGGGATGCTGGTGGATTGACCAGGAAATGCAGTGTTCTTCTCTATCCCAGGCTCACCCTCCAGCTCCTCCCACACCGAAGAATCTTTGTCAAATGTGGAGAACTGTGATCCTCCCTGATTGATAACATTCTGTGCTTCCTGTTGCCCCCAGATTGAGTTCAGGCCCCCAGACCTGGCTCCCACAGCCCCCGTGGCAGCACCACCTGCCTTTCCCGCCTCTCCAGCCTATTCTCAAGTGATGGCTCCACTGGTCACAGAGGAGTCCCACCTCTGCCCAAGGTCTAACCCTCCTCCACCCCACCCCACACCTGCATCATCTCCACCACGGCCACCAAGTCAGCCAGTGAGATTTGGTCCCCGGTGAGGAACATCTTATCCTGCAGAAAATACGCCTCAAAGAGCCGCAGGCTGTTCTTCACCTCTTCCACTGCATGTTCCATCTTCTCAGCTGAAACTTCCTCGCCTGTTATCTTTGGAATCAGCAACTGGCCAGGGTTGGGAAGAGGAGGGAAGAGGAGGCTGCACTCCAGGGCCACCTGCCCTGCCTGGTCTCTGTACACTTGTCTGCTGGATAGATACTGGACAGTTCCCAGGACATAAAGTAGTTTCACCTCTTGTAGCAGTTCTGATTGGTGGAAGTTGCAGGGAACCATGTGTTCACAAGGATTTGGGGAGCTCAGCAGGTGTAAATCCTGTGATTGGTTAGTGATGCCTATCACAGGCATAGAATTCGAAGTAGGAACACATGTACTGGTTATTTGTCATCTTCCAATTTTCTATTTCTCTTTTTTCTTTCTCTCTTTCTTTTTTTTTTTTTTTTAGAGATGGAGTCTCACTGTGTTGCCCAGGCTGGAGTGCAATGGCACAATCTTGGCTTACTGCCAACTCCACCTCCTGGGTTCAAACTATTCTGCCTCAGCCTCCTGAGTAGCTGGGATTACAGGTGCCTATCACCACATACAGCGAATAATTTTGTATTTTTGGTAGAGACAGTGTATCACAATGTTGGCCAGGTAGGTCTTGAACTCCTGACCTCCAGTGATCTGCCTGCCTCAGCCTCCCAAAGTACTGGGATTACAGTTGTGAGCCACCACGCCCAGCCTTCTGTGGGCCTTTCGACGCTGAGATTCTCTAGTTCAGAATGAAATGCCTTGAATGCTGTCCTGGGTGAGTCATATCAGCCCCTCCTGTATGCCCTTCCCTCACCCTAATAAGACTTTTTCATGCCCATTGTTTCAGTCCACACTCCTGACAGCTCCGTAAGGCAGGCAGGAGAAGGAGCTGAGGAAATGAGGCCGAGAGAGGGAGGGAGACTTACTTACTAGAGTTCACCGGCAATCAGCAGGGCCAGAACTGGCCTCCAGCCTCCCTGACTCCCTTGTGCCCTTGTCCCCAGGCCCTGGAAGTGCTCCTGCTCACCTTGAGCCAGACTATCTTCTTCATGGGCAGCTGAAAGGCCGTGTGTTGCCAAGCCATGAACTCCTCCACACGGGCACGTGTGTGCAGGTCTGGCGGGTACCAGTGTAATGGAGCGCTGTACTTGCGGCACAGGTAGTAGAGGATGGCCACACTGCAAAAAGGGCTGGTCAGGGGCACTGCCCTTGCCTTCCTGAGTGCACTGCGTCAACTACCCCGGTGTGCACTGGGCCCAACTGCTGGGGCTTCCAGAGCAAGGAGAAGCCCAAATGGCCCTGGGAAAGCCTTCACCAGAGCTGTATGTCTAATAGTCAGTAAGGGCAGGGAAGGAGCCCTGCAGGGTGAGTAGGAGTTGGGGGCTGGTGGTATAACAAAGAGTAGGCCAGCAAGGGGAACAACACAAGTCAAATCAGGATGCTGAGGCTGGGTGGATCGCTTGAGTCCAAGAATCTGAGGCTGCAGTGAGCCAAGATCACACCACTGCACTCCAGCTTGGGTGAAAGAGCAAGATCCTTTTTCAAAACAGAAACAGTCCGGGCACGATGGCTCACACATGTGATCCTGGCACTCTGGGAGGCCAAGGGCAGGCAGATCCCTTGAGGCCAGGAGTTGGAGACCAGCCTGGCCAACATGATGAAACCCTGTCTCTACTAAAATGAAAATACAAAAATCAGCTGGGTGTGTGACACACACCTGTAATCCCAGCTACTTGGGAGGCTGAGGCACGGGAGTCACTTGAACCTGGGAGGCAGAGGTTGTAGTGAGCCAAGATTGTGCCACTGCACTCCAGTCTGGGCCACAAAGCAAGACTCTGTCTCAAAAAACCAACGAAGAAAAACACGTGCTGAAATACCAGGGTAAGGGCAGCAAGGTGAATCTGAAGAATGGAGAGTAGGTGGGTGCCACTGGAAGGAGGGTGGGGGTGGTTGGGGAGTGGTGAGGCAGCAAGAGACACTGTGGAGGCCACAGAGGGTAGCCCCAGGAGATGCAGGGAGGTTATGGACTTAATCCGTAAGATTAGGTGTTATATAAGCCGGGGCATGACAGGATCCATCTCTCTGGTGCTGGATGGAGGGTGAGCCCGAGGGGGCAGAATGGACAACAGGGGCCAGCAAGTATTGGGAAGGTT
The DNA here is from genome assembly GCF_007565055.1 of Rhinopithecus roxellana. Classification (NCBI taxonomy): domain Eukaryota; kingdom Metazoa; phylum Chordata; class Mammalia; order Primates; family Cercopithecidae; genus Rhinopithecus; species Rhinopithecus roxellana. The sequence goes on from NC_044561.1 coordinate 57,829,688, forward strand.
GTGGTGTCTGGGAATGGTGGAGGCCATGGGGACAGAGGGAAGGCGACGGAGGGGAGACATGCTTCGGAGGGGTGTCCTAGGCCTTGCTGATTGATGGCTGGTGTGGGAACCTCCACAGGACAAGGGCTCCTTTATTATCATCAATAGCAACCTTGCCAAGGTAAAAAGGTCAGGGTATGGAGAGAGCTGTTCATTAGAGAGTGGCGGGAGAGATAGCAACCGGCTACAAGATTCAGAACTTGTTTGGATCCTGATCCAAACAAACTGCCAAGAAAATATTTAGGAGATAATCAGAGAGTTTTGAACAGGAGCCAGACATTAGATGAAATCCAGGAATTATTGTTAATTTTGTGAGGTATCTTAATGGTAATGTAGTGATCCTACCCTATCTCCTAGCCCAGGCTGGAGTGCAGTGGCGCAATCAGAGTTCACTGCAGTCGTGAACTCCTGGCCTCAAGCGATCCTCCCGTGTCAGCCTCTCAAAGTGCTGGGATTATAGGCATGAGCCACCGTGCCCATCCTGTTGCTTTTTATTTTTTTGAAGAACTCTTATCTCTGAGAGGTATGTTCCTAAACATTTGATTGATTTATTTACTTACTTATTTTTATTTTTGAGATGGGGTCTCGCCCTGTTGCCCAGGCTGAAGTGCAATGGCTCAGTCTTGGCTCACTGCAACCTCTGCCTCCTGGGCTCAAGCAGTCTTTTCACCTTAGCCTCCTGAGCAGCTGGGACTACAGGTGTGGGCCACCACGCTGGTGAATTTTTATATTTGTTGTAGAGATGGGGGTTTTGGCATGTTGTCCAGGCTAGGCTGGCCTTGAACTCCTGAGCTCCGGCCATCCACCCGCTTCAGTCTCCCAAAGTGCTGAGATTACAGGTGTGAGCTGGCCCCTAAACATTTATGACTGGAATGATGGGGTATCTGGAAAGCAGGGGAACAGAAATGATGTAAAATGGACCCCAAGTTGGCAACAGTCAGAGCTGAACAATGGGTTTGTGGGGTTCCTCATGCCCCTCATTAGTTAGTATTCAGTCTCCTTTAGTGTATGTGTGAGGTTTTCCATGGTGAAATAGATAAATGCTTGCACCGTGTCTCCCAGGAGGAGCAGAGACAGATGGTGCAAGGGCCCTGGGGAAGACTTACCTTTCAGTTAAGATAAATTTCCCATCTTTGAGGCTGGGCAGCTTCCTGAGGGGGTTGATGTCAATGTATTCTTTGCTGTGGTGGTGACCTGGGAGGGGCAGGGAAGGTCTGAGGCTGTGGGACTCCAGGGGAGAGAGAACTGAGACTCCCAGAGACACAAATGCCTCCTGCTGAGGCAGGAGAATGGCATGAACCCGGGAGGTGGAGCTTGCGGTGAGCGGAGATCATGCCACTGCACTACAGCCTGGGTGACAGAGTCAGACTCTGTCTCAAAAAAAAAAGAAAAAGGAAAAAACAAGCCCCAATGTGTGTGCCCTGCCTGCCCCAGGACCAGGCCTGCCGGGTAGCAGTGGGAACTGACCTTTCAGCAGATCCACAAACTGAAAGTTGAACCGGATGTCATGCTTCTTCGAGAAGATGTAGACGGCACGGCAGGGGGCTGACAGCAGGTCCATGTAGAGCTCCAGGGCCATGTTGAGACACATGCCGGGCCCCACAGCCGCAGCTGGCCAGCCACAGACCTGGGCCTATGTCTGGCCAGAGTCCCTGGCCCTGTGCCCTCTCCAATCTGGACCCAGGACCCTGTGTTCCCCAGGGAAACTTCTTGTTTCCCTTTGTGTTGTCATAAGGCCAGGAAGCCTGCAATTCTCACGGCAGCAAGGATTCTAAGGAGGCCCAGGAGTAGGCTCGGGAGAGGCCTGTGGCAAAGATGTGGCAGCTGTGACCCCACTGTCCCTCTTCCACGTGTGCCTGTGCCCCATGGCACCACCTCATAGACACCCTGTCTGAGAAGGGATTATGCCTGGGAATTCCCATGGCTGGACTTGCATTGCAGAACCTGATGAAAGGGGCTTTGCAGGGTCCAGAATGAGGAAGAGGCAATGAGAATGATCCCTGGAAGATTCTAGAAGTAGAGACTGGGAGTATCCACAGGTGAATGGAGCCTGAACTTGACTAAAAAGGAATTGGGAGAAAGAGACACAGGAGCCCAGGAGCTTCGGGAGTAGTGGGGACACCACCAGGAAGTCAGGGGGCACTCGGCAGTAAAAGTCACAGACACAATAACATTTTTAACATATTGTTGTGTAATGTACAATAATGTATAAAAATACACCCCCATACATTATTGTTCCAACTCTAGCCCTATGTATTGCCCTCCTCACATGAATCCCTCTGCCCATACCCCACTCTCTAGTTAATGTTAACATAGGCCTCCTGTTTATATTAGCCACATCAAGCCTAGCTGTCTACTCTATCCTGTGATCAGGATGAGCATCTAATTGGAAATATGCATTAATAGGTGCACTATGCACAGTGGCCCAAACGATCTCCTATGAAGTCACTCTAGCTATTATCCTCCTAGCAGTCCTATTAATAAGTGGTTCATTTAATTTGTATATACTCATTGGAACACAAGAATTTCTCTGGCTGCTCCTACCATCATGACCTCTGGCCGTAATATGATTTATTTCCATATTAGCAGAAACCTACAGAGCCTCTTTCGACCTAACAGAGGGGGAATCAGAATTAGTCTCGCGCTTTAATGTCAAATATGCTGCAGGCCCATTTGCCTAATGCAGAGTATATAAATATCATTATAATAAATGCCCTGAGGGCCGCGAGAGGTTCCCGGGTGCAGCACACAGGAGACCATGTCTGCGGACGGCAGCTGCAAGCCAGACCCCAAGCCGGGCCATCCCCGCCATTTGTCATGTGGTGCTCGGCGAAGGCATGCAGCTCCCGCCCACCCGGGGAATACAGCATGACCGACCCCCGGCGGCATGGTCTTCAGCATCACCCCGGGAGGTACCAGGGTCATCTACCACCGGAAATTCCTGATGGAGTGTCGAAACTTACCCGTGACCAAAACACCCCCGAGGGATCAGCCTGCCGTTCCCGGGGTCATCAGCTCTGCCAGTGATGATCCCCCTCCACAGAAGCCAACCAGGGCCATCTGCGCAATAGTCCAGAAGATAAGTGGAGTGGGTGGTGAAGAAGCACAGTTTGAGATGGACATTTAAAGCACCAGCTATTGCGTGGAGCATTGCCAAGGGACCCCTCAGGCCCTTCCCGGAGGAGTCCCACCAGCCAGACCTTATGAAAGTGATCATACTGGGCAGGTGTTGGCGTGGGGTTGCCCACCCCAGCCCTCTCTCCCTCGCTCAGGGCACCTGCTCCCTCCTCTTTGTGAACACCAGCAGGTAGCTCCTTGCCTCCGCTGATGCAGGAGCTGCTGCCCCAAGGGGAGTGACCCCTGCCAGCACACCCTGCAGCCGAAGGCCAGGAAATGGACAAGAACGAACCCTTTCTTCCAAATGATCAGCTCTTCCAGCCCCTCGCTGCTGGGGGCCCAACCACCCCTTCCTTAGGTTGATGTGCCTGGGAAAGCTCCCCTCCCCTCCTTCCCTAAGAGAGGAAATAAAAGCCACCTTCGCCCTAGGGCAAAAAATAAATAAACAACAAATAATAAATACCCTAACCACTATTGTCTTCCTAGGAGCACTGCATAACATATATATGCCAGAACTCTATACCACAAATTTCGTCACTCGAACTCTCATTTTAACAAGTCTTTTTTAATGAATTGGAACATCATACTCCTGATTCCATTATGATCAGCTCATACATCTCCTATGAAAAAGTTTTCTACTACTCACACTAGTACTTCCATATGACATTTCTCCATGCCAGTCCTAACCTCCAGCATCCCCCCCCAAACATAAGAAATATGTCTCACAAAAGAGTTACTTTGATAGAATAAATTACAGAGATTTAAACCCTCTTATTTCTCGAATTACAGGAATTGAACCTACCCGTGAGAATCCAAAATTATCCGTGCTACCTAATACACCACATCCTACCACCCCACAGTAATGTCAGCTAAGTAAGTTATCGGGCCCATGCCCCAAAAATGGTGGTTATACCCTTCCTGTACTAATTAATCCTCCAGTGTGTGCCATGCAGAGGAGCCCAGAAAACTTCCTGGCCTGGGTTGGGGCTGCAGTGGCCAGACTGTGCACCTGGTGGCCCAGGAAAGTAACTAGAGCCCCACGTGGGGGACCGAGTGCCACTCACTCTATGCTGTGTGATCTAATATGTCTAGGCTCAGAAATGGGACTCACCCCACTTCCAGTGACAGAGTAAGCCTGGAGACAAGCGAAGAGCACGCAGTGTGTTTACTGCAGACAGCAGGGTGCAGTGGAGTGGGCTGCACCCACTCAGCGGAGCCGCTCCTGCAGCAACTGCACCTGCTTCTGGGCCAGCTGGGGGTCCCGCCGAGCCTCACTGTGGTTCTGAGGCTAGAGAATGAGCTTGTGGGCCTCCAGGAAGAGCTCAGTATCCAGGGCGGCCTCCACATGGGTCCGCCACACTGCCAGCCTGGGCCAGTCTTGGCAGAGGTCACAGCCAACAGCAGTGGGCAGGGAAGACAGGACAGCTGGGGTTGGGGCTCAGCCCCATGCCCAGAGTCCCCCCAGAGGGCAGGTGGGTAGGAGAGCTTCACCTCCATCATCTCCGTCAGCACCAATCTTCCAGGGAGAGCTGCTCCATTGCCACAAAGGCCGGGACTATAGGCGCCCGCCACCACGCCCGGCCAATTTTTTGTATTTTTAGTAGAGACAGGGTTTCACCGTGTTACGTAGGATGATCTTGATCTCCTGACCTTGAGATCCGCCTGCCTCGGCCTCCCAAAGTGCTGGGACCACAGGCATGAGCCACCGTGCTCGGCCTCTATCTCTTTCTTGACCTGGGATCTTGCTGTGTCACCCAGCCTGGAGTGCAGTGGCATGATCATGGCTTACTGCAATCTCCAAGTCCTGTGCTCCAGCAGACATTCCCCTACAGCCTCTGGAGTACCTGGGACTACAGGTGCACACCACCATACCCCACTAATAAAAAAAACAAAAGCAAAAACAAAAAAACCTTGGACCCGCCACGGTGGCTCGTGCCTACAATCCCAGCCCTTTGGGAGGCCAAGGTGGGCTGATCACATGAGCCCAGGACGTCAAGACCAGCCTGGGCAACATGGCCAAACCCCAGTCTCTACAAAAAATACAAAAATTAGCCAGGCATGGTGGCGCATGCCTGTATTCCCAGTTACTCAAGAGACTGAGGTGGCAGGATCACTTGAGCCCAGGAGGCAGAGGTTGCAGTGAGCCAAGATCCTGCCGCTGCACTCTAGCCCAGGCAACTGAGCCACACTCTGTCTCAAAAAAAAAAAAAAAAAAAAAAAGAGAGAGACAGAGAGAGAAACAGGGTCTCCCTATGTTGTCCAAGGTGATCTCAAACTCCTGGCCTAAAGTGATCCTTGGGTCTCAGCCTCCCGAGCTGAGTAGCTGGGATTGCAGGAGTGGGCCACCACGCCCGGCTACCACTCCCTTTCTCTGAGTCAGCTTTTCTCTCTGAGACTCGCCTACTCCATGAACTCAGGAAATGTCACTACAGGTGGCCCCAGCTCCCATTTACCTCCCCATAGGGAGCTCCTCTCTCCAGTTCCAATTTCAAAACCCCCAAGGAAGCGTTCTGGTTCACTCGCTTGGGCCACTGGCCAGAGGGATGGGATACTCTGAAAGATTCAGCTAGAGTCCGGGGCCCAGCCCTGGACCCTCACTGTGCCCCCTGGTGAGATGCCAGGCCTGGGATTCAGGGAGAAGAAAGGAGGTTCCCGCGCAGTCATTCCTGCCCCCTGTGGCTGCTGCAAGCTCCCTGCCCCTTCCTGTGCACGAAGTGGGAGCAGCTGCTCGGCAGGGGACGGTCTGGATGGTAGAAAGTTCATCCTTAACCCCAGCCTTCCAGTCAAGGTTCCCACCAGTCTGGGACACCTGCAAGTGTCACATCCAACTGGATGAAACTCTAAGATCCCTTTTAGAGGATCCCATTCGGTCCCTCCCTTCTGCCGCCTTGCAGCACCGAGAAACAAAACTGAACAAACCTCAGATGACTGTGCGCTGGGGCCTTTCCAGGACGGCGGGGCCCAGTCGTTTCTGGGTCAGGGCGATGCCTGGAAACGGGTAAGGTCCCTGGCACTGGGAGCCCTCCCAGTTTCAATAGATTTTCCTGCCTCAGTCTCCAGAGTAGCTGGGATTACAGGCACCTGCCACTGCACCCGGCTAATTTTTCGTATTTTTAGTAGAGACAGGGTTTCACTGTGTTAGCCAGGATGGTCTGGGTCACCTGACCTCGTGATCTGCCCGCCTCGGCCTCCCAAAGTGCTGGAATTACAGGCGTGAGCCACCACACCCGGCCAATTTTTGTATTTTTAGTAGAGACGGGGTTTTACCATATTGGCCAGGTTGGTCTGGAACTCCTGACCTCAGGTGATCTGCCTGCATCGGCCTCCCAAAGTGCTGGGATTACAGGCGTGAGCCACCATGCCCAGTGATAATTTATAAGGAGTGGGCATTTGTTGGCTCATGGTTTTGAAGGCTGGAAAGTCTTAAGATCGAGGGGCCAGCATCTGGCCAGAGCTTTCTTGCTGTATCATCCCATGGTGAAAGGAAAAAGAGAGGGTAAGAGAGAGCAAGAGGTTGAACTCACAGCCTCAAAGTCCTTTTAGAATCCACATCAATCCATTCCTAAGGGTGGAGGCCTCATGAGATAAACAGCTCTCATTAGGCCCCACCTCCCAACACTGTTGCATTGGGGATTACATTTCCAACACATGCTTTGTGGGGGACCCACTCAAACCATAGTACAGGGACACCTTCTCTTTCCTTCCCGTGGTAGGCTGAATAATGACCCCTAAGGATATCCAAGTCCTGATCTCTGGAACCTGTGAATATTACCTTCTGTGGCAAAAGGAACTTTGCAGAATTGATGAAGAATGTTGAGATGGAGGCATTGTCTTGGATTATCTGAGTGAGCCCTAAATGCAATCACAAGTGTCTGTATAAGAGGAGACAGAGGGAGATTTGACACAGAAGGCCAAAGAAGATGGAAGCAGAGAGAGATTTGAAGACGCTACACTGTGGGCTTTGAAGATGGAAGAAGGGACTATACGACCCAAGACAGGCAGCTCCAAAAGCTGGAAAAATCGAGGAAACCATTTCCCTGCTCAGAGCCTCTGGAGGATGTGCAACCCTATTGCCACCTGGGTTTTGGTCCAGAGAAATCCATTTTAAATTTCTGGTCTCCGCCCGGGCATGGTGGCTCACGCTTGTAATCCCAGCACTTTGGGAGGCCAAGGCAGGCAGATCACTTGAGGTCAGGAGTTGGAGACCAGCCTGGCCAACATGGTGAAACCCCATCTCTACCAAAACTACACAAATTAGCCGGGCGTGGTGGTGGGTGCCTGTAATCCCAGCTACTCAGGAGGCGGAGGCAGGAGAATTGCTCGAACCTGGGAGACAGAAGTTACAGTGAGGCAAGATTGCACCACTATGCTCTACCTGGGCGACAAAGCGAGACTCTGCCTCAAAAAAATAAAATAAAATAAAATAAAATAAAATAAATAAAATAAAATAAAATAAATAAAAGGAAAGGAAATGCTGCTGCTGAGGACTGAAGAAATGAGAAATGTGTTTCTGGAAAGAGGAGGAAAGAGGATCGTTTCCTATAAAGGGAGCCCATAGGGAGGTAGAAAGCTTAGCTGAATTGTATTAGACTAGACAGTTATGTGGTGGCTGAACTTGAAGCAACGAAGTTGGATATTTAGCTAAGGAGACTTCCAAGCAAAGTGTTGAAGGTGAAGCCTGGTTTCTTCTTGCTGTTTATGGTAAAAAGCAAGAGGAAAGTGATAAAGTGAGGAAAAAGCTGTTAAGCAAAAAGAAACCAA